>NC_139350.1:123935018-124305018 GCF_055883805.1 Amblyomma maculatum
TGATGCAGTCAACAGAATATAAATATTCGTCTCGGACTCAGCCCCCCCCCCCCCCCCCCCCCCATCACAAAAAAAAAAAAAAAATGATGCAGCGATAATTTCTCCAGTCCTTGTCAGTGGTCGCGATTAATTTTCCGCTGGTTATACAGGTGGGTGATCCTGCGATAAATATGATATGGCTAAGGGAAGAAATTACGGTTGGTCCGACGGACCTCAGAAACTGCTACAAGAACATTTGTTTTCATGAAAATTTGTTTGCTTCTAACAGATCGCGCAGGGCACACGTAATGTTTTCTATTCGACACTCGCAAAGCATCTTCCACCCGCACTGCTGCATTTTTCGTGCAGGCAAGTCCACTCAGAACGCGAGAAACAGATGCATAAAATAATATTAGTGGCTTGTGCGTCAGCGTTGAAATCATCGGGTTCGCGATGCATATCTGTGGGGACCTGCCATGATTCGTTCATACTGGCGAAAACGCAGTGAGACCTTCGGGCCGCAGCCATATTGCCTCCAGCAAAAGAAAAAAAAGACAGAAGAAAGAAAGTAATAAGGGAGTAATTACTCATTGGCATCCACCCAAGCTTAGCCATACGGCCACAAAGGAAAGCTGAATACTTGAGAAGAAGGAATAGCGAGGCTTTGGAGTTTTCCCTTAAAACCCCAAAACGCCTATAAATATAAGCATAATTCACTGCTGAAATTCGGTTTTGACCGGAAAAGGTCAGTATTCTTGACGTGCAATTAGGCTTAAGCTTGTTGCTGCCGTGAGCGGGCGACTTGCACTCGGTCATAGTTGAAAATTAGGGAACCCTTTAGGCGTGATGTGACGGTGACAGTAAGCAGTGCAGTTGTGCGTTTTGACGTTACGCTCCGCTATAGCCTACACGCCTCTGCAGACGGGGAATCAGCGTTGCCTGCCAACTAAGCACTCTTTGTTTACTATCATCGCCCGCTTAGAGCAGTTAGTCATTGGAGTTAGTTTAACGGCTGCGTGTAGGGCACTGACAACAAACTGTGCAGTGTGCGTCACGAAAAGGTATTTGTGTTTTGGCTACCGCGACAACGAGAGTCCGTTTCGTTAGTGAAAAAAACCTGAGTCATAATAACCTGATACAAACTCTCGTACTAGACTCATACTCATCTCATACAAATCTCATATAATCTCATACTAAACTCATTCATGATATGAGAAATTTATGAGAAATAGTGAGATTTTATAAGTTTAGTATGAGAAATCTGTATGAGGTTATTGTAACTCATACGTTTTTGTTTTTTTTTTGTTTTGTTTTTTTACTATGGTTCGTCGTTGCCAGCACGCAGATCACATGATATCGCCAGCCCTCTCGCTCAACCCAGCGCGAGAAGCCAACGATAACAAACCATGCTCTGATTAGTGAACATCCATTTGCGTTTTTGTATGACGGCCATCTCACTAAACTTGTGTTGCTATTTCACTGAAGACAGCAGTTCTTCGTAAAAGCACAGCGTTAAGTACTATACCATCGACGCGTTAATTACTAGTACATTCTTCATGCTGGCTGGAAAAAGCGCAGATGGAGTTTAGATCACTTTTGGCCGCAAGACTGCCATTATAAATCACCCAAAAAGTCAGTAATTCATTCGTCAAAAATATTCGTCTGAACAAAGGCACGTAAGCGCTTTGAAATAAACATTGAAAAAAGCCCAGTGAATTTTCAAGAAATAAAAACCGTGAAGTCCAACCCTAAGGACAGATCTCTGCGCTGCTATTGAACGTCTATTGATACTATAACACATCATAACAGTAACTGTATACAAGTGTAAAATACCCGTTTTAAAATTGAAGAAAATTACTCCATGCGTCAAGAAGGCGAATTGCAAGATGGAGCTTTTGCGAACTACAGCATACAGTTGGTGCAGTAGTGCTCATGCCGTCTGCCCACTTCTTCCTTTATCGTCGCGCTGCTTGTTGTAACACTGCACCATTCCGTTGACACCATCGGGGATATTTTCTTAGCATGCTTCAAGTTAAGCGAAACAGTCGGTACACACGAGATTTCGCTTGAAACAGTGCACGGACTAAATATGGCTGGGGCTCGAGAAATCGTAACAGTCTGGCGCCTTGCGAGTTAGCGCTTTCCATGGACGCCGACAGAAGAAAGTGAAGGCTATAGCATCTGGCAGAGGAAAACGCGTCTGCAAAGCGCCGTCGCGTCGTCACCGCAGTCAGCCTGCAGCCGCCATCCGCGGTGGCGACGCCAATGAAGACAAATACCGTTCGGCCTTCACGGCAGCCGTGACAGATTGGCTGTGACGACACTCGCGAGCAAAGGGCACCGCGCCGCAAGGAAAGGAATGATGTCTGGGGCCGGTCCGGGCCAAAACAAAAGCTGATCGAGAGCACCGTACCACGCCTTTCTCTCTTTTCTCTTATTTTGCCTTCTTTCAGGGCTAAGCCATCAAAGCTATAAATATTGCTACTTGCAAGGGAACGTCCGACGTTTCGCCACCTCGACGCATACAAATGGACGGCTGGCATGGCTGTGGAATCGTTTTGCCTCCCTCCTTATATAGTATATAGAGATGAATCACGCGAGAGTTGTGGGCTGGCCCACGTCAGTGGTTATTACGAGCTGAGAACGTTCAGCACAAGCTGTCTTGAGCGCGAGAATTGCAGTGGCGTCTATGTGATGTGAAAGACATGTTCCGAGCTCTTCCATTGGGTTGACTGACAGAATGTGTCACAATCGAATGGCAGTGCAAGGAAACCAGGGCGCGAAATTGGGAAGATTTGAATTTCACAAGAATTATTTTAGCTTCGCGTGCCCCGCTTTGTCGCGCATACAGACCTTGTGAGCTTGAGGCAGACGCGGTATAGGAGGATCAATGCGCCCGAAACAAGAGAGTGCACAAATGGCTTTAAAATACATCAACAGCTGTGAAGTCCTCAGGCACTGGTTGAAAGGACGTCCCACTTGCTGATAAAAAAAAAAAAAGAACCCCCCCCCCCCCCCCCCCCCTGGTTTCCTCGCAGAAGAGCACAAGTACCCATTCTTCGATGAAAGCCACATTCTGCTTCTATGAAACATTGTATGCCCTCACGTCCCCGCCCTTTCTTTACTCTTCCTCCTACAGTATTTTTGATGGTAAATTGGACTCCTGGATAAGCAATACGCCTTCGCGGAGCAAGTGCTCTCTTTCACGGGACCCTCTTACCAGCCCGAATAAAGTTTCTTCCTCCTTTCCTGGATGAGACACCTATACCACGCGAGGTGTTCTCGGCTCTTCTTTTTCAAGAAAAATGCCTCGTTTCAATGCGCCCTTTGGCCACAGCTGCCTTTGCGCCTTAAGAATACGCCCATCAGCATCATACCCTAATTGTGAATGCTTCATCAAGTACCGATTTCTTCAAAAAAACAGGTACCACAGGGGTCATCAAGGATGTTTGACGGTGGCACATAATGCAATGAGGTGGCATAACAGGCTCTCTAATGAAACAGTATCTGCTCTCAACATACAAAAACTAAAGACTCACGCAGCAAGAAGACATTTTTCAGAAAAAGGAACTTTTCACCACTCTGATACCGCAAAAATGTACCTGATGTAGCCAGGAGACATTCCTCAGAAAAGGCGACAGTTCACCATTTCTGCGCGCTCCGCCCAAGTAGCCCTGTGCATGGCCGGGCTAAAGGGGAGACAGGCGAGCGCCTCTCTCCCCTTTAGCCCGGCCATGCCCTGTGTTACGAGTGTCTAAAGAAATCACAAAGGCCGCATTGCTACATCGCATGTGCCCGTGTTTGGCATCTATAGATGCACAAGACAGAACTCGTATCGCCTCCACTGTGTTCCATGAGTGGCGGCTGGAAAGGTTTCTGCTTCTAGGCGGTCGAGAGACGTATGAGGAACATTGAAATGTTCCATGAGCAGTGACGCTTCCTCATACGCCGCGGGTGTTTCAGTGAACACTTTCAAATCATCCTATAGATGGAAAGCACGAAACGAAAAAACAAAATCCAAGAGTAAGCACTCAATCTCGGCGGACGTCATTTACTTAACAATTATTCTGTTTATGTACCTAATTATTCAGTACGTAACAATCACATTTATTTAACTTATTTAGATTATCAGTACCATTCGTGTAAGCGACAGTGCAGTGTCCCCACCTGCGACGTCCAGTGGCATGCAGTGGGGACGCATGGGGTGCGAGCTTCGCTTCTATAGTGCCCGACAAGGACAACATGTGTTAATATATTAACGTCAAGAAATCTTCAAACAACCTTTGCCACAGCCACATCCTTTCTCGCTTAATTTCACACTTTGTAGTATTAACATGTACAACTATCTCGGAGACTTCCTTCAGGGCTGCAAGGATAAACGTCAGGCCATATCCTTCCCATCCCCATCGTTCTGTCAGTCGCCTGAGGGTGCAGTTCTCTTAGCTATTCTACTCAATTTGGGTGTGGTCCCTTTAGCAGAGGAACTATACACTGCATACCCCCATATCGTCGTCAGAATCGTCCTACGTCCCTCTCTTCGAACAACCATTTTATTCCTTCAGTCACCTCCTGCAAAGTTCTGACATTCCTCATTACCTCCTCATATATGCACTGGTCGCTCAGCAGGCTACATCCACCTGCAACCACCTAGTCCAAGCAGTAGTCTCCAAAAACTCGGGACTCAAATGGAAACAAGCAGAACAACTCACTCACACTCTCAGAGAGCCCACGGTATTTATAAGTTCCTCTATGCCCTCCGTGCATATCATTCACAGACTCAACGCAAGAAAATTAGTTATGCTCTACTCAAAAAGCCATAACTTCAACATTATTCTGCAAGCCTGTACTGAACGTCCGGTCTTTTCCATTTTAACACCAAACATACACACACAGGGACAAAACGAGAGAAATTACTGAGGCATATTACATCAGTAAGAAGCAGTCGCAGTGTGTCAGCCAGCCTTCCTTGGTGCTTATCGATAAAGAGATTTCTTTTTCGGATAATGTTTGGTGATAATTTATAATTTGTAAAACGGGCGGCCGTTGTGGAGGGGGGCTTGTATGTGTGGTCTTGCTTGATAGGGTTTTCCACGTGGCTGATGAAGGAAAAAGATATCTCCTGAATTTTGCCTGGTCAAGGGTTTGGTTCTTTGTAACATCATGTGACATATTTTTTGTATAAGAATCCGCTTTCTTCCTAATAAAAAATTAGTTGCGAGTCAGCGCTCGTCTGTTGTGCTTCTATTCTTGTGTGTTTCATCTTTTCGCGCTGTTCCACCGGCTGTGATATTGTTCTAACCGATATTGGTGTGCAGATTACACTACGCTAATCATGTAACCTATAATGCAATTTCCGAAACAGAACTCAGCTTAATTTTGAAAGCGGGATCTGTACTGCGTGCTTCGCCGTAAGAATTGTGTGCCCCTCTGGAGACTTTGAAGCGCGATCCATGCAGAGGTGTCGAGTGGAAATCTCGGCGAGGGCGGTGAAAGACGGACACGGACATCGCCATGAACTACTGCCAGTAAATTTCTGGGTCATTTATTGAGAGTCTGGCACAGGTTGCGGAGGTTGCTTGAGACTGCGGTTAGCAAATTGTTGACGATGCATATGTTCGGAATACGTTAATGCGAATGACATGCTCGGTTTGGCTTGGTTTGTAGGGTTTGACGTCGCAAAGCGACTCAGTCCATGAGACACGTCGTATAGTGGAGAGCTCCGGAAAATTCGACCACCTGTTTTTTGTTGTTGTTGGGTTTTTTTTTTTTTTTTAACATTAACTGACATCGCACCGCACACGGGCGCTTTGCTCTTCGCATCCACCGATAAGCGACCGCCGCGGCCGCCAGGATTCGATCCCGGATCCTTTGGCAGAGCGCTAGAGCGCCCTAATTCACTGCATCACCAGGCGGGGCTTTTAAATTGCATGCGCAGCGAACGTTTTTGCGTCTAATTTTTTTCTTCCCCAAATAGAATCGGGGAGAAAACTTTACGCACTGGGTAGTGGCATAAATTATCGATCTTCTAAAGCGTGTAGCATACACGGCATATGCCATGAGAGCGAGTCTGCAGGATCTAATCACATCGGCGTTCAACTGAATCGCACAGTGCTGTGTCAGAAAGGCCGCCTTCCACCGTCTCTTATAACGCACCGTCTTTTAGGGTATGCACGAGGTTAGTTATGAAACGTGAACGCTGGCGGCCAACAACCTAAGTTCTTGTTTTTCGTTTTCTTTCTACATTATTACGACGAAATATGATAATAACGACGCCCCTGTAAGGGGTTTTAGCGAAAAAGAAGCGCAGCTCAGCTTAATTGCCTCTAGTTCGTTTGCCACTCGTTCTTGCTTCGGCTACTTTCAGCAGATTCACCATATCTGTGGCAAATCTCGGAATCCGCGAGCGGATGACCAGATAGTCAGTGTCAGTAGTTCATGAGAACAACTGAGTCTACACACTCTTGACGACTGTGACGTGACACTGCGCACTGCGCGGCGCTTGAGAATTGAACCCTTCGTTGCAGTAAGCAGCTTGAACCCCCTTCCCTTTCTTTTTTATTTGAAATGGCTTCGTTAGAGAAAGTGATTTCTGTGTTCACGGTCGATGGCCATGCATCAGTACACGTGGCGCCGCAGTACTAATAGGTATGTCAACAATATGATATGCGCAGACGCATTAGCCTCCTTAATCATTGTGCAGAGAAAAAGATTCGGCGTTAGCCCTTTTAACCTTTCGTTTAAACAGTGCAAGTCAATATCAAATCCGTTGGAAGAATTTTTTACTTCAGCAAGTTCACCTTATGTAATGGGTGTTTCCAGATTGGACGCATTTCGTGCATCTGAGTTTAGCGCCACGAGAGCTCAATTTACTGCAGGAGAGCCGGTATGTACTATAACTTGGGCATACAGTGCCATCGGAGGAGCAGAGGGCTCAAGCGGCAAGCTAACGCAAGGCGAAAAGCTGTCAAACTGAGGGCGACCCTGAAGCACTAGGTTACTCGGAAAAAAAAAAAAAAAAGACCCAGTAGGTTAAAAAAATAAGGTTAAAAAACATATATAAACACACTTAAACCTGCATTTTAATACCAGAAGACCTAAGTTTTTTTTTTTTTTTTCTTCGGATTTTTTTTTTTTTCTGTGACTTTGAGAGCTGCGTTTTCTGGCTGTGAATGAGCACTTTGCGTCACCGAAAAGTAAGAATAGATTTGTATGTTGCAAAACAAAATATTCTGCCCCGGCTGGCTTTACAGCATCAGTGTCCTTTTCGGCCGCGGCCCGACAGCCTGCTTAATATTAATAAATCTGGAGGTGGAGGCGGCCTCGGTGGCGATTTAGGTTCGAAAAAGCGCGCGGGTGGTCCAGCGATGGGAAGCTGACGTTTCGCACCGGAAGTATAAGCGCCCGAACCGGAAGCGCGGCCACAAAAATATGAAAAAAAAAAAAAAAAACGAAGGGGAGTAACGCCGATCTCACCCTCTCGCTGCACCCTTCGCTTCCGCCACGGCGCTACCTGCGGGCACTCTGCCGACAGGGGGTTTAAACTCTCGTTAGACGTCAGAACGTTGCTTAAACTCACTGGATGCGTCGACGGCTGTTGAGGTTTTTCAATGCGCGAACGCCACGGGTATCAGCTCTGGATCAAAAGGAAGCAGAAGGCGGGAGTCTCTTTCTTCCGTTACTTTTTTCGTATCTATATTCTGCTTTCTTTCTTTTGTGCCTGTTTCTAGCGGCGCATCTCACAAAATTCCTCGCCGCATCTCCTTGGCCAAGGGGAGGTTCCTGATTGCGCGGCCAGTATAAATGGGCAGCGAGGAAGGAGGAGCGAGGAATGTATAAGCGACGAGCCATCGGAGTCCATCGATTCTGCGGCGCGAGCACTTGGCGGCCTCTCTCGGATGAATTTAAAATGGTTCGCTTACTTTTTACGCGGTATTTCGTCGTCGGGCCGCGCGTGGCGCATGAAGGGAACCGCGCCTGATATATTGGAGGCTGAGCCCGGACGCTTCCGTTCCTCGAGCCTGCCTTCGAGAAGAAAGTAAGGGGACGGAAGAAAAGCGAGGAATCACGCCACCACGAAGATAAACGCGCGGTTAGTTTGCCGCTATTGAGCGTTTCGTTTGCCTTCTTTCTTTTATTTTGGTTTTGAATTTTGTTGAGAAGCGAGCAACACATCTTTTTGCTTCTTTCTAGCATAGCAACTGTGACAGACCCGCGGGCTAGACGAGAAAGCAGCCGGGAAAAAACTAGCGGGCTACCGCGCATGCTGTGCCTCGTCTTGCAGACAGATATCGAGAGATGGCGCCACCGGTGTGGAGCAACTCTTGAAAATCGCCCTTGCGCAGCTTTTTTCTTGCCATTGCAGAAGCCAGTCCCACCGGAGCGTAAATCGACAAATTATAATCAACACCGACAGCGAAGACAAAGCAACGGACAAGAAGGCATGAGCACTTCAAGTAGCGAGCAAAAGCAAAATGGCCGTTCCTCCCTGTCAGCGACAGCAGGTAGGTGGCGCGCAAAGCCAGCAAACATGGCTGGAAGCATGCAAAAACGCCGCGCAGGTACCGGAGCTGAAAACACCGAATTACCCAATATAGGGAGGACTTTTCAGATGATTCTCATTATTTTCATCTTTTCAACTTGTGGCTGTTGATTGGAACCTTTTTCTGTTTTGTTTTTTCCGATCACTACTCCCTCTGATATCGTTCGTCAGCCCTTCCTTTAGAAACATTGGGTTGACGCTACTTGCTACACGTCATTCCTGACATGACAAGCTGTATCTTCCATTTGAAGTAGGGGACACACACTTCGAGCCCATGTACCCGTGTATGCGTATTGCGCTTTCAATTTGCGTTTTCATGTTACATTTCACACGGGACATGATTGCAGTGACACTGAGACGCGTTAGATGCAGCGAAGGGCCTATGAAAATGGGCTTAAAGCGAAGTCTGGCATGAAGAGAGGGGGGAGGCAAACCCGCAGAGTTGCGTGACCCATACATGCATTCTTTTCATCCTGTAATTCGAGGTAAAACGAACCTTTCTTTACTCTCCTCTGTGCAACTTGCCCGGATTGCTTTGTTGTCGAATCCGACGCTCTGTCCCTGTGTGCGAGCATCTGTCGCGAGTACCTCTGTTTCTTCTTGAGGGAAGAGTTACATCCGCTGAATCGGGATGCACAAAGCGCCGTATGACCAAGGCGAAATATAGAACCACGACCAAAACACTTCGCCTCGTTATAGGTCTTGTTAGTTGTCCTAACGTAAGAGACGCGAGAGGGAGCCGTGTTCTGCCGTGGTTTTTGCCGCCAGAAGCCGCGGGTGGGGCGTGATCGAGCGGGCGCCACGTCTCGGGGCTTTCTGGTTGGCTAGGGAAGAAAGCGGCCGCGGCGTTGAGGCTCCGGGAGACGACGCGTCTTGCATAAACACTTTGTTGGCCACGGTCGTTTTCTTCCCTTCCGCGGCGTCGCGCGAGAAACGTCGGCCGCGCGTGCATGGCGTTTCAGGCGGTGGCGTGTGAGCCTTCTCCTCCCGAGTTTGCAGCAGCCACCCACGCTGGTTTCCCCGTCTCCCCTTCTTTCTTGCTCGCGACAGGCGGATGAAAAACGCACTCGGAAGGATTTGGGCGCCGCAACGCGCGCTCTCTTGTTTGCTCGCGCGGCGCCGCGAAGGATTTGGCGCCTGCTCCTGAGGAATGGGATTTCTTTCCTTTTTCTTTCCCCGTCAGCGTCTCCTTTCTGCGCGCTTTCTCCGGTCGCTGCCGCCATCTAGGAGAGGCGGCGTTCGCACGCGCAGGCGATGGCTGGGGAAAACACGTGCCGTCGCCCGTGAGCTCATTTGCTTTCGCGCGCGTTCTGGGATCGGGAACATCGTTGCCTGCCAGCGTCCTTTGTGTTTGCTTCTTCCGGGCGAGGTTTTCGCTTATGTAACGGCGGGCTCGTATAGCGTACCCTTGCGCCGCCCTCTCGCGGGAAAAAAAAAAAAGAAAAGGAGATATTTGGGAGGGGGTGGGGTGTAGGGCTTTCAGCATTCCAGAGCGTTTTCCTTGCGCGCCCGCTTACTTTCGCGGGCACGCTCAAGCAAACACGGTAGAGAGAACTTCAAACCACGGCCGCCTAAGACAACCCGAGACCAGAACACCGCCCGACGTTGCGCGAGAAAGGAAACTGCTGTCGCTGGAGAGTAGGCGAAGGAAATCCGCGCGTTCCACAGGATGCATGCGGAGCACACTTTGAGTAAATAGCGCGCGACGCATTCACAGCCCACCTCGAAGCAAACATCGCGCTCAGACAAAATGCATGCGTAAGCTGCTGATAGCTAAATAAACAGCAGCCAAAATACCCTTCGCGAGTGCACCGTATATAGCATATTATGCCGGTGTTTTGTCTCACCATAAAGCATCGTTCACACCCAATACGCTTGCTGATCGAAGCGCGCGGTTCTGTCAAACTTAAGCGTGCTGCGAGCGCTCGTGCTTTGCTTGCCGCGGCATTGACGCCTGTCCTGCATGCATTTGGAACCGCCCAGTAGGCGTGACGCGCGTTGAATGACATGCAAAGGCACCACTGTTGGCAACGAGGCGACTACTTTTGATAAACGTTCCTTTTGCCAGAAGTTCAGTCGTCGGGGTGCCAATGGTAAATTTTTCCTGAAGGCTCGTAAGTCGTGCATCTTAATTTGGGCGCTGGCAGTGCGATCTTGAGGCATTTAAAGGATGAAATTTTTAGCGGAAGCCAATCATCCGCTTAGCTATAGTGTCATATCTAATACCTATAGTCGGTTCATGAGTGGCCGCCACATTGGACATCATTTTTGGTCAGAGCGCATGAGCGACGGCCAGTCACGAACTAACATTTACCTTCAATTAACTCACGCCTTTACTTGAGCTTACTTATATGGCAGCTGTTTCCATCAAGCCCATCGGTTCTGTGAATATGCGTGCGTTTGCTGCGGCAGGCTCTAGATTTACGATCGTAAACTTATCCACCGTGCACGCAAACACTGTATACGATGGTCTAGTCAGATGAAAGGCATGCGGTGCGTTGCATTTAGTAGGAGCACTTGAGCTAAATCCTGCACTCTGAACGAAATGTCAAACGTAAAACTCTCCAGCGGTAAGTCGTCTGCAGTCGCGTCGCGCCGGACGAAACCGTATACACTCAAAGGACCAGTGCACGAGCCGGTCACTTCAAACGTCGGTTCTGTAACAACAGAACAATGAGTCATTCATAATCGGCATGGACTCTAACCGCATACAGAGTACAATTTTATAATAAAATGCGTTTTAACAGCCACTACGGTGACCACCGAGCTTGATCGCGTACGTTTCTTACCGGTTTTGCGGAGCCGAAACACTACAAGCCATGTGCATCAGCAGTCTCCTGCTGTCGACCACATGCGGTACTTAATGCAAGGCCCATTGCTTAGTGCGCATACCTTTCCAGCCTGCTTCAAGAGCTCGATCGCACCCTGTATTATGCGTCGCTCTGTATCTGACGCGTCCCCGCTTCCGCTTTGCGTGGTGACTGCCTCAGGCCACAAAGCCCATCACCGGCTCTGCTGCGGCCACCCATGCGGCGGTTGTCCATTCGGAGCGTCCATCCATCAGTGACCAACGGGGTGGCTCGGACCTTCATTATTCACCGCGCCGGACTGTGGCTGCGCGCACGTGGCGCAGCCGTGGCTCTCAGCAGGAGGTTCGGAGCTGGCCGACCGCGGAGACTTTTAATCCCGCGACCTCGCCTCGCGGGAAAAGGTTCGCGCACAAGAAATCTGTGCCGTTCGCTGGCTCGACCGCGATGACCATCAATATGTGCCTCTCGAAATGAGCTGCCAAAACTTTGGCAAAGCCTGCGCGCGTTACACGCAGAACGGGCCGGCGGGAAGGCTGCCAGGGAAAGGGGGCTATGCAAGTCGTGGTGAAAACAGCACTTGGACTGACTCGCTTATCAGCACCGTTCCACGTTCAGCCGCAGGCCACAAGCTTCTCCAGGAATGAGTGAAACTGCGGTGAGACGCCGCGTGGCTCGTGGTGGCGCATCAGGACCTCCTCGCGTGAAGTCGCGTTTTTGTGTGCCAGACCCGTCATCTGAGCGAAATAAACACGATTCTGAAGGAAGGATCCATAGCTGGGCAATCTTTCTTTCTGCGGGGAGCTCTCCGCGAGGGTCACTTGTTTTGGCATCCGTCTTCTCCCAGTTAACAGGAAGTTGTTCGATTAGGCTTAAAACTATACTTCACTGCGGCACAATTCAGAATGGGGAAACTTTTCAGCTAGCGTAAGAAAATGCTTTCAGAAGGTTGCCTGGAGGAGGAGGAAAGATCGATTTCTGCATGCAAGCGTTTTTCGGCTTTCCAGAGTTCGCTACGACACGTGCAGACTCTTAAAACAATTTACACCCTAAGCGGTTCTTCATCCTTTTAGGATTAGTCTCCGAAGACGCAGTTTCACCAACGAAAATACTGACGCGGGGCAACGAGGCCCCCCTGTGCATGACTAAATGGACGACAACAATTTTAGTCACCGCTCTCTTGCTCTGCAATGCTGTCAGTCACCGACGTTGATGGCAACAGTGATTTCACAACACACACTCCTTGAAGTGGTGTATCCCATCTATCCCTCTTGTTTACCGAAGTCTCGCCCTCCTCCTCCCTTTCCTTAATTCGTGCCATTATTATTTTTCATACGGATTACTACCAAAAATGACCACCGCTTTCTAACCACTCTCCCCGTCTTTCCCTAAAAATTTCGGCAGCCCCCTAATTTCAATTCTTCGAGAAACACGTGGATGGTACGCTTGCCGCATATGAAATTGTGCCGTTTTGTAAATGCGCAGGAGGTCAAGGCTGCTACTGTCTGTTGGCATCGTGCGATTGGTAGCTGACAATGTGGCGATATGTATATGATGTTTGTGGAATCGTATATAGGCTGTTTTCGCGGCGAACAGAAAAAAAGCCTCGAACTCGGAGCGCACAGCGCCATTCCTCCGCTCTGGTATGGAACCGTCTAGTAGCAGCCATACATGGCAGTAATTGAATTACAGTAATGAAATTACTGAAATTTAATTGCTTTTTTCGGTAATTTATAATGTAATCAATTACTTTTTCAGTTTGGTAATTTAGTAATGTAGTGAATTACTTTTTAGTAGTAATTTCGCAGCAAAGTAATTAATTTCTCTCGAAATTACTTTTACTAAAGTGCGCCACTACTCCTTCATAGACAACAAAGTAGAGTGCGCGAAAGCAGGAACGACGTGCTGCAATCCGAAGCCAGCCTAACAGATTGGCAAAAGGAGACAGTATTGAGCAAAACTATAGTCAACTAGAATACTCTGGAGAACAAGTTGCTGTTTTGTTTAATAGCTTTACTTAGTTTTTGCATTTATGGAAACTAGAAAGTAATTTCAAAGTAATTGAATTACTCAGTAGAAGCAATTGTAATGTAACTTCATTACTTTTGGGGAGCAGTAATGAGTAATGTAATTTAATTACTTTTCTGCGATTTTCAGCAAAGTAATTAGTAATCTAATTTAATTCCTTTTCAAAAGTAATTTTGCCGTGTATGGTAACAGCGGGGGAGTCAGGGCACGCTACGCTGAAAGCGCACGCACTATGCAGTCTTATTGCACACAAAGCATTTTAAACAGCCGAAAAGCGTATAAGCTGCTCAGCTGATGCGACAGTAGCAGGTGGGCGGTGCACTATATTTAGTTTCCTTTTATATTTTTCGCGGTTTTCTACATACCTCACATTTGTCCTTTAATTCTTCCTTTGGCCCCATTCCTTCCTTCCACTCCCTGTTCGTTTCATTTCCACCGGCTGCAATAGGGGCTAACAAGTGCCGCGGCCAGAAAAATCTTTTTTTTTTTTACTTTTGGTTCTAATTACACGAGGATAACAACCGTAGTCATAGGATTAACAGAAGATAAAGCGATTAACTGGTTTTATGCGTGTGGCTGTAAGCTGTCCCCGCTGCAACTGTCCCGAGCGAAGACGAACGGCATCTGAATTTCAAGCACAAACCGAAAGTTTTTTCGCCTCGCAGCTTTCGCACGAGTTTCGAGCGCTCAGTTGGAAAAAAAAAGAGGCAGAAAAAGCTGAATACCCGTGCAACAAGCAGCCGTCAGGCATTAAGAGGATCATATTATTTTCGCCAAAAATTTGCGGCATGCCGTTTGGCGAAGAAATAAAATCACCTGAAATTTATGAGGTTATGAACGAACCTGCATGTCGCGCTTGCAGACAACGACGCATAATTGGTTGTCAGCTTATTATTTAGTGAAACAGCGCTACAGCTGTGTGTGTGTGCGTGTGCGCGTGTGTGTGTGTGTGTGTGTGTGTGTGTGTGTGTGTGTGTGTGTGTGTGTGTGTGTGTGTGTGTGTGTGTGTGTGTGTGTGTGTGTGTGTGTGTGTGTGTGTGTGTGTGTGTGTGTGTGTGTGTGTGTGTGTGTGTGTGTGTGTGTGTGTGTGTGTGTGTGTGTGTGTGTGTGTGTGTGTGTGTGTGTGTGTGTGTGTGTGTGTGTGTGTGTGTGTGTGTGTGTGTGTGCGCACAAGTATACCGTAAGCTTTTGCTGCCGATAATAAATCTGAATGTAGTCGTGGGAAAAGCAGCCACTTTAAAATAATCAAATTTAGCGACATCAAAATAGGCTATAAAATAATTTTTCATAAAAGAAACTTTCGCTGAGGTCATTATGGGATATTATTTCATAAGGTCACTGTTCCATAAGGATCAATTGCCCATTGTTGGTTTTAGCTGGCTGGCCGTCAGCATGGCGTCCGCATCACACAAACGCAGCGGCCAATCACAGAAATTGGATTAGGTCCCTCCGTCGACGAGAACCCCTCGCCACACTCACCGCCACATCGGTGGTTGGGTCATGCAGGCAAGCTTCAAATTCGATCGCCAAATATCCGTTGCTATGGACACATGGACGCCGCGGGTTTGTTACTCAACTACAGTGACCTAAGGCAGACTAAATGGATCGGAAATGGACAATGGATTCCTATTGAAAAGAACCTTAGTGGAATTAAGAACTCCGCAGTAGCCGCTCAAGCAGTAAACAGAGTATATGCATGATCGGTGGGACCAACAAATGTAGCGCGGTTAGCATTGCTCCAGAAGGTCATGAAAGTGGCGGTTTGCTTGTTGGTAACACATGTTAGCAAAAATAGCGCAGGGATATAGCAAGCATAAGCAAGGACATGCACGAGCGCTAACAGACGAGTTAGCGCTCGTGTGTGTTTTTGCTTGTCCTTGTTCTGTCCCGGCCCTGTTTTTGTTAAAAATGTCATGAAACGGTACTAAAACTGTTACGGTCGCCTGTCCCTAGAAATCATTCAAGGGTAAAAAGTAGACCAAAAGCTGCCCTGCATTGTTTGCTACGTCGCCCTGGCGTTCAGATACGCCACCGCCTCTGTGTACATCAGTTACGCACAAAGTGTAATCAGTCTTGTAGTAGTCCTCCACCGACCTGATCAGGCGATTAATTTCCAGTCATTTCTAGCTGAGTGGCTTCACTGCTGCTGATTTTTTTTTTCTTTCAGTCAGGTGCTTTCATAATGCACAACTTTGAATGCAAAAGCTACGAAACGCCGATACGCGCTACTTGCCGCCTGTTCCGTTGATGCGACCGCACATACCAGCATGGCGTTTCTTCTCAACTTTGCCGAAAGATGGTGCCACCTGCACAAATTGGCAGCGCCTAGAATAAAACGATGTATAGGGGGTGAGTTGGCGTGGTGCGCATGAAGAGATATACGAAATTTATTTTCCTTCTTGTATAAAGTCGAGCCCACCTTTAACGAACCCGACGGTCGCGGGACTCACGTTCCTTTTACCTGAGGTTCTTACTAACACAGGATTTTCTTCACTACAACCAAAATACATTCAGGCATAAGAGACTTTTAAAGGCCTATTATGCGCACGTCTGCTTCTTTCTGCCAGACAGTGATCATGTGACTAATGCCGAGGTCATTTCTACTAGCGACATGCTTCAGGGATGTGCTTTTCC
Source organism: Amblyomma maculatum (assembly GCF_055883805.1). Taxonomy (NCBI): domain Eukaryota; kingdom Metazoa; phylum Arthropoda; class Arachnida; order Ixodida; family Ixodidae; genus Amblyomma; species Amblyomma maculatum. Next base: position 123,951,006 of record NC_139350.1, read on the forward strand.
TAATTACGAAATGAGAATTTGCAACAGCCGGCGTTAGGTCGACCTCCGATCCCCCTGAGCTTAGACAAAGTAGTTAGAATGAAGCGGCGAAGCTAGTGCGATGCACGTATCCGTGGACTGCATAAGGTGCACCGCCTGTTTTATGCAGATTGCCTCCACACCGCAGGAGTTGAGAAAATTGGATGGTCCAGCAATGTGTACGGCGGAAGCATTCAAAACACTTGAGGTCGCTGACAGCGCCTGATCACCGAATGCCCACAATAGTTGAGCATTCAAAGCTGCCCCTTTCTCACGTCCACCATGATTCTTCCTCAACTCAAGACTCACATAGTACTACATGAGCATGTGCCAATTGACACCGCAGCGCGTCGCTGCCCGCGTTAGCTACAGTAGTTTCAATCTGCCTTTATTGCTTTTTTCTGCTGTCTAAATGTTGTTTCCGCAGAGGTCACGGCAACGTCACAGAAGCAGTGAGACGCTTTTCGGTTATCAGACTGGTTGGAAGCGCGCATTTCGCCATTGCGAAGGCGAGTTGACAGTGCCTCCTCGTTCGCTTTTATCGAGTGTATACAGTCACAGCCCTTCGTTATATACGAGGCGAAGTTCCATTTCCGTAATGTATATTTTGATGGTAGCACCACTCGCGGATTAAAAGCGCCAGCTTTTTATAACTCCTAGCGTTACAAATTGGTTGGCTCCTTATGGTCCTTTCTGCATGTCCCTAAGCGGTGTAGTGGCAAACGGCTGATCACCTTCGCGGTACCTTGCACTCGATACCAGCCAGATCAATATTCATTTGATCGGCGGAAAGACAGCATGCACCAGAGACGAGGAAAGAAGACCGCGTTTAGGAACGCCGCCCGGAGCGATCGAGGTTCAGAACGCTGCCCCGGTTACGGCAGCGCCGTAGGCGAAGCACTGCATGTGCATCACTGCAAACAGGTTAAATCACATTTTTCTTTCTAAAATCACCGTTACAATTATGTCGTCTGCGTTTTAAAGTTTATGCAGAGCTGCTAAGGAAGCCTGTGGCAATAAAACATCCTCACGTATAATAGCAAACGTTCGCGAAATCCCCACTATGCATACACTTATTTATTCCGTACTATAATTTATAGCACACGGCTTCCGGTGGTTAAATCATTTGTAGGTGTGATCTCTGTGTGTTCAGTCATGCATACCTGAATGTATAAGAAATGACCAGAAGGCTCACTTGAGGCTCAGTTGTTCAAAACGGCTCACGTTTCTCGTTCATCCATATGTATTGCGTTTCGTGAATTATATGCAGTAAACGCAGAAAGAAAGTGGCCATGGTATACTGGTGCGCGCCTTCAAACCGAAGCGGCGGCGATGCGGCTGCACCCCCCCCCCCCCCTCCCCTCGATCCTCCTATGGTAAAGAAATTTTTGTTTTGTTTTTACGTGTTGCTCTCGCCAGACGAATGGTGCATCGGTACGTTTCTCTACTCGGACAAACAATCGTGTCATTGAAGGTTACTTCGGAAGAAACTAGCGGTTAATTCCTCATCAGTTAGCCTGGAGAAGGACGTTAACGCCTGCGCAAAAATTAAGGCAGTTTGTTCAAATAGGCTAACGTTTCCTCCAAACACCAAAAAACGCTTATACTCGCCTCAAAAGTATAGTTCGCAGCGCTGTGTAACCTGCAGCTCTCTCGTTCAATCAGGGCTGCATGAGCACAACAAATAGTTCCTGAAATATTTAGGCTCTGTTGAGCTGTTTTTCATACTGTTACTACAGTAATCGAAACGTAGTTCAGCATTTTTCGTGGAAAAAAAATGCAGCGAGCGTTGCATTCACTGATTACGTGAGCATAAAATGTTCGCAGGGGCACATGGGCACATGTGGAGGCCGCTGCAAAATGTTGCACCGCTATTCGCAACTATACTGTTGCCTTTCCCTATACTATGCCGACACTATGCCTTTCCCTCCCTGTCGACTAGGCTTCCTGCTATCAGGAGCAGCTGCAGACTAGTTCTCGTTCCTTCCCAATGATGGCGCCACCAATGGCGGGATAACGGGCACGGAGGAACACACATCTGCAACGCGCGCCGTTATGATTGGCTCAAATCGTCATACGTTCCAGAGTACTTCACCCAAAGAATTTTATATCCAATGTACTATGTTGTCGAACGCAGCAGAAGATATCACACGAGACGAGAGCGACGTACCGAGGGTCCGCATGAAAAGCAAGCAGTGGTACTTAGTGTGGCGGTTTCGTAGTAATAATATAGCACGCCCACGGTGAAGTTTTATCTAAATTTAGGATGAGCAGGAAGCTTTTAAGGCACAAATAACATATATGTGCAATATCAGGATTGTTCAAAAATGATTCATTTCGCGCGCTCCCAGGAGCGGGAGCTCGCGCGCAACACAAGTCTGGACGCTAGCTGTCTGTGGCTTGCTCGTTATCGGATATCTATGTATAGGCGAAAGGCGAAAGCTGTATAGCCGAAAGCGAAAATCTATGGCTTTTTTCGCGCTGTAAGGCTAATAATTAAAACACGCCCGTGTTTTGGACGATCGGTATAGGACAGACGGAAGCATACCGGACAGAGGTTGCACCAGGGAGAGAAATAAAGATGTGTACATGTGACATTCACCAGAGAGGGCAATTTATAGGCGGGATCGAAATACTCTTACACAGGCATCGGACAGTGCCTTTCACTTTGAGCGTTAGGACTGTAATTTTATCTTTCAGTTCTATATAACGTGACCAACCCTCGTGTGCAGCCAAAGCACACGCACGCCTTACGGCACGAAAACTTCTTCGGTCCGGATCAGCTTGATTCATGGAGAAGCGATTGTTCCACGTGCTACGCGGAACCCCAGCAACGGGCCCCAGTTGCCTCTGACAAGTCTCTGGGGCCACATCGAGAGAATAATCACACAACGCCGCTGTGACGGAACGTGATGATGGGTGATATAACGAGCCCATTTGGCGGCCCGCCAGTATTACGCGGCAACAGAGAGCCATATATGCGCCGGTGCTAATCATTTCTCCCGAAGACGAAAAACTAGCTGCGGCCACCAAATGCGGCGGGCGGTGCGTCGGTCGCCCTCATAGCGCTACGCAAACACGCACGCAGAGAGAAGGGACGACGACATTCACACCTCGTTTCTTCCTGCGTGGTTCGGTATGGCGCCTCCACCGCAGCAGACACGTGACAGAAACCACTGATGTGGCTCGCTGCACCCCGTGAATGGGGGATATTAGGTTGATTCGGGAGGCCGGGGATGCTCGCGGTGGCGACCTGCCTCCCGCCCGCACTCCGCGGCGAGGGATTCCCCCGGCAAGAGCCTGCAAGGGCGCCCTCGGTGCGGCAGCAGAGACCATTAGCTGCTGCCGCTATGATCGATGGGTGCGTCGCCGGCGAGAAACCCAACGGTGCGTGCGCCGCCCCGCAACCGTTGGGCGGCCGGAGTGTCACTCGGGAGCGCGCGGGGTGGGAGAGAGGGAAGAGGGACCACTGGGCTGTGCGCACTTCAGGCCGCAGGATGAAACGGGTGCAGTCTTCGAAGCTCTAGTTTTAGCTCCTATAGCACACTACACATAGTGACTCCTCCGATGACGCCGCTGCCGGTACTCAATTCTGGCATTGTTGTACTCAAGCCTGCCTCATTCTGTGTTTTTCCCGAAAGGCGCCTTAATATCGCAAACAAAACAAACCCGGTCGATATTAGACTCACGAGTCAGCTGCATGCTGACATAATAAAAACGCGCAAAAAGTTAAAGCTAGTGTTCTTGAAGGAAAGGCGCTGTACCGGAGGATACCACCTTGCGCTGATGGAAGAAATGAAAGAGGAAACTAAAAGAAGACAAAGCATTACGCGACAACGTGGACGGCTCCATATCAATGCCTAAAGCCACGCGCAGCTCACGGGCGGTAAATGCGTCCACCACGGCTGACACGCACACACACACACATGTATGTATGTATACATACATACATACATACATACATACATACATACATACATACATACATACATACATACATACATACATACATACATACATACATACATACATACATACATACATACATACGTACATACATACATACATACATACATACATACATACATACATACATACATACATACATGCATGCATGCATACATACATACATACATACATACATACATACATGCATACATACATGCATACATACATACATACATACATACATACATACATACATACATGCATGCATGCATACATACATACATACATACATACATACATACATGCATACATACATACATACATACATACATACATACATACATACATACATACATACATACATACATACATACATACATACATACATACGTACATACATACATACATACATACATACATGCATGCATGCATACATACATACATACATACATACATGCATACATACATGCATACATACATACATACATACATACATACATACATACATACATACATGCATACATACATACATGCATGCATGCATGCATGCATGCATACATACATACATACATACATACATACATACATACATACATACATACATACATACATACATACATACATACATACATACATACATACATACATACATACATACATACATACATACATACATACATACATACATACATACATACATACATACATACATACATACATACATTGCATACATTGCATACCGAGTGTCCCAGCTACTCATGACCAAGGTTTTAAAAATACGGTTAACCCAAGCACAGTGAAACAAATTCAGAGATATTCAGAGTAGCATATGCTAATCGTCAGTATCTTTTCGTTCACTAAGTTAATTAATTTCTAAAGACTAATTAGCTATTTTTAACTATTGCCTCGAGAGAAGAAGTGTAAATGCAAAAGTTGTATGGTTAAATTTTGTCATAACCGAGGAAATAAATAATATTAAGTACTGGATTGAATAGCACTGCACCCTGCAATAACTGAGATTAGAGGATGGAGAAAAAGTTCAAACGTCACTTGCCTTCTCCCGTTAAATTGCAACAAAACGCTGATTTCTTCCATGTTAAATTACCATCAACCCCGTCAACAAGCAGAAAACGACTTTATAAGCATTGAGATGGCTTTGGATATTACATAAGATAAAATATAACTTAATTAAGCAAATAGTAAGTCCAAACTTTGACACCTACCCCTTAAGGGGACGCCCTAAGCACTTCTATAGAATAAAACATGCGTTCAGTTTCATATTTATTTTCATATTTCAATTTACATAATGCAATACTTTTTAGTGCCGGACATTTATTTATAAAGTACTCAGGATTTGTTTTAGTTCATTTTGATAAAAATCAAAGTAGAGGTAGGTTTTGAAATTCGAATCAATGTTGGCCATTTTTGATATCTTGAATTTTGGCCGATTTCAAAATATTAAGGAAAAAGAATAGATAGCTCTAGAGCTTCAATTTATTTCCAGAAATAAAACATAAAGCCTGGATAATATAGAAAAAGTGTTTCAGTGGCAGCACTTTTTTGAGTCGTGCCGGAATGTAAGGTTGAATATTGGCAATTTTAGACAAGCGCTAGGTTTTATATTTGTATTTTATAATTTTAAACAACAAATTACTGAGGATTCTTGAGAGGGATTTTAATAAAAATTAAACGTGGCTTTTATATATATATATATATATATATATATATATATATTTCGTCATTTCGCTGTACCTGTCCATGCCTGTCCGTGCCTGTCCGAAAAGCGAAGAAGTCGTGGGAGGCGGTAGCTGGCAGCTGACTTGGCCGAGCAATAACTGGGCGTAGAGTTGCCTGACATTACCTTTGGCTGGAGCTGCCAACTCGGGGCTCTCCTTTCGTACTGGAGGGTGATATCGCAATCAACCTGCCAAAACCATTGCATTCACGTTACCCCTATAGGTCCTGCAGGCACGTTCGTACGGCTCGGTTAAAGCGGGCTTTATATGTTGGCTTGTACGCTATCGCATCATCGCGAAGGTGGGAGTGAAAACAGAGAAAGAGGTGCCGTAGTGGAGGGCTTCGGACCACCGTGCGATAGAGGCTTTAGCCTCATCGCACTTTAGTGGTCAAAAGTGCCCCTATGGCATAAATGAAGCTGAAACCATATATAGAGCAGACTACTATGTGCAAAAGCCATGTTTTAACTTTTGAGCCGAACCGAAGCGTAGCCATGTAGATGTAGCCCTCGCGTAACTCCAGGTTTAATCACAAGCTAAGCCACAGCTAATTGTTTTTTGTTTTTGTTTTTTGTTTTTCAACTGGAATCAATTTCGCCTTTTATGCTGTTTTCAAATTTCTGGCGATTTGGATGCCTTGTGGGGAGGACACCGAGGAATCTAGAGCTCCAAATTTTGTGTGAATTAAGAACGTAACCCACAAAATAAAGGGGAAAAGTATTAGTGCAAACAACTTAAGTCATTTCCAGTATTTAAGGTTGAAAATGAACATTTTCGCAGCGCGTCGCTCCTGAAGCAAAGTTTTGCAATGTTTCACTAAATCAATTGCTACAGCAAAACGGGTTTCCAATAGCTTTTGTAAAAGTAAAGGTTACATAGACTTAGTGAGTAAAAATAATAGATGACAAAATATTAGTGCGGAAACAGCAGGACTCTAAACTTGGAATATTCATGACATGGAAAAAAAGGCGTTGTCCACCTCTAGTGATGTAGGATTTTTCGTTTCGATAAAACTGCGCCGTATCTTGCAAAACCAAGGCTCATTTCATTGTGTCGAGATATTTGCCAACCATATATAAATGTTTCATTGAAAACAAAAAGATATCACGGGATCTCAATTACAGTTCCTATCTGAACACAAATATATAAATATATATATATATATATATATATATATATATATATATATATATATATATATATATATATATATATATATATATATATATATAAATATATATATATATATATATATATATATATATATATATATATATATATATATATATATAAATATATATATATATATATATATATATATATATATATATATATATATATATATATATATATATATATATATATATATATATATATATATATATATATATATATATATATATATATATATATATATATATATGCACGTTCGTGGCCTGGCGGTCGAAAGTCCCCGAAAACTGCTGTCGCTGTGATCGCCCCATGCAGTCTGATGCCACGACGGCGGCTACCAGCGTTGCTGGAGGTTTTTCGCTACAGTGCCGCAATAAAGATCGCACTAAGATTGTGGTGTTAGCTTCCGCTCCTACCCAAAGTCCTTAAAACCACCGCCAGCACCAGCATTTGTTTTTGCGGCAAGTATTTAAAATAGGAGTAGTTTGCGTACCCGGCTTTGCAAGGCGAGGAGTAAGTTCTCTGCTGATGCTTTTCCGAGCGAGTGCGATATGTAAACATCAGGAAACAAGTACAGCAAATTGTTCAGCGTTGTTACTTAATCCAACAACTTTCCTGCGCTGAATTACGAGCTAAGGCAATATCTGAGCTGGTGCCGATGAGATGGCGGCGTAAGAGAATCGAACTTGCTCTATAGTGTTTTTCTAGTGAGTATATGTACCATCCTTTGGTAGCGCACTGGAACAGATATAAAGGGCACAATACAAACGAAGTTACTTTTTATAACAAAGTTTCTTGCGCAAGCAGGCCTCCAGTTACAGACTTAAGAGCACATTTCTCAGCGCTCTGCATGGCTGCGCAAATTCTGCCCACTGCATCATACACAAACGAAAAAAGTAGCATGTCCAATGGAGTTGGAGGTGTAGCGTAAAAAATCAGCGCGGAGCATAATTTCTTCAGCAAATAGGGCCGATACTTCAGTGAAAATTATGAAAGTGAACAGTATGCGCGCAACTGGACACAGGAATGCAACCCGGATTTTGAATCCGCTGAGCCCATCAGTAAAGAAAGAAACAAACATGGACGAGGAAGACGTGGTGCGGTGTACCATAAGAAAGCATTTCGCGATAGTCAAAGGCTTTCTTGTCGCAGAAAACCTGGCATCGCCGTCAGCGTATAGTTGGCACTGGGCAGGAGTGAGAATCGGTTATGACGCAACAGACACATGACCTCGGGAGCTTCTAACATTCCACAAGGCTCACGACGCACGTGACATCACGCAGTTGAATAAAAGTGATTTAAACATAACCTTTATTGCGAATAAATGCATGGTCGCAGCATGGCTCCGATGATTCCACTGTAGTAAGCATAACTGATTTCGCCTACAAAAAAGTTTTTCTTTTTTTGTTTTTTTCAAGTCTCAGCTCTCTTCGCGCAGAGCAGGCTCCTTATTAATGTGCGCCAGCCACTTTGAAAAAAATTTCCCCCTGTAGACTTGTGCCTCGCTTCATTTAAAAACGGTGTTCTTGAGTCTCATCTCCTATGACAAGTACACAGCAGTATAGCGCCTCTGCGTACGGTGTTAACACTTCGGGAAGCTGGGGGGCCCTGCGTCCTCTTGTGAGCCCCATCGGCACGTGAACGAAGGGTAAGGGCCGCCTCAACCCTCATGCTTCTATGGACGGCGACACGTGCGAGGGAGGTGGGGAGGGGAGGAAAGCATAGGTCTTTATTTTGTGTGTGCTAATCAGTGTGAAATAAAAAATAATCGCGAAGAGTATTAATTCTAAATTAATATAAAAACCGCCGGTAGCAGCCAAACCCACGGCCTCAATTATATTTGGTAATTTATGTAACTAACTTTTATTGATTAATTTTAAATAGTTGCCTACAGTGCAAAGTTGGCTGTCAGCGATATGCAGCTGCTTTCCGCCGTCTGCCTGTAATATATATATAGTAGAACAGTACGACAAACGCGACTGTTAATTTTCAATGTTTATTTCGCCGACAGTTTCGGGAATGGTGTTCCTTTCGTCAGGGCAGCTTTCCAATAATCCAGTTCCGTGATCATCGGCTTGAAGAAAAACACGAGGAGGTGTGACCTCGCCCCACAGCTCACTCGAGAGTGAGAGCGAGACCGCATAGCATATGGAACATTCAATAGGCGCCGCTGGGCTAAAAATATACATGCAACGGAAAATATAAACAGCGGACCTGGCAATGGTGCAAGTAGAACGAGACGGAGAACGAGTGACAGAAGAGGAATAAAAAAAGAAGAGAACCGGGAGGGTGGGGGAAAATTAGAGGGTCTCTTAGATGTCTCTCAAGAGAAGAATGGCAAAAGCCTCCCCTTCCTCTCCCAAGATTTGCCTCTTATCGGCGTTCGTTGCAGGGCTAAGTAAAATTATAATTGGTTTACATGAAAGGAAAGGCGCAGTATCTGTCACACTTTCTCCGGCAAGTGTGAGTTCTGACGGTACACCATCGCTCCCGTATCGTGGCGCTTCTTGGCGCGCGCGCGCGTTCAAGTGTGAGACTGCAGATGGCAGGAACGCTAGACAAGAACACATCTCGAGGAATCTCGCGGAATATGACAGATCTCGCGCACAGATCTCGCGCACGGGATTTCGTTTCATGAGTCCAGAAAAGCTTTCAGGTTGAGCGCAGCCGGGCACCAGCGGGCGGCCGGCCCGTATCAGGGGTCCGGACGAGCGCTCTCGGAAGCGACAATCGAATGACACTTGTTAGAAGCCGCAATGGCCGCTGGCAACAGTGCCATCTGTATACGAAAGTACGCAGAGTGCGGAAATACACAGAAGGCATCAAACACAGACGCCGCTCATGTATTTGATAGTGTTGAAGAAGTTAATATCAATTTGGTGACATTACCCCATGTAATGATGTCATTATACAGTTACGCAGCGCAGGAAAGTCAAAGCCAACTAGAGCATACTTTGATGCGCGTATTTTTAGCGTTCGATAACTCGAACCCCACAGCCGGTCAAGAACATTTAAAGACGGGACTCACATTTGGCGTTGACGGCCTCCAACTAGAAAAATAATAGTGTCCTCTAAAGTCAAAAGTAAAACGTTGTTTGGTTAATTTTGTTAACTGTCTAAATATCAAGCTCTGTAACGCACATGATGCCCGCTTTGCGGTAAAACCCATCAGCACATACTGCACAGGCGCATGCATCTCTGAGTGTTTAAAATACGTATTTCTAAACGATTAAAGTACTAATACCCTGTGTACGAAGGGAGTCAACAGCCATTCACACCATGTAAAGCGCAAGATTTTTTTTCTCTTGGTGGTGATAATATGAAACAATAATTTAATCCTGGAGATAATTTATTAAAAGGAGGAGAAAGAACAACCAGGCCAAGAGGTCGTGGATTCGAATCTTCAACCGGCGGCATGTGGCTGATTTTCTTCTATTAAAGTTGCGGACGCGACCGCGCAGTGCATAGTTGTGGCGGCGGTGCACCTCCTGTTCGTGGGCATTTCCAAACCTGATTTGGCATTCAGCTCTGCATGCGAGAAGTGGAGCTTTGCTCCGAACAACAGTGATAACATAGTGCTCTCGTGGTTAGCCAGGCCAGGGGAGCTGGTCTCTTCCTTTTGGCACGGGTTGGAAACCAAGCCGCGGCGATTATTTTTTACAAATGGATTTTTTTTTTCAAGTGATATTTTTAATACGCAATGTAAACCCGATTTCTCCGTGCGCGTGAATATGGCCTACGATTAAGCCAAACGTCAAGCCACTGAAGACTTGTGGTGTCGCTATGATATCGCACCCTATGGTAACGAAGCTGAAGGTTAAAGGTCAAAGCGACGAACTATGACGTGGGCATACGGTTCAGTGTCACGTGATAATTGACGTCACATTGTGAACGAGTATATAAAGAAGAGCGCGCAGCGTCCCAGGCCATTGTTGCAGCATGAAGCCAGAGGAGAGGGACACGAATGAAGCTATCGCGTGCACACTATACGTTTAACCGTAGCTAAATAACCAGCAATTATTTTCCTGTGTTTGTTATATCCGAGGTCACGTGGTATGAATACTAAGAGAGAGGTATAGTGCAGCAACCGGCATGCGTTAACCATTATTCCTGCAATAAATTCGCCTAGTGACCCCATAAAATTATTTGGAATGGCACAGAAGTGAGCTGGGTTTGAAAACCACTCCTCGAATATAGAATTAGCTCGCTGTTTGCTTCGAATGATATATTTATGTTCAGGAGTTCTAAATATGCTTTTTGTTTTTAAGTTACTTAGGTGTGAATTATGTCTGCTTACTCATCGACGAGAACGATCATGCAAAACTTGTTTCGGCACACGTAAACTAATTCGTGCAATTCAGCACGCTTTCTTTTTCACTTAAGTCAACAACAAGTTGCCTATCGTAATATAGCGCTGTAGGCTCTACAGCCGGTTCCCAATGAATGGCTATGTTAAGGCACCTAAGCCGCTGAGGCATGTATTCGAAACGGCGTGGTATAGAAAAGCTTACAACTGTGTTTTTCAAGTTTTTTTTTTTTTTAAGTTTCACCGATTCTATTTTGTATTTATCAGCACTGATATGCAGTTCAGGGCGGATGAGGAAAAAAGTTTATTGGAAGATGGTAATAATCGTCATCCTTGGCTCTTACAGGTCAGGCGCGCGTGATGAGGCTAAGGAGATTGCAAGGTGTGGTATAACTTTCCCCCCTCTTATTAGACAGCGACAGTTTTTGCACGTAGTTTATAAGCAGGACGATTGCGGCTACTTAATTGCTTACAGTGCCACCAAAGCGAGCATTTCTGACGCCCTAATCGCTGCGGATTTCGGTGTAAACCGCTTTAAGGAATAAACAAGATATTATAATAAGCCCACGGGAAGCTATATAGTCGCGCGTGGCTTTAAACCGGCTGTTGAAACGCGACGTTAAACCATAGTTTTCTTACAGACATGCTCCATAGGTTCGCTTTCACAAACCTTGCCATATATATATTGCGAGAAATGAAGTACAATTCTACTGAAAGGATTTTTTTTTTGAAAAGCCGTCGATTTATTATAGTTTTTCAAAGTTGCAGCAGATAAATATTGAACACGTTCACTGCCCCTAGCACGTGCAGTACGCGGACAGTGCACCTAAATGCTGACATCAGAGGAGGGCTGACATCACGAAATATCACACCAAATTGAAATGTGGTGTGATATTTCGCCTCCAGTAGCGACCATTTAATCGCAGCTAAATACTATTTTTGCTCCAAATTGTGCTCGTGATTTCGTGTTCGGAGACACCACGCTTCATAAGCATCCGAGTGCAAGAAAAAAATAGGAAACTAATGAAAACCGTTTCAGTTTCAAGCCGGCGGGTATAACGACGTCATGGTCTCTAGAAATACAGCGATAGCATGGCTCGCAGACAAATTGGGGCGGCAGCTGAAGCGTCAGGTAGCGTCTTCAAGCTAATCTCTAGAAAGTGCACTTGTTCAAAAAAAAAAAAAAAAATCTGCGATAAATTCACAGCGCACGGAAGAGAACGCTTACGATCCGCCCACCAGCGCAGTCACGCCACGCTCCGCTGGCTCCGTCCTGCAAATTTCGTCATACAAATTTTTCTGTCGCAAGTGCGCGAGTCTAACTTCCATATTGCTGCAAGTAACTGAGATACACTATTGAGGTAAATCCCTAAAAAAGACATCAGAAAGAAAACATGGTTTCGCAGACGGTTTAGTGACTTTGCCTTTTAAAACAGCATTTTTTCTATGAAGTAGAAAACTTTTCGGTAGCCCTTGTCACAGCGACGCAGTCAATCCTACAATCAATAGACTACATTGTAAAACGAAATTATTTTGTGCATTTTGGGGCCGATATCGTATTTTTTGACTGGGTATGATGAGTTCATATATTGGGGCTTTGCATGATAAGCGCTAAATTTTCTGACTCAATGGAGCGTTGAAGCGTTCAAGTAGCGTTGATACATTCATCACTCTCGAATGTAGTCGACAAAACGATGAAAGCACTTTCTCCTCCAAAATATCTCTAAATTATGCGGACGCTTCAATTACGCAGGATAAGGTGCTCACCAAGGTATTAATTAGGCGGTAAAAACAAGAGCGAAATTACAGCGCTGGAATAAATTCTTCTATTGTTACTACTCACCTTATTTAAGAAATGCAGCCTTCAGCTAATCTTTCGTGCTATTCACAACTTTATATCATTGCTCACCACTTAGCGGTGTGCCCGATTAAATGGTGGTTCAGGTCTAACAAAGTAACGCACTCTATAGTTTCCCCTTACTCGTGTGCAACGAAAAGGCACCTCTGGTCTCGGCTGGTCGTAATGCCAACGTGCGAATGGAAAGCAAAAATTGAAAAAGACAACAACTTCCAAAAACTCTCTTCGTTCCATTTTATTGTTCCTCTCGTAAAATCCGCATAGTGTATACAAAAAAAAAAGCAAGTAAAAAGAGCATAAAATTTGACTTTCATCATTTTCATTTGCTCGACTCTTTTCACTGTGGACGATTTCTTCATTATGGCAATCGTCTACTTAATTTGCCGTCACTAATTTTATGTAGCATGATCGTGTTGTGATCACGTGGTTTCATTCGTAAGCGCCCTGTTATTTGCAATTTGAACTTGAGCTTGTAGTGTATGGTATCTGCTGCTGCTGCTGTATTCACTGTTGTAATTGATGGTTGCCCTTATCCACTAAGCCACGAAGTTGACATTGACATTTCCGTGCACTCGAATGACCGACAGTCTTTGCTCAGTATGACCTTATATGTCAAAGAGACGCTGTGTGCAGCGCTGGGCTGACTTAATGGGGGACAAGAAGACGATCAGCTGGTTAGATTAGAAGGCGCGCAGAGTGCGTCAGTAGAGTTCATATTTCCATTTTCGCAGGATTCATCTTTGCTCTGTTTTCTCCGAAGAGAAAACTGTCCGAAGAGTCATTTTATTCTGAGGGTGGTCTGGTGCACCTCACGCTGCGATCTGGACGTCGCTTTACGCGCAGCTGCACAGGGCGAAGACTTCGGAATTATGGCTACCAAATCCGATCAGCCAGAAATGGTTGGCCATTATAATCCACTCGCATTCCAAGAACCGACAATTTGACACCACAACCTACAGAAACCGAAACGCACTGCAAAGTGAAAGTGCCGCCAGTGCAGCCGCGGACAGGGACCTGAATCAGATAGCCTTCTTTGTCTCATATAGGGAGCATTGTCAAACGCTTAACTTTGCCCGGAGCTGCTAAGAGCGAGTATTGTCAACAGCTTTATATATGCCCGCATGTATAACTCGTCCAGCGGCCCATAGGTGTGCGGCAAGAGACACAATTAGTTGAAGCTTATTCTAACAAGGCTTGGCCTACAGCACAGAGACAAACTTAAGCGTATAGGTGAATAAGGTGAACACCCTTCGTTCTTATTTGTCGTTACCGCTGGTTCTTAACAGTCTTTATATTAAGAGCAGGACTTGAGACGCAAGCTCAGGACTCTTATATAACCTGTTTCCAGGGAGAGTACCAGGTCATTCGGCGTAGCACCTTCCGGAATAGCAGACTTCGTCTTTGGCAGCAAAAAAAAGTATAAAAATAAGAAAGATGAAAGTCCTATATGCCCATCTGCTTCTTCAAAGTAGACCTTATCACGGAGCTTTCAAGCAAGTGCACTAACGCGATCATACGGTACTCGCCGAGACCATTGGTACTAAATATCTACATTAAGAGCCCGGATATATCGAAGCGTTTACGGCGGCTGGTATGGGCTTCGTATTTGTTTTCCCTAAGTAATGACCGAATTTAAGCGGTAACTTAGCAGAGAAGTCTCGCGTCATCCCAGCCTTTGTTCTCAGCTTATGCCAAGTGGCACGCTCACCGGCAAAAAGAAAAAAGAAAAAAGAAGCCCCTCGCCATCTAGGCTGTTAATGTTGTGACTGTATCGAATGAAGAAGTATATCTCAGCGCTCCTCGTCCATACGAAAAATAAAAAATTAGCAGAGGCTTAGCATAGTTAAATATGGTATTCAGCGAAAATTTCACAGTATGATTACGCTTAGTCCAACTCTTTATTTGCCAGTGGCTCAGCCGCGGCTGCGTCAAACAGTCGCCTTTCAGCTTCTTGGCGCCGTCGCTTCCAAGCACGGCCATGTATACGGCGTTTACTCGTTAGCTCTAACCTGGTGGAGCAGTCAGGGTTGTACGTTACATTCGAGATTCAGTGCTAATATTTTTACGATATAGCTACGTCTCCATCCGCAATAAGTGAGTGTTCGGTTATAACCGCGCCACTTACAAGTGAGAGCTACTATGTGTGAATATATATCGTATATATGGTGTCGTATGCAACTTGTGCCTATAGGTTTACAAGCAACAGAGAAAGCGTGATCTCGGTTGCTTGGAAACAGGTGCAGCAATCGGAGCTGCAGCGTGACGGCTGGAGTTCCTGAATTCTATTCTTCCTGCAGGTCCTCATTTAGGCGTCGTGCGGGAGTCCCGTTTCAGGCGAACCGCATCCGTCGTTTTGCATCTTGCGGGATGGAGCCCATCCATCCACGGTCCCCTACAAAGCCCGACGTGAAACCGATGTCTATACGGCGAAAAGACTTTGGATACAGGAAGCTCAGAGGCCAAGGAAGCTGCTATACGGCATACTGTTGGGCACAACAAGCTTACACGACACGGTTGCATATATACTCACGCATCCCGTTGCACGCGTGTATAGACGCGTCAGCAGGCGGGCAGATCAAAAAGCACAAAGAAATGTTAAAAGGCACGCGTTCTCACGAAGCCTGCCGCGGCCCGTTGCCGTCACAACTCTCGCACACCTTTTCGAGCAGTCGGGGTTCCACCCCAACGCTCTTCCCAACTCCCGTCCGAACTTCCCGCACGTGTGCCCCCCTCTGAGCACGCCGCCGCGCGCCCGGCGACTGTCGGCAACCCAAGGTGCGAAATATTGGCTCGCCTATTGGAACTGACGTCGGTCGTTCCTGCGCCGAGGTGCCTCGGGAGGCGCAACAGCGTTGCCCGCCTTTCGCCCGCGCATGCGGTGCGTGCGCGCGTCGCAGAGCGAGCAATGATGGCGCCTATGTATACGGCGCCGCGGAAGCATGCATGCGTCATCGGCGCTTTTCAGGAAACTCCGCAAGACACCGGGCCTCGCGCGCGTCGTGTGGAGAATAGTTGCATCGAAAGTAAGCGGGGTCGCGGTGCCGTGATGTAACTGCTCTGGCCTCCCGCGGAGCGTTCGAAATTAGGAGGCTTAAAATGTTGCCGCACGTATGGAATACCGAACATCACGCATTATGGTTGTTGATATACGCGAGTCAAGGCCTCAGTGCACTTTGATCTCAGAACCGCGCTTATTCTCTCCTCTGAGGTGATAATAGTATATAGGCAGCGAAAGATTACCCAGTCGTTTTTGTACGAACGATGTCTCTCGAAGCAAGCGCTTTTATTTATCCCCAGGACTCTTCCCACGTCTCAGCTTCACCCGTGACCGTGCTGCGCTGAGGTGGTAAATGGCATTCATGGGCTGTCCTAGCTTCTGTAAGGAGCAGACTCATGGCCACCCATCGGGGGGTGGAAAGCGGACGGTCGCCGTTCGACTTGAACCTTGGATTTCTTGGAGATATTATTTTCGTCCAAAAAAAAAGAAAGGTTCACCTTAAGTATCGCATGTAAAAATTTCACGTTTTCATTGCACCTTGCTGGGGAGAAAGTACAGCTGCGAGCGCTATAAAGTTATTGCAGAGAGATCTGAATTTTATGATTTTTTCAAAACTAAACTTTAAAAGTACTTTTGGAAATTAATAACTGAAAGGAAAACTAGTCAGGAAACAGGAATAAATATGTGGTGCTAGTCACGCGCAATTAGGAGTAATCAATTAACGAATCTTAAGATGTTGTTCCTTCTCATATTTCGAGATAGAGGTCCCACTGCTGAGAAAACCCGTCCGAGTCCCGCGTGACGGTAAATCCCCATTGGTCGAGACGGTCGGGGCGTCACGTGTGTGATGACCAGTGGGATGACCAGTGAAATAAGTAAACGAGTGACTAAGCGGCAATACAACTTCTGACCTTTGGGTCACCAGTCAGGTTACCCCAGGCACATGCTTTCGCCTCGGTTACAGGGAGGCCTGCTGTGTCAATGTGTCTCTGTTGCGTCTACACCAAGTCACCCAAAACTGATGATGTGCACCAGCGTAAATAGAGTAAGGCGTTGCGAAGGAGAGGTTTAAGTTTTCGCAAGTTTGTTGAGGTGAGGGACTCTGTGACGCTGTCGCGTTTCTGTGCGGAGCGGTTAAGTAGGCGTTAATTCATGGCGACTGTACGATGCAACTCCGCATAACATGCGCTCATCAAGTGCACCGATTAACTCATGGATGCATGTCACAACAACTACACGTTGAGGCCGGGGCACGCCCTGCGTTTCTCTGCCCCCAATAAGAGGGGTACCAAGCGGAAATGCCGGATTTACCTGCCTGAACACAGAATACAGTCTCCGTGTGACACCTATAGACGAGCGAATCCTGCCTCCTCCAAGGGCACCACGCCACATCCGCCTCATTTCATCTTCACCCTCTACAGAGTCCATGCAAAGACCAGAGGTCCCGTCCGTCACCTACTGACATACCAACAACCGCCCCAAGGTCTCAACCCACCAGAAGAAAGAAAAATCACAGGGGTTCAACGCTGCTGAACCGAATGTGGAGTGAAAGCTTTGGCTGCGGACGACCGAGCGTTACATCGAATACAACCAGCGTACCGTTGAAGGCATCAAAGTTCACCGGCGTCTTAGGCAGAACCCACTTTCATGCCTGTTATGAGCGTGCACGCGTGGCACAGGGGTAACTTGAAATGAAATGTCATATGCAGACCGTTTTTAACGTCAGCCTCCCACATAAAAGGAGAGGCCCGAGTTGGCGCTCTTGCCAGCCACCGGCGAAAGGCTCAAGGGTAGCGTAGTGTAGTCTTTCGCTACAAAACCTGTTTTTTGTTGAGACAGTCTATGAGTATTTTACTCATTCCCCATCTTCTTCACCTTAGTCTTTTGTGCTGCCAGCTTAGAAAAGATACCTCTTCCTTCTATATATATGTGGTCAAGCATATGGTGCACGTCCGTGCAATAATAGTGACGGCGTTTGTCGGCTTATCGTTACCCAGGTAAGCTTCGACCGGGACTCTTATCCAGATGACCTCTGTCAGTAGCGGCGGCAAAAGTGTAGCCGCGAGTCTAACGTCCATGGTCTAGAATGCGTTTCTGCATTAATATGCACAGTTTGGGAGCCATGCGCGACCACTGGCGTTGTACACGCGCCGAGTTCAGTTGCTAGAAGCGGGTGAGGAGCGTCAAAAGGAGCGTCTCCCCCACACGGCAGCTGCCTCTTCCCTGCGGGCTGGTGTCCGCGCGTGCACGCGCAGGCGTGACACCCGCGGTGTCCCGTGGCGGCGGTGCTGGCAGACCGACCGCCCGCCGCGGCGCTGACAGGAAGCGCGGGTCCGGCGACCCCCCGCAGCCCTGGGATATTGGGCCGATCGACTCGCTTGCCGCGCGTGCTGCCACGCCGCCTTTTCGCGCCCGGCGCGAAGGGGAGAGGCGGCGGCGAGTTGGCGCGGCCGTCAAGAGATGCCGGCCGCTGGTGCACGCGCTAGAGCTTCCTTCTTCTCTTTTTGCATCGATTTGGGGAGTATTGGCCGCAGTGAAGGCCGTTTTACTATTCTGCATTTCGATCCAATAGCTGCAGACGCTCTTCGACCGATAGAACTGTTTTTCCTCCTTTATCTTCTACTGTGAAGTTTCTGTGAAAGATGTATAGCCTTTCATTGTAGGCGAATGGTTGCGCTTGGGAGGATACTACTGACTGATTTATCCCTTATTACAAACATACTCCGCCTTGGGGGATTCCCCTGAAATTTGGACCAACACCCTTCCCACTTCAAGTTATCGATCAATTCGGTTTCGCCCCACGATTCGATCTGCTGGCCGTCCTTGTTACTTCCGTTGATATAGAGACTGCACCACATAGGCAGTGGTTCCAGATACTAGCCCTTAGACCAAGACGAATTCTTTTTTAACTGAGAATGTGTATAGCTTTCGTAGCCATAAGACTGCGCTCACGTGGATTCCCATTACGGTTATACGGAAAGCCTTGAAGAAGGCTTTATGATAAATATGAAAGAAATTAAGGGGTTTTGGGAGTTTTCTAGAAAATTAAGGCACCTGTAATCGAGCTGGACAGAGGGGACTCCTACCAAAAGAGGGCGGAGTGGAGCGTATACGCTTAAAAATCGAGATGCCCTTCTTGTGCAACTGAAAGGCACAGCGTAAGATTTACGCAAAATGAGACATATTTGTTTTCGTTCATGAACGTGCCACAGAATTCAGTTCAGGCGTTCAGTCGTGTCCGACTCTTCGTGACCCTATGGACCATGTCACGCCACGCTTTCAGGTCTCTCACTATCTTCTTAACATCACATAGCTTCATCTGCAATGCCTCGAGAATGCCATCTAACCATCGCGTTCGCTGCCTACCCCTTCTCCGGCGACCCTCAACCTTTCCCAACATCAAATCTTTCTCCAGCGACTCCTCTCTTCTCATCAGATGACCAAAGTAGCTGAGCTTTAACTTTAGAATTTGACCCTCCAATGAGCAGTCAGGGTTTATGGTCGACAATATCGACTGATTTGATCTTCTGGCAGTCCAAGGAACTCTTAAGAGTCTTCGCCAGCACCACAATTCAAACGCGTCAATTCTTCGGCGGTCAGCCTTTTTCACAGTCCAACTCTCGCATCCATACATCACAACTGGAAAGACCATAGCACGGGTTATACGGATCTTGGTTGGCAGACTAATGTCTCTGCTCTTTACTAGGCGGTCAAGGCTAACAATTGCTCTCTTTCCCAGAAGCAGGCGTCTCCTAATTTCATGGCTGCAGTCTCCTTCCGAGGTAATCTTGGCGCCCAAGAACAGAAAATCTGTCACAGCTTCCACTTCTTGTCCATTGATGCTCCAGGACTTGATAGGGCAAGACGCCATGATCTTCGTCTTTTTAATGTTCAGTTTAAGCCCAAACTTCTCACTCTCTTCTTGTACGCGCATCACTTTGAACGCGGAAGTGCAACCACCATAAGAGCCTAAATCAGATAGCCTTGAAACAGCAGGAAAACTTGCAACGGCAACTGGTGCTCCCGTATAGGATGGAACGCAGAAGCTTGCCACCATGTTCGAACTTCGTCCAAAGCAAAAAGCCCTCACACATGCGATACAGCTCAGGCACATGTCCAATCGCGGCTGCTTAACTCAGAAAAGCTTGGGAAAGGAAGCTGACGTCAGAAGACGTAGAACAGCAAGCATGCTTTTCGGTTTATGTAAATAAGAATTTGGGCACACCATTTAAACGCTTGTTTGGAATGTGAAATGTAAAAAAAAAAAAAAAAAGATTCATTGCAACCGAAAAATTTCTTGGTGTCGCGATGCAAAAATCAATGTTCGGAAATATGAGGGCACCTCAGCTGTTCTATATTTACGCGACTGAGTTAGAGGCACCATTTTACAGAAAATGTGGCGCTCTCGACGTCGGTGCCATGAGCGAAAAACCTCGAGTATGCCTCTGGCAGGTGAGAGTAGTCAGATGAGACAGCCGGGCAATGATCGGAGGGCGGGTTATGTGACTTCACGAAACCTCATGACGTTGGCTCATGACCTCATGAGTTGAAGGAAGCTGGCAACACGTACCCCTTTCAAACAGGAAGGTGAGATTTAACCGGAGACCATATATGGATTCCGATACAGATACGCCCCTTGGTTAAAACGCGAGCCAATGAGAAGCGTTCTTTTTTTTTATTTTTTTTCTCAATGACCCACATCCAAAAGGCGAAACTGAGTCAAATTCTCCTGATGTTGCAAACACATTCGTCTATCTTTGGTTTGATTATAGGGCTCGTTATAAAACCTACATGCAATTTTTTTTTCAGGTCAGAAATGAGACACATCCGGCTAATGTAAACATTGAAAGGAGTCAAACTAACTAATGACAGTCTTCTTTTTTTTTTTTATATCAGCTCGAGCCTAACGGCTTGCACTGCTACGAGCATACTTTCATTTATTCATTTTCCAGCTCTCCATTACAATCGACTTCATAGGAAAGGAAGAGATCGCAGGAAAATGTGAACTATAAAAAACGACGATGACGAAGACTACAAGATTTTCTACCCTGTAGCCTAGAAAGCAGCGGTGCGCCTTTAGTTAATCTGGACTGGTTACTTTCTTTTTCGTAAAG
Organism: Amblyomma maculatum; assembly: GCF_055883805.1. Classification (NCBI taxonomy): domain Eukaryota; kingdom Metazoa; phylum Arthropoda; class Arachnida; order Ixodida; family Ixodidae; genus Amblyomma; species Amblyomma maculatum. The sequence goes on from NC_139350.1 coordinate 123,972,157, forward strand.
TAATACCACTAAATAGGATGGCGTCGCGGATATGAATAGTGAGAACAATGGTTGTCCTGTAGTTTTCTGTGTTGTCGGCGTCTGCAGATTGGTTTCATATGAATAAATAAGCACTTTGCAACCGGTAGAACGAGAGGGGGGTTAAATTCTGTGCATGCTACCTTGTTTCCGCTGACGGAGTTGGAATTGGAATATATATATAAAAAAAAAGGAGGCTGTCACATATACACTTGCTACACAAGTCTGTTATCCACATTTACTTGCTGGTGTTGGGGAAGCACTGCAGTATCCCTTATGGCCCGCATTCAGCGCTCTAATCGCTTTTATGCTTCCTTCACATAATAACAGTCTTTAAGCATTAAGCTATCCTCCTTTTGTCAAGAAAGGATCACCTCCGGCGCCGCACACGAGCACTTATCCCTCCGTGTGCGATATCCCCTCCCCGCGGTCTCACCCGTGCAGAGGAGGTTGCGCTTAGGAGGATCCGGGTCGGTGTTGCCCTTACACCAGCTGTAACTAGGACGTGGTCATACTTCCAACACTTATATCCTCGCCCAGGGTGCCCGATCTGTAAAAACGAAGATATTGAGGCCGACATCCACCACTTGCTGTGGGACTGCCCAGTACTCAAACCAACCCGAATCCGGCACCTGAGCATAGCCGGCCTTTCAGCAACCAATCATGCCTCATACGTCACTTGGACGCAGGGACCTCATCATCGCTCACTTCTGGACTTCATAAAATCAGCCAACCTTTTTCCATTCATTTAATCATTTATTCATCGTTCATCTCATACCCTACTGATGCCCTGAGGCAGTAAATATCGATTAAAAAAAAAAACATCGTTTGTATAAATAAGGCTTAAAAATAAAGCAGTAGAAGTACCGTTTACGGAAAGAAACTTGGCCAGATGTCCAGTTTTGCATTGAAACAACTCAAATGCAAACGTTATATTTTCCAATTCACCGAATTAGTCGCACAATTTTTCAGTGCATGCATGGTGGTGTACAGTTGCTCTAACTTACACGTAAAACATGGCACATAACGGCTTCAATAGCGCTACGGTTAACATGGATAATAAACATTTCCGTTTTTATCAGTTGCTGATTTTGATAAATTTAACTAATTAAAAAAAAATGCTCTTCATGTATTTATGTCGGAGTGTCCTCCGCTTTATGTTAACAATTAAGTATACATGCGAGAGCCGCAGATTCGGAGATAGACTTTAGCGAGCAGAAAAATGCTCGTATATAGCCCAATGAGTGCATGCAATGAGAGCTGAACGCAAACTAGAGCACGTAACGCTGTTGCGTCATAACCCTTAAAAGCAGAGTTCAAGTGTCGCCTACTAAATTTCATGTTACTGGTCATGAGCATGCTGAATCAAAACAATTCCGTGCAGTTGTAACGCTACTCGGGACACCTTGTTTAATATAATTTTCTGTCCTTAAGCAATAAGGTAGGCAATTTGACCATGTCAATACACGGCTTCGCAGGAACAATTATTGTCGTAATGCTAACGGATACTTTGCAGACAAAGATCGGAATATTGTAGCGCCCTAGATATCAGTCCTTTTTATCTTTTTTTTGCAGTAACCTAGATAACCGACTATATAGTGGGAGTTGCGTTATGGGTTAATGACGATAATGTTGCTGAACATGTTCGGTTTCATTCATATAAATCTTCGTTATATGATGTCAGCAATGCAAAGTCATAACAATCTGTTCTCTGCTTTGTATATTTCATCATTTTGTGAAGCAAGACTTATTTTTTGGTTCCTTGAAGAAGCTCTTCAGTTATCCTGCAGAGGAAAAAAAAAAAAATGAATCCGGCTTTAGGAGAGTACGTCGGTGTATATAGGGTGTTTTTTTTTTATTATTTTATTTTGCCGTTTAAAAATCTGTATTATAAAAACTACTAGATATACGTCTGTGCGGTGTATGCTGGTGGGGTTGAAAACAAGGCGACCATCATGTACGTGATAGAGCTTGATTACTGAGCGATTAATGAATAAAAATTAACTAAACTTTTTACTTTTCAAATTAAGGCCCAATATTTTATCGTGAAGTCAGATGCCGTCGGCCCCAAAGGTAAGCCTTGTGTTTAAATTTTAATCGCAGTGTGGTTAAATTTAGCTAACATTAGCGTTTGAAAGCATGTTGAGTCGGCTGTTCGGTGCCCAAAATTTTAATGATATTTTAAAACCATATGAATAAGACATGACTAGGCGAACTATAATTAAGGCACGAAAAATCTGCCTCACTTTATAGTTTCTGTATGATCACCATATAAACATGCTTTGTAGGCAGGTTTTCGACATCTAGAGAAGTGGCCATTCTTAGTATACATAAAGAGTATCGAACAAATTAGCTTAAAACCAAATATGCATATCAATGCTGTAGTATACATAATGAGGCTCATTGGGGGAATAATGCGACGTTGGTCATAAAATTTTCATTGGCTGGACAGAAGTGACGTCACCAGACCGGTAGTGACAACTGTACAGTTTGATGCATATTTTTTACATTTGTGCATGCCGCCATCTCTAGCACATTCAAGGAAAACATCTAAAAACCAACTAGATCGACTATACGCTCGCATATTTGTGCCAGAAACAAGCTTTCGGTTACGCGTGAAGGCATTAGAGGCTTCTAGCATAGTGAAGCCGTACCGGCGGAGGCGTGTACCGTTTACTGGACAACCGCGGAGCCCCGGTTGTCCAGTAAACGGTTTCCTGGACAACCGCTGCCCTGGCAGGAATGGAGCAAGGTACACGGCCACTGCGAGTGCATGCTATAAATGTCTCTATATGCTTCGTCATTCGATTCGAATTATGGGCAGGTTTTCTGTGGACTAAACTTTTCATTATATTATTTACGCCTGGTCAATACGGCAACTAGCCATTCGGACAATTTACAAGGGGGAAATTTGGCCCCGTGCACTCTTCTCAAGTTTTATGGACAGCGATGAGAGTAAAATCCGTACTTTCCTGCTCAGATGTTTCATTTTCTGCACTCTGAGTGCAGGCCAATCGAGGAACGCCTTTAAACGGTGTAAATGATTTCAGTGACCACACTTGCTTGCGTAATTTCATGTTTTGCAGAGCAAAGTTATGAGCCGATGTTCCTTTCAATTTCCTATATTTTACGCATGGCTCTGAAGAGAACACTTTCTGCCGCTTGTGCAAAGTAAAAATCTATATTAGCCGCTGAGGGCTGATGTGATGCATGTGAACAGTTGCTGCAGAAGTTAGCTCACTGCTCCATGGTACGCCAACAAACTATCATACATCACCAGATGCGTCAGGTTGCACCGCATAACACCAATTCTAATTGTGCCCTGATAAATGGGTTGTAGGTTTACTGTCGAATTCCAACTTCACTTCGCAGGTGTCACAACCCCATATAAAAAAAAGTACTTCAGTCGCAGCGTTTTCTTTTAAGAGCATTAGGTCTTGCTACTTGCAAATCTGGCGGTTTCTCGTCCGCTTCTCAGTTGCTCTCAGATTCAAGATGGCGGCCAAGTCACGTGATCATAGCTACATCATTGCAAATAATTTCTTAGCTACCGCGTTGCCACCCACACTATGGAATCCACCACCTGGTTCACCATGTGTGACGTCATGATTCCCCAAAGAAACGTGACGTGTTACAACTGTATACCAAGCGTTATCGCTACACATAGCGTTGTCGCGAACCTCCAGGTTCCATGGGTTATGTGCATTTCAAGCAGAGCTACGTTGCCGACACTAAACTTGCCAAACATCCTCGCTGGGTGTGCCGTTTATGCTGCGAGCGAGTGATAGTATTTCCTCGACCATCTGTCACCCAAATTAAGCAACTGAGATGCTTCGCTTTACTGCTGGAACAGCGCCTGTGCTGAGCTTCGATCGGCAGTTTGCGGACTATATCGCCACTAGAAATGTGCGTTTCACGTACGCCATCTTTGGAATTGGGGCAATTAATGCGCGGTGTGTGCAAGATGTGTTCTGCGTCATTGGCAGCTAACAATTAACGAATTTGATGAGCATGCAAGTCGTGTTGCGTGCAGTGTGGGCAGCCGGACGCTTTTGCTGTCGTGCTGTTACAAGGAAGAATGCCTAGCTGCAACACCGAACAGGCAGTGTTATGTCCCGGAGCACGAAAATACCGCTGCAGACTCCATGCGCACAAACCACTCCACGACGAAAGGTGATGTGGAAGTATGTAGAAATTTGATAAGACTCTGCAGACTTCTTCCAATATACGGCTGGCACCTGATAGCTAACCTGATACTGCGCGAGACTACGCGAGTTAATTCCAACGAAGACCTTCGACGTGGCGGACAATTTTTACCAATTAGGCACACTTACGAGCTCTATTGCTGTGTTATAGTTTCTCAGTGGTAAACAAGCAAGTAAACGTCTTAATCGGCTTGACTTAAATCCCGACTAATTTTTTGCACCGCTTTCTGCACGCCTCTCAACTGCCGTCTGCGCAGTCATGCGTCATCATGTTAATAAGTGCGCAATTTCATTTCGATTGCGTCATTTGCCTTCGAATTATGATCTGCTAGTGCTTTGCATCGCGGAAGAAATGCGAGCAGATGAGAATTCTGCGGTCTAAATGTATGAAGAGGGCGAACATTCATGAAAGAATTTTATGCTACTTACATTCAGCCTGCTTCCCAGATAAACCCAGCCTGCTTCCAACTAGTAATAATAATTAATGTCACTCTACAACGCTAGTCCGTTTGAGCAGAATTCAATTTTTCGAGCAAACCAGTTATCACCTGGTCGACCAAAAGAAAAACATCTCAGGGCCCCTATTATTCTTGGTTGATGTAAATTACTGAGTACACTTCCCTTATAAACTAAGTTTGTTCAGCATGTTGGTGATACAGTAATTTTTATTACCTTAAAATCAGAAACAGGTGCACACATGACGGCAGATAAGATATTCTGTGATTTAGACGTTTGGGGTGCGCTGAACTATTTAGAAATTTCCCCCTGCAAGAGAAATATTAACGCAGCCATTAAGTATATTTCTAGATATCGAAAAACTTGCAGTTGTAGACTTAATTACGTATGGCTTACGGTTTTCAAAACGTCTTACCTCGAATACGCACTCTCAATACTTGCTCTCCAGCCTGCCTTCTGCTGTCGGCATTACTGCACGCTTATCAAGGAGTATTCCCACCAAGGCGATGATGATGCTCCAAAACGATTTAGCGCGGTGTGGAGCACGACAGGTGTGACAAATTTTAAGAAAATAAAACTGCTTCATAAAAGAGCCGTACCATCGACAGATGATGTACAGTTGCGGACAGAAGAATATGGACCACGCTTTGGCGGACAGAATCTTCTCATGCGATAACTAGCAAAACATAACGCACGCTTTTTGCATACGCTTGTAATATTTACTTTCGTCTTTGCACGCGAGGACAGCAGACTTATTTATTTCTATTAGATGACGGGAAAGAAGCGTTTGAATCCAGAAGGGAGGTCCATTTTATTCTGTCCGTGACTGTAAAGCATGCAGATAGCTCTGCAGGTAATTCAGGAAACGTTACAATAGACTGATTTGATGGGCTAGTATATTGCAATGGTCGCGTCCAACTCACTATATCTAACAGCACATGATATTTAAGTATCGCTATGAACATTAGTCTTGAAAAACGTCCTGGTGAACTCTTGAAATCGTAAATCATTATAATAGGTACATGCTATCGATTCCCAAATCCCGCCTTGCTTTATAGACGAGCACTCTAACTCTCTTAGCCAAATCAGTGTAGCATATTCCCTATTGTGGCCATGTAGCTTTACTTGCTGATTTTAGTTCTGCGGACATTCTACAGAACACTAACATCATGCCTACATTGCCTCTGTTGCTGGCGTGGAGCGATTACTTTGTCAACTTACGATCTCTGAAAACTAATTACTCTGCCGCGCGTAAAATATTGCATTGTGTTTTATGCGTTTATGACTTTTAACGTCTCAAAACAGTGCTGGCAATGAGGGACGCCGTAGTGCATGGCTCCGAGCAATTTCGACTACCGGGGGTCATTTAATGTGCACTGACAGCACACTGTAAACGGACGCCTTGCTTTTCGATCGCCTCCATCGAAAAGCGGCCGCAGTGGCCAGGATTTGAACCCGGGTCTCCCGGCTCAGCAGTCGAGTGCCCGAACCACTGAGCCACCGTGGCAGGTGGCTATGGAAAATAAAATCAACGCCTCTTCACTTAACTTCATTATGACAACAAGGTCAGATTTGCACCCTAAAAATATTATTATTACTTTGACCTCAGTGCATCGCTCACGAAACCTTCCTAACAAAACTAAAATATGTAACTATACAAAGCAGATTTCTTAGCAGTCAAGAATGAAGTGTATGTTCTCGTATAAAGCTTAATAATAATAGTAATTAGTTCAGAGGAAGGGAAAGGCGCAATATCTGTCACAGTTGTCTCTGTGGACACCAAAACCGTGCTGTAAAGGAAGGCAGGAAGGTGGGAGTGAAAGTGGAAAGAGAGAAAGAGGAGCCGTAGCGTAGGGATACGGAGTAATTTTGGCCACCTGGGGATCTTAACGTGCGCTGACATCGCACAGCACACCGACCCCTCTTCGTTTCGCCTCCATCGAAACGCAGCCGCCGCGGTCGGGATCGAACCCTGGTACTCCGACACAGTATAGTCGGGCGTCTTGCCGCTGCACCACCTCGGCGGAGCAACGTCGTAGAAAGCTTTTATCAGTTTTTGTGATCGGTCAACTCCTTCAAACAGGGGTGTTTTGCAGCTGCGGTTCGCCGTTAACAACCTTATATATCCAAATTCCCAACGTCATTCTGACCAAAATGCGCCTCGTGCAGCACTCATATATAAGGAATCATCAAACAAGGAAAGACAAATGTATTGCACAGCCTTTAGTTAGCTTTCGTTGGGCTGCGTACAAACCTGCTTGCAAAACCTTCATAGCGGCCCCGAAAAACGGACAACTTCAATTCACATACCATAGCTGGCATGCTATAAACAAATAAAAACAATATTCTGACGTGTAAATAATCCCATACCTAGCAGTCTCTTCGCTTCAGTAAACTCACGTGGTGATCCAATAGATAACATCTGAGGTACTCTTAAGGTCCTCCATTAAGGGTATGGCGCGGCAGCGTAAAGATTCCCGTCTGCCGGCTCCCATACAGCGGATCCTCCTCCTCGCCCATGCCCTCAGCTACTCACTAGTCACTAATCTTACCATCTGTATCTCTTTTTCCACACATATACCCATTGGACTAAGGTCGTGTACCATAGTATATGAACGAGGACCAGACATATATAAAAGCTCTGCTTTAACCAAACCGTATAAACCTGCCGCGTGGCCTTGGGCCATGTGTCTGACTCGGAATTCAAAGGTTTCTCACTTCGCCCTCCCATCTCAAAGACAATGCCGTGTTGGCTTCCAGCTAGGCCATGTGGATGGATGGATGGAATATAGGAGCGTCCCCTTTGAAACGGGGTGGTAGCAGTAGCTATCGTGCTCATTTTTCTCCCTATATCTTAATTATTGATTTAGATTGGTTAACTAAACAATCATTCTATTTATTGAACTTTGATACCACATTATTAACATTATGTCCCTTTTCTGCTTTTAAGCCACCAATCTTCCAGGCGTTTTTTGCTATAGTTTCCACCGCCGGTTTATTCACCCGGCCACTGGTATCTCTAAACCCCAGAGCTTCAGGAACAGTAATTGCGCCTGCATCAGCTTCCGGATGGATACCATTACATTCGAGTATAATATGGTCAATTGTTTCACTGGAGTTACCACATACAGCACATGCGTCATCTTCATTGTTAAATTTCTTTTTGTAGCTGCGTGTTCTAAGGCACCCTGATCTAGCTTCAAAAAGTAGCGCACTGCCTCTTGAGTTATCCAAGAAAGCTTCCCTCCTGATCTGCAGTTTCCACTTTCGGTATAATTACACACTCTGTTTCTTTTCCATCGAATTTATTGAATTTATCCATGTCATGCGCTCAGTGACGCCACACAGCGACAAATCAGTGCCCCGCCAATTTACCTTCCACAAGCCTGCTCGTGATGTTTATTTACCTTTCTTGCATCATGCTTCGTGAAACCAGAAAGCACGACCAGAAAGCGTCCGTCGCACCTGTCATATATATATATATATATATATATATATATATATATATATATATATATATATATTTCATACTGTTGACGTTTACAGGAATTTGTTTTAAGGTGATGATTGGAATAAAGAATATTAAATGCAAAGCGGAAGTCGGAGGTCGTGGGTTCGACTCCCACCATCGGCGCGTTGTTTTTCCTTCCGCTTTGCATTTAATGCTTTTTATTCCAATCATCTCCTTAAAACAAATTCCTGTAAATGTCAACAGTATGAAAAAAAAAATAACGCTCGCTTTGCACTCGTAGACTGCTCGCTTCCTTAAATGCTTTAATAACGAGCCCCTCATTTCCATTTTATATATATATATATATATATATATATATATATAGGCACTGACTAATTCCCGTGTCGTACAGGCCCTGTCAATTCACTATTGCGTACATGGTTGCCTTACTTGCATGTAGAAATTTACGGCCCTCTATCAGCCTTCTGCCGCAGATGTGTTCACAGCTTCCAGGCTACTGTATGTTCAAATAACAAGACCTCATAAATGTAAACTATAGGTGACATCTACTCCTACATAGATGGTTGTTGGGTTGCGGGGTTTAAAGTCCCAAAGCGACTCAGGCTATGAAAGACGCCGTAGTGGAGGGCTCCGGAAATATCGACCACCTGCGGTTCTTTAACGTGCACTGACATCGCACAGCACACGGGCGCCTTGCTTTTCGCCTCCATTGAAGAGCGGCTGCCGAGGCCGGGATTCGATCCCGCATCCTTGGGAACAGTAGTCGCGTGCCGTAACCACTGCGCCACCCCGACGGGGTTAGTCCTACATAGATGCACCGACATTAAAAAAAAAAAAAAAAAAAAAAAAAAAAGCTTTATTATACACTGATATTTTCGCATGATCTGAATTTCTCAATTTTACTAATAAATTAGAGGTGAAGAAAGGAAGTCGAATCTTCGTATAATTAAACTCTATAGTTTACGTTTAATAAGCAAAATATCATGCATTCGATATTTTGTTTGTACTAACTAAAACTTCCCTACAATGGGATATGATGAGTACCTAAGAACCCCACTGATCATTTCGAGTCCGTATGCAAATTTATAATTGTGGCTTACACCTCTGTGCTGATTTCATGTGGAAAATTGCAGTTCTCTAGTACTTCAAACTACGTAAGACGCTCGGCTGAGCCCGAGGACGCATAGTTCCATCCGGCCTACGAAGTCGCATTTTGATGAAGGCTAAATTGAAAATGTCCTTGTCCTCTGAGATATCAGTGCAAGGCAAGGAACCCGAGGTGGTCAAATTTTATCCAGAGCTTTTCACTAGGGAATTTTCCATCTTTCACTTCCCCTTGCTTCATTTTCCTCGAGGCGCTAGAAAAAAAAAATGAAAACGTTGATGCGGATGAAATAGTGGACGTGTTACGCAGCAGTGAACTTTACCTAATACGTTTCACAACTGCCAAACATATGTTTAGACGCTCAGATCGGCGAAGCTGGCAGCTGCACATGTTAATCGTGTACAACAAAGGGTGAAAAAGACCTACTTAGACATCACTCAGTTCAATGAAAACTTGTTAAACGAAGCGTGCATACTCTGGCATGATGCAGAACGCCAAATACTACTGCACCACATAATCGAGGGCTCTCGGATTGCGCAAGTTGATAGACTTTAGAAAAGCCGATACCCAAACGTTGAGCTTGCTTCAGTTGTTGAAAAAGCGATAAAATTATTCGCACGAGTTATGCCCAACACACGAGACCAAAAAAAAGAAGTGTCCCAGCTCTTCACTTCGCTCTGTATTCACGAAAGAGCCTGTTCACAATTTAACAGATTTTCCTCATTACAATTACGCTGTCTTGTCCGACATTAATCCTTCCTGCATCACAAAACTATTGAATCCCTAAAGCTAACATCATCATCTGGTATTAACGACATCAACGCTAAAGTACGACTGAAACGTACAAAAACCGCTGTAAGTACAATACTGCGCTGTATTTTTCAGCAGTCACTGTCATCAGGAGTGGTACCAGAAGAGTGGGCAAGGGGATTCCACTCCCAAAAAGAAAGGTTCTTCATCTCTGTGTTCTAGTTATCGTCGAAATGCACCAACAAATATTTGCTGAAAGTTAATGGAACATGTGCTTCTACTCTGACAGAGTAAACGTTTTTAGTATAATCTATATTCAACATATATTTCGCAAATATCTCTCATGCTATACTCAATTATCTTCATGCATTCATGACATGAGCTCTGACCTATCCGTTACGCAAAGTATTGGGCTGGATACGCGTCGGCTAGTCGCTCAAATTCATGCTCTGCTTTAGGCATCCAAAAGTGCCACCTTTTGTGGCCCCCCGCCCCTGTCTTTCTATCGAGGCAGTATGCTGTGAGCCATCGTGCGTGACTACATTGTGCGACACAGGCCAGACTCGATCTGAGACGCGCACAACGCTACCAGACACTGCCTCGGGTGAAGTGCCATTTCAGCAGCTGCTAATCTGCCAGCTGACAATACAGCGCGCAAGTGCTTATTCAGCACAAGTAGCCGAAGTACCATCCACCGACAAAAGTAAACAGGAAGAAAAAACAAAAAAAAAACAAAGGTACGCTTAAGCTCCCCCTCAAGAGTATGACGCGGTAATGTTAACGGGAAACTGAAGCGTCTCTTTATAATTCGACGGTCTAAAAACAACAAAATTAATTACACTTGTCGGTTTAGCTTACCAAGTCGTTTTGCGCTATCATCTAAAAAACTAGACGACTCAAAGTCGCGACGATGTTTGGGCTTCTGCTCACAGCACCAAAGTAATACAGAGAAACTGGAACGTAACATCATTCATTGTCACGTTTCAGATTCCGACTACTTTCGCCCACGCGGCCACACCCTTGTGCACTTTGTCCAACGCAGCCAAACGACGCTTTTCGGCCTTTACTTTCGACGGCATTGCTTTCTTTTTTTTTTTTTTTTTTTTTTCCCCGCGGCAATCGTTTCCGCGTTCGAAATATGCCACCTTTTAGGTGACGTCATAATAGGACCCCTACTCGCCGCAGTGCGCTGCGATGACCGAACAAGGAAATCTTTAAAGCAATAGCCTCATTGTTCCCGTTCAATGAAAAAGCCGACGTTGTCCCGTCGGCGTCCCGCGTCGTATTGCAAAAATCACGATTGATCAATAGAATCATGACGTCACAGCCCTTCATTTTGCACGGGATTTCTAACCCCCCACAAAGCTCTCCTGAGAATCTGACGTCAAGCGATGAACGAAAGTGATTAAAACATAATAGTGTTACCACGGGTGCAAATGCAAAGTAATTAGTCGCCGCAAACTCAAACCAGCTATTTTGTTCAATGCATTTCACTACAGAAAAACGACGAATTTCAAAACTTCAAGCTTGGTTTGTTGGTTGTCCATGCATAGTTTAACATGATATTTGTAGTGCTTAAGGACGACATAGAGATGAGAGAAGCACCATCTGGCGCTTCTTTCCCCTCTGTATTGGCACTATAATAAACATCCTGTTAAACTTAGAATTTCAAGTTTCAATTATAAACCACAACTCTTCGGTTGCGAGCCATACACGCCGCACACTATATATAGGCTACGCGAGACACTCTTGTGTGCAGTGACGTAGCCATAAATATTTTTCTGGGAATGCACTACTGGTCGAAAAAAAAAAAAATGAACGTAATAGAAAGACAGACAGGAGTGGGAAGGGAGAGGGGATGCAGCCCTCAGAAAATTTCAGGGAGTGTTCTGACACCGAAACAGCCCTTTGACAACGTCCCTCCTTTTGTGGCTTGTGAACAAGCAGGAGTTGATATGCATATCGAGTGCTCTTAGATCGTTATCCCAAAATTTCGTTTTAATGAGTGCGTGGAATGACGACCGAGGGCCGCTATCGCCCTTCAGATAGTGTAAGCGTCTGCTTAATTTCGTATTTACGTAAGTTTTTAAGGTGTTTAACGTCCCAAAGCGACTTACGCAATGAAAGACGCCGTAGTGGGGGGCTCTGGAAATTTCGACCTCTGGGGTTCTTGAACGTCCACTGACATCGCACAGCACACGGGCGCCTAGCTTTTTACCTCCATCGAAAAGCGATCGCCACGGCCAAGATTCGATCCCGCGTCTTCGTGCACAGCAGTCGAGTGCTGTAATTACTGCACCACCAGCACCATGCTAAGGCTTACGCAAAATTCTTTTCATCCTAAAGTTAAATTCTTTGATGCATGTACTGGCTTTTATTTCACATTAAAAGCCCTCTTTTCCTCTGTTCAATTACTTTCGTCACAGACGTGATGTGGGTTTCCGCTTTTTCCGCTGAGCCGGGGCCTTAAAACCTATCGCTTTGAATGTTGATTGCGTAGCATGCTTCACTGCGTAGCATCAGAACACGTGAGTGCAGCATGATGTAAAATATTGTTCGATTCCGCTAGGATTAACTGTACGCAGGGCCTAAAAGGGTTCGAACGCAATGGAACTGTTATTCACCAGGTATACGTTATACAATCTTAGCTGTTTGACTTTGGCGCTCCGATATTTTCTATACCTCGATGCGTGCATAGCCATGTTATTTCTTTTCCCTCCTTTCTTTTCCTTTTGCTAAATAAGACCCGGCGACGTGAACCATATGAAAGTTACAAAGTAGCAGTTTAACTCACCGATCCAATGACAACATATGACAAGAACACCTTCTGCAGCCTGTGTCGCTTTGGGACGTTAAACCTCATAAGCCAAGCCAAAACCCTTCTGAAACGTTGCTCTGAATACCACATTCACGGAGCTAAATTTTCTTTTATGATAAAACATGGGGGAGGGGGGGGGGATTTCTAATCACTATTAGGATTCGCTACAGTGCTGATTTTAATGTTTCCTTTAGTGGCAGCATCAGTCAACTTGTGCGCAACTGTACAGCTGGCAGCAGGTTTCTGCGACGACCTGAGTGATGCAACCCTTTCGCTTCTGAACACTAAATGTACCTGCAGGCAAGCCGTAATGGTTCGAGTGACATACTGTGTCCGCGTTTTGCGCTCTGCAGTGTGAAGGCATATGTATTTTATAGGTATATAAGCACAACGTTTGTTGAAGAAAAGGTAATTCCGAACAGTGCGACCAGAGGGCGTTCCCCTGAGCCTTGTCGTTTAATCGCGTCGTTACTTCGAGTAGCCTCTCTTCACACGCAGTTCGCCTCGATTCGTGCCCCGCTCCTTGATAGCATGTGATAACTATCTCTGTAAAGTTGCGCCAGCCAAGGACACTGCGACAGGAATCGGCTTGTTCTTGCTTGACGGAGCCTGCCTGTGCACCCCCGAGCAGCACTAAGCCATCACTACGGCGAATTTTGCATGTCACTACCCCGCATAGTTCGCTACTCTGAGCGTAACGCAGATTAGGAGCGGTGGACTCTATACATTACTTTTCCGCGTCAACCCTCTCCATCAGTATCCAGCCTGGTGAGTACTGAATGATTAAAGCAGCTGATCAAGATTCCCAATGACCTCAGTTACGTTTCGAATGCGGCCGCTGTCAGTGCTTGTGTCTCCAAGAATCGAATGGAGCTTTTTTTTTCTTCTTTTTTTTTTTTTACGATTCTTGGAGCGCTAAGTCTCAATGACTGCAAATAACGCCTCATCTGAGCAAATCGGACAGTATAGGAGCCAATGGTTCGATTGTGGTTCTCGTGGCTTGATGGCCATTACCATTTGATGACTGAACAAGTCTGCCCCATTCGCTGATGGTTGCTAAGCATGATATGCATAGGGCTCATAAAAGAAAACACCCAAAAAAGAGGCTGAAGTGTCCTATTACAAATACCTTTTTTCCGTATCTCTTGGCGCAGCTTGCATCGTGCTGGAAATATAGGCGCTAAAAAGAGTGCAGGTGGTTGGCGAACAGAAAACCAATTAACCTAGACTACCAATGACATCTCCATTTATTTACGACAGAAACATAACTCATAATATTAAATTGCAAATATAGTAAGAGGTCCTAATACATATGGACACTCTGGAGTCTAGATTTTGTTATATAGGTTCCTTAAAAGGCGGCTGAAGTGGTTTTAGAATTCAAGTAAATTAAAGAAGTCGAATCTGTGAAGGCTGAATATAAATTATGCCCTGTCGTTCTGAGCTAGAGTTTAAATTGTCACCTTAATCGTTGAACAAAACTTTCGGTGTTGAGGCCTCTCCGCAGCATACCGTACGAAGTAGGCACACCGATGATAACGTCTTCTGCGGAGGTGATGCATCTCCAACGTATAAATGCTTCCACTGATGAAAAAAATCAAAGCTAACAGAGGTAAAGGGCGCCAGACGTTTTTTGGCGGCATCGCGCGACTAGGCGAATGCAGTTGAAATTTGAAAAGTCACCGATAATGACTTCATCGTCAAGTTTCTCCGCATAACTTTGCTGCTGTGAGCAAAAGCCTGAATAATGGCGCGACTTCAACATTTGATTACATGATACCTTTAAATGGCAACTCGGAACCATTGCGTTAGTCTAATGTATAAGTTTCATAACATAATGCGTGTATCTCGTAAAATTCTCGAAAAAGTGTCTCAGGTTGCCTGTCTCAGGAAGGGCGCTCTTACCTCTTTCGTGACGCATTCCTCAGTTAACCTTGGCAATAATCGTACATTCTCGAAACTCATTAGGTAATTTGGACTGTAACCCTAACGTTATCTTTATGGAGTTGTCAGAGGTGGTGATTCACCGGCTGAATTTGGTAATGCGGAGGGTCGAAGGAGGCACAGGCGAGCGGTTCTGGACGATTCTCAGTACATGCTTCCTAAGCAGCGTTTCATCCTCTCTCGCAGGAAGTGAAATTCGTGGCCGCCCACGAGCCTTCTCACCTCTCTGGGCAACAGTCAGCGCCAGTCCGCGGTGCGCGCTCCCGGTGGCCACGCGGCTGTCTACCGCGCCACGTGCTCTCGGCAAACTGCACGTCACATATCATTTCTCCGCCCTGACGTGCGTCCCGAGCAGCCAAGAGCAAAAATAGGTTGCGCCGCGCTCTTTCAGCCCCTGCCGCTGCCTGAAGAATGGACACGTCGAGCAGTTCGCTCGCCACCCGGCGTTATAGGCGGTGCATCGCTGTAATTACGCGCAGCTCTGCAGTGCGCTGTAGTGGCTCCAACTTCATCTGCTCAAGCGAGGAGGACGCCTTCGGCGGCGCTTCATTGGAAGCCTTCGGTATCGTTCTCGACAGAAGAGGATCTCGCACGTAGTAGGCGACCGGTGAGATCCACACACGTCAGGATATGCGGTTTTATTACGCCGGGCGACGGCACTGCGCCGCCGACCATTGTGACAGCCCGCGGGCGCTGCACGTAACTCCGGCGACCGGGAGGCAGGCACGGCCGGGAGTCGCCATCAGTCAGCGGCGACTGCGGCGTCATCCGACCCTGCAGTATGGCCCCGCGGGGCGCCAGGCAGGGAAGACGTACGCCGCGCGGCGTTCCGCGCCAACGCCGTCGGCGATGACAGCGGCCTCCCGCGTCTCCTGCGCCTGGGGGCCGCCACGTCGAGGCGGACGCGCTGATCTGCGGCGCGAATTTCGGGCCGGGCGCCCGCGCGTGCGCGGGCTCTGCCGGTACGCACACGTCTGTAACACCGGCTCCCGGCGTCGTATGCAACGAAGCGGAGAGCGCGACAAAGCGCCGAGCAGCCCCGCTTCAGCTTTTATTTGTTTGTGTGAGTTGTCGTCTGTCGATCAAATGCCTGCGCGCGGGGTCGGTCAGTCGGATTGATGAAACTCGATTTGTCAGAACACCTGTTCATACGCATAGTGGACGACGGGAGCGCGATTCTCCACATCAAGTGTACTTGGAGTGCTTTTCTGAAAGTACGCACGAAGGAAGCGCGTGAAAGTTCAGATCACATTCGGATAACGAATCCATGCTCTACCTGCACTGAAGTATGTAGTTGGTATAGGAAATAGGATGACTATCCGGCATTGGTAAGAGACCTAAATACCTTCTGCAGTTTGCAGTTCACATTTTGGCCGCACGCTGCGTTGAATGCACTTTAATAATTCCTTCATCCCACAACTTTCGCTGTACGATAAACAACCCCGACATCAGAACTTGTAATGCGGTTTCTCAGTGGAAGCGAATGGTGGTCATAAGTAGAAAGCGGAAAACGAATGAAAATTCTTAAGAACGCGGAAAACGTCTGACCACTGTAAAACACGTCAACCTTTCTTCTTCTTTTTTATTTCAAATTTTGGTTCAGAACCACGCACAAGGCAAGCAGAACAAAAGCATGGATCACTGTATAATGGGTGGTACGCTACACAGTATGCGCATTTGACAAGTACGATTTGAAAAAGAACCATGCAAACATAACGAATAGTGCACAAATCTTCAAAATCTTCAGGGTCACACGTGCAGCGGCAGCGGAATTCATAGCAATACATGTAAAGACCCTGGCAATTACGGCACATAAGCAGCTATAATGTCCTCGCATGGAGGAAGGAAATAACTTATGAGAGGCCCTGACGTCACTTTTTTGAAGCCGGCACGGCCGCGCGGCTACGCCGCGACCGGACGCTGCAATGCCTCTGCTCCTCCTTTACCCTCCGCATTTTTTATCTCCGCGACGCTCACATACCTCGGGCCCTTAGCAACGCTGTTGCTAGTGGCCCGCGTTTTCATAGCAACAGCGATGCCGTTGCTAATGGCCCGACTTGGCTAACCCTAAATTTTGACGTCACTTCCGCCACACTTTCTCCAATGCATTGGAAATGGCAAGGGCCTCTCCTAAGTTGTTTCCTTCCTCCACGTGTCCTCGGGAGTGAGGATAACAACTTTTCTCATCTTCCGTAGATATCAAGCTTCGGGGGTGTCGTAAATGCCTCCCTACTGGGCTCAACGCTAGCCCTTTGTTTGGAGACTTTTGACCATCTGTGTACACGGTTGAGACAGATAATATTGGACATGCCGGATATCAGTAACCGCTCTTTTGAATATTCATGCAAATTTTGCTGTACTGCTATGTTGAATCATGATTTATTTTGGGAATCGAATCAGCAGGACTGTCGCCGACAGTGCTTTTCTGTCGTAGAGAAGAGACAACACATAACTGCATCAGTGACTGAAAGCAAGCTAAGAAAAGGCTTGCTCATCACAGGGATGGTTGATCGCACGAAGACGACAGCATCAATGTCATGAAAGCGTTTAGCGCAGTCATCACTTTCAGTTCCGTTGGGCTACAACCGAGGGCGTGGACTGATTGTGCCGTTGGCACAATCAACCCGCGTCAAAACTGCGCACTTCGCTTCATAGAGCCCGTAGCTGTCGCTACAAATTTAAGGAAGTATAAAGGTGAACACTCATTTAGACTGGCGCACTGGGCATGCCGGCCGGGACACTTTATAGCATCGTTTGTTTGGTGGGCGTCCAAACGCCGACGGCCAAATTGTCTTGCTTTCGAACCTTCCGCTGTAAAGTGAGGCATTATGCACGACTGCAGGGTAGCAATGCCACGGTCGATTGTCGCATGTTAACTTGCCTGCCCTACTCCGAGGCCACAGAGGCATCTTGACTGGGAAAAGAGGATTCAATCAATCAATGTATTTGTGTCCTACACTGCGCCGTAGCACGGTATACATGTATGAAAATGTTTATATGAACTTAAACCTCAGGCTGAAAGCGGAAACACACCTCTGCAGATGGTGCTTTGCCGTTTGCTGCGTGCAGAGCTCGCTCAGTTCGACACGCAAACGACTGAAGGGCCAGAGCACAAGCATACTTGCACACCGCTCACGTCGGAGAAATGATGTGGACACAATGTGGGCGCCATCTAAGCTACTTCCACAGACACAAGGCCAGGATTTTCCCATAAGTTGTTACGAAACTGCTGTGAACGTCGCTATCGTTTACTCATATGCTGTTCGCGCTTGAATTGTGTATACACCTAACGACACGGCACAAAACAAACGTTCGCTGTAAGAGGAAGTTCCTGTAATTGTTACTTTTCGCCTTTTATTCATCGATTCTTATCGTGGTTCAAGTAGGAAGCGTAAAATATTTGCCCACGCGCGCTTAGAGATCCGTGATCGTTCAACGGGCCCCGAGTGCACGGATCGTGCCCGGTGAGATACCCCTCAAAAGCTGACGTAACGAGTGCTCACCCGGACCCTGGCCTCGGTGAGGTTGGTCCACATGGCGATCTCCTCCCGCGTGGACATGTCCGGGTAGCGGTTCCTCGCGAAGGTCGCTTCCAGCTCCTGCAGCTGCTGCGACGTGAAGTGCGTGCGCTGGCGCCGCTGCCGCTTCTTCTTCTTGGGATCCTCGTCGGCCTCCGAAGACACGCCTCCGCCGCCCCCTCCACCACCGGCGCCGTTGTGGCTGCCGCCGTCGACGCCATTGCTGCCGGCTGCCTTGTCGGGGAGCACGGTGGACGTCGATATCGAGTCTGCGAACAAAGCGACATCACTGTAAACTGCCGCCGTTCGGTTCGTCCTGCGTGGCGCGAAAGGGTCGGGTATGCACCCTCACGCAGTGTCACCAACAAATGCATCTTTTGATTTGCACCTCTGCACCGAGGTGGATATTCATGCCAGATCGGACACCAAGCCCGGCCTTCATGCGGCATGCTGCAATAAAGCAATGCGGCAACCGGCCAGAAGAAACGGGATTTGCTGCCGTATATACACTTTCCCGTGTAGTCGTGAGCACAGATTATTCTGGTTGCCATGACGGAAGTACGAAATATGCGCCGTCAGCGGGCATAGGATGTGGTAGTGAGCCGTGTTTTTCTAATGAACTACTCAAAGTACACACAGTTTGACCGCTATATTTTGCAGCGCTTAAAGAAACCGGCTCTGGTGGTGCAGGAAAAGGTATATTATTGCGATAGCAATACTGCGCCAGGTTTCGAGCCGTCGCGTGGTCCCGGCGGAGGCCACGCTTGACCTTCAACAGCCGAGGAGGAGTCGGAGCAGAAGAAGAAGACTGGTAACTTACAGCTCTCGCGTCATACTCTTAAATGATGAGCTTTAATGTCAGCGCACGTTTAAGATCCCCAGGTGGTCGAAATTACTCCGTAGCCCTCCACTACGGCTCCTCTTTCTCTCTTTCCACTTTCACTCCCACCTTTCTCC
Organism: Amblyomma maculatum; assembly: GCF_055883805.1. Classification (NCBI taxonomy): domain Eukaryota; kingdom Metazoa; phylum Arthropoda; class Arachnida; order Ixodida; family Ixodidae; genus Amblyomma; species Amblyomma maculatum. Next base: position 123,991,400 of record NC_139350.1, read on the forward strand.
CTTCCCTTACGGTGCCGGTTCAGGTGACCACAGAAAACAAGTGAGACAGCTACCGCGCCTTTCCCTTCCTATAAATCAATCAATTTTGTCACCAATAATGTAGCACCTAACACTGATAGGGCGTGATAGGGGAATAATGTAGCAGGCAAAAAAAAAGCTTCCGCAGTTCAAATAGGATTAACCAGAGTTAAGTTATAACTAATTTTGTTTTCAATTCCTAAGGGATGTGCTTAGGTATGCGGTACGATGACAGCAGCGTAGTAACTCAAGGAAGAAAAGAGAAAGAACGAACGAAAATTTTTGTACCGCTGGCTTTTCTCTCGTTTCCTTAATTTCTGGCGTTTTCAGAAAATGTTGCAGCTATAGTCATACATCTACAAGCAAGGCATCCGTTAACCCCCTTCCCTCGTCGTCGTTTGTGTTGAAGAACTACATAAACCCTTATTGCGCATTTTGGAAGAAAAACAAAATGCGGCCATCGTGGCCGATACTCGATCTGAACACCGAAGCTACTAAATCAACCCGGCGGGTGGACGCTAAGGTATATTCACAAAGAGCCGAGCACATCACAATTACCAAGAAACAGGCAGATGGTGAGAAGGAGGAAAGCGCTACCACAACACAGCACGGAGAGTTTATGAACTTATGTTCTGTGGTGCAAACAGCTAAAGTCTGTGCAGATACTTAGTTGTTTTGGGCGAGAACAGCAGATTATCGCCTTACTTTAAAGAGCAGTGGTGAAGCTGTGGCTGCAGTTGTAAACGAAGAGTGCCCCTGAAATCAATGCATCGCATCATGTGAACATCACACGCTTTATTGTAGGAATGATCACAACAGCGCCTTCTTGCCATAACGCAACATTTTGAATGTCTGGCACCGCAGCACTTGATATCTACGAATTCAAATCCAGAACTCCACTGAACCATTGAATGGAAGGGAAACGTTGCAGGGCCTCGACAGCAGCAGCGAGAAACATTGGAAAATAAAAGTGTTCCCAGAATTTAAAAAACTCAGTGCTGGCTAACGCTCCGGTTGTACCTCGCGGCCCGAGAATGTTCTTGGTGCCTCTTCATAGCGTTTCATTCCAACGAAACTTTTGTAACAAGCTTTCCATTTAAGTGCAGCCTGGATAAACCCCGCTTGAAAAATTGGCCTTGGTATGATAAATCCTTCGTGCAAACGCAATCAGAAGGTTATAGCTGTTTTCCTGCTTCCGTCCCCCTGCACATATGGTGCTTCATAATTGATAGCTCTTGAATATCTGTCTACTGTGCTCTGTAAGTCCTTCAAGCGAATAAGGGTATTGCGAATACCGAAAAATTGATGCTTTATTTTCTCGATCCACTGCGCAAAAATCGCCATGGTTCACTCTAGTACTTTAATCAAATATCCCATATAACCACGGAAACCTAAACTGAACACCCTGCAGAATCCAGACTAAGCGATAAATTTTAAACGAGAGCAAAGGTCCCATGCCAAGCGTCTGCTGCCAATCCTTATGTAATATTCTTCGTATATAAATTTGCCACTGCTCTTGCGTTGCTCATCACGAGAAAGGAACGCAAACGGTTTTACGTGCATTTCTTGATTTCGACTACGGTCAGCGACTGCTTCATCATTTCGTGGGATCACCCCGTCTGAACAGATGTAGTTCCGTCTACATCATGCAGTTGTGTGACGTGCAAAGAAACAAACCAAGAAAAATAGTTCTCCACTCATTCGGATAAGTCATGAGTTCTTTTTAAAGTAAACTGGACACCCACAACTTAAGGCGAAATGAGCAAACAACCCTGGAGCCGCTGCGGGTCGTGTCCAGTTCGCTGCAGTATGTGCGTACACGCGGCTTGCTCTCAGCCGCCGCAAGGAGGGGCGATTTCGTCTCGGTTTCTCGGGCCACTAAATATACTGATCGTTGTCCTCCATCCGCCCCGGCCGTTGCCGCAAAGGTTGGCGGCCATTGTTGTGTTCGGCCTGAACGCACCTCCTCCCTCCGGCCGCTTTCTACGAAAGCAGCGTTCCTGCAGGCAAACACGGCTAGAAAGGAAGCAACTGAGTGCAGGGCCCGGTTGCCCCCATAAACGGACAGCGATGGTTATTGCCCGGCGGCCGGTCGGCGAAGAAGCGGCGTGGGCAATCGTCAATCTGTTAGCTCTATTTCCCCATAGGTCCAGTTGTCCCCATCAGTTCCTAATGGAACTTTATGGTGCGGGCTTAAGGGGCGGCGCGACGAGCGCGCACGCAGCGCGCACGCCCTCCTGCGACTGCCACGCCGCCGCTACTCCGCTTGTCCGGCTTCGTCTTTTTTTTTTTTCTCTCTCTCTCTCTTTCGATGTTTCCCTGAACGGGCCAAGGCGTGTGCTAGCCGGAGTATTGATGGCGGGGCCCTGGTTCCAGCTGCCCACGTTTTCCTTGTTCTCCCCTGCGCTCCTTCGCTCTCGTTCCCAAGCGCACTCCCTCTTTCCCTAGACACCGTCTAAAGCCTGCCTTTTCTCTCCCGATTCTTTGCTTCGGACCTCCACTTTGGCTCTGTAGTGTGCCTTTGTTGACTCTGCGTTAGCGCTTTCTTTTTCGTCCTCAAACGAACCGCACCGTCGGATTGCTATGGAGGGCGAAATCACGACAAAGTTGAGTGAGACGAAGGCAAGCTAAAGCCCCGGTGGCCAGACGGGAGCGTCGATCTCGAGCCAGCAGTCTGTCTCGGGGTCGTGAAGAGGCTGCAAGAGGTGCATGAAGGAGATGGATGCAAGTATCGAGGACATTGGTCGAGTAGAAGAGGGCACGCGACAATTTTTTCTGAAGGTGAATCACGCGAGACTATGCGTCTGTGCTGTAAATCTCCGTATAATGTCATCCCCGGTGGCTGACAAGCTTATCAAGATTTATCGATTCAAGGAATCGTAGTTCTAACCAAAACGTTTATGCCTGCCTTACTTTGAACGAATCCGGGCTCTCTTTGTGAACGGTTTGAACTGTTGCGTTTTTACTGCTTTACAGTGAGCAGTGGTAATGTGGACAGTGGACAACTACCACCCGGCTCGAATTATGAGCACTTTCTCTGGACGCAAACATTTTTTATTGTATTTACCGCTCGTTCATGTGAACTCGCTGTATGGAAGATGGACAAGGTCAAAATGCCTTAACCCTCTCAAGGTCTCCGCTTTTCTGCCGCGTTAACATTGACAATGATGAGAACATAATCTCAGCTGTCCCAACGAGATGTTTGTTTTACTATATTTTGTGAAGAAGGCTCTATCTTCGTCTTATGCTGCGTTGGAAACGTCATCAAACAGGTGAGTGAGTGTAGATATACAGTGTGCCACGTAACCTGAGGCAAGCTTGTATAGAAAATAAAAGGCACCTTGGACGCGAATTGAACCGGATGCGTCCATGTTGGCACTACAGAGTATAACAACTCAGCCAGCCTGTTTTGTTTAGTTTCTTCTTAAATAATTAATTTTGTTTAATTACTCAAATATTTAAATACTGAATGCCGACCACAAGTGAAATATGCAGAGCTGCACAGCACCTTCAGAAACCACTTAATTTTTTTCTTACACACTATACGTGATGCTCCGCGTTCGAAAGAAAGCCCTCAAAGTGGAAAAAAAAAGCCACGTGACGAGCACTTGTGCTGCTTGTGCTACTCACAAGCGTACGATAGATGATCAACGTAGGCTGCATGTAGTGCAACTGCCACGTGTCCCGGCAAATCTGTGCCAAGGGTTAAAGAATTAAATATTTGAGATAAGCGAGGGAAACCAGTTGCATATGCACAACTGCCAGCCGTCGTGCGCACCGTCGACATTATTTTGTTCCGGTAATAATTGGTTGATTAGGTTATTTTCTTCTAATTTGCTTGATATTGGCTAGACACTAAAGTTTATGTTCAAAGTTGGAGGGTATCTTCGAAAACACCCATTCCATCTATTTGCAATAAAGTCACACCTGAACCTTTTTTCTGAGCTGCAAAGAAACCACGTGAAGTCCAAAAGATCCATTTCTCAGCGCGTTTGTGATAATAGTGATAATAAATCTTCAGTTGAAAGTCAGCGCTCTTGTTGTTCTGTACGTAAACGTCCTCGTCTTTTTCGCGCTGTTAAAAAATGGATAACAACCAACTCGAACAGCTTTCTCTTCTTCCAAAAGATCACGTGACTAGCGCATTCGCGCGCAACTACTATGCATGGAGATGCTCTCAACCAGAGCTTGAGTGAACAAAATCAGCTGCGGCCGCGACTGCATGACCCCGTTTGCAGCGGCAGGCTGAAATGTATGCGGCGGTTTCGGTTTCTTCGCCTCCGTGAGCTAGTCGGCGCATGGGAGGGTGCAAGTTGCAGCAATCGCGGTGAGCTGGCTGAGCGGCCTGTAGCCATCGCAAACTTATCAGCCTAACGTTGGAACTGGGCCGTCAGTCACGGCAGCAGGGGATTTTGGTTCACTCAGTCTATGGTTGAGAGCAGCACAATGGTGGCGCGCGAATGCGCTTGTCAAATGATTGCTTTTGTATTTCGCTGCCTTTCTTTGCACCTTGGAAAAAGACACATGTACAACTTTATTTATCGCAAATAAATGGATATAGGGTTTCTGCACTGCTCTCGAAATTTGCAAAACACGTTTTTTTGTTTGTCTAAAGTCAATATTAGGTAAATTAAAAAATGACCTAATTAACTAAATAATTATTTCCGAAGCAAGGAATTGCCTGTGGTGCGCAAGACGACTGGCATCACTGGTTTCCCTAATCTACCTCAAATATTTAATCCTTGGCACAAGTTAGCTGGGACCCCTCAGGGGCAGGGCGTAATGCCGGTTGTATTCGGGCCTCTGCTTCATGTCGTATGACCACACAAATGCGCGTTGCTGGTTGTAAATTGCCGAAACAATAAAGTATCCGAGACTGAGCAAGAGGAAAATCGAACAGCCTTTCGAAAAAAGAATGCTCGGTCAGCAGCCTTGAGTGGAGCATTCAGTGGGATACCTGCTACCAGATGAACGCCCTGTCGCTTTGCCGTGGCCCCAGTCACGCTGCAGCCCACCCTGTTGATCCATCGCACGCTTGAGAGCAGCACAAAAACCGTCCCATCACATGGTTTTAAATTTCACAGATTTTATTTTATACGCGGGAGAAAAGGTCCTCGTCATTTATTTATATTTATTTATACAGAGTACCTACAGCGCCCTCAGCGTGCCTTATTGTAGGGGGAAAACAACATAAATAAAAAAAGGCCAAGTAGAGAATAAGTTAGGCAAATGATGCGATTTACAATGCACACATAAAAACCGCAAAAAAGAACAACAACATGCACTATGGCAAACAGAAGAAAAACAAAAATGAAAAGAACCATTGTAGGCAGACGAACATATGCCCCCCCCCCCCCCCCCCCCAAAAAAAAAAAAACACATTCACACACAAAATAAGAACATTTTCAATACAGCCCTGCTTTAACCATATCGTGAAGCAGTATTATAAGTGGTTTCTGAAAATGGTGCAAAACTTTGCGCATCACCCTTTCAGTCAGCAGTCGATAATTAAACAGCTTAGTAATTAAGCCCAAGTAATCAGTCCGTTAAGGTAAAACAAGGAAAAATAATCTGAGTTACTCAGAGCAAGTGCCAACATCGTGCATTTGGTTCCATTCACGTCTGAAGCGCCATTATTTTTTTATATATTGGCTCAAGTTACGTGGGACAACTTGTAGAATTGTTATTCCTAAGTGAGGACAGTCTTCGTATGATATATGCCACCAATCTACTGATGGACCACTAGACGACGCAAGCTGCCCGACATTATCCAAAAAATATTTGTGATCAGAAAAATACACTTCCAACACTTAAGGTTTCGCGTATTTCAACTCCACTGCCCATTACTGTATAAAAAAGCAGAACTCGGTTAGAAAGTGCTTTTTTTTTTCGTGATTCGATATAACGGACAATTCGCTTTATGAACAACTTCACTGGGGAACCAATGTTTCCATTTTAACAAGGCACGACTGTATGCAGTGATCTCTCGGGGGAAAGGCCGTGCGCAGTACATGTGTCCGAGATCTCCAGCCCTCAGCGCCTCTAACGGATCTGAGCACTTTCCGACCCTCCCGGAGGGGCTGCAAATCACTCTTCATCAACAAATCTTTGCCCACCACTCTCCCATCGCCACCTGTCACCCAGGAGAAGCTCACGGCCAAGTCGAATTCTAAGATGCAACGGGAAGACGACAATCAAGGACAAATTCAAAATGCTAAACCAATACCGCTAACAAAGATCTATCGCATTTACATATGATCACCTCTGCATTGCGTACGCGCGCGCAGCCTATATGTGTATATACATGCTCTACAGCACGCATTTTAGGTATTATGTTGCACGAGGAAATATTTTACAACAGCAAAAAATACAAACGTTATGAGCTAGAAGAAATGGCAGCAAAGCTGGCGATATTTATATGTCGATCGTGGCTCTTCGCTAATGGTCAGAGAAAAACTTGGTAAAACGCAGCACGTCTACTTTTACAAACAACTGAAAGGAAGAGTAATAAATAATATACCGTACACATCTAAGCAGCTAAGAAAAAGCTGGCCCTGTTTTTTTTTTTTTTTTTTTTTTTTTTTTTTACATGAGTCCCTTTCACTAAGCCGGCATTTATACAGTTATACGATTCAACCCACAAAGAAAATACTCTATCTGCGCAACTAAGCCGTGTGTTAATATGAATTAGCTTGGACGTGGTGGACCCTCTTCAGATAACACAATGGGAGTCTGGATGATTAGCAGTGATCACTAGGTACCATGCTTACCATAAAACAGACTGGTAAACCGATGTATGAGTAGATATCACGTGACAGAAATTATCCCAGTAATAATGAATGCGAATTTCACCTGTAAGGGCGCACCGGGCGCCGCTTTCAGTTTATGAAAGGCAATTTTCTTTTAAGACGTGAAATAATAACTCGCGCAATAAAGTTTCCCTGACAGCAGTGATAACTCAGAGTCCCAAGATGCGTCCCGGAGGCTGATTTTTTTTTTTTTTTTTTTTTTTTTGAGCGCTGTTTACGGTGGAGCTTTGAGTGCGCATTTGTCGAGAACAATGTCAGCAGCGCTCGTCATCACATCATCATCACATCACTTTAATACCTTAAAGACCCTCATTAGAGGGTATTACATAAGGGGTGGGGCGCACAGAAATGAAAAACAGAATTGGTAACATATGAGTAAGTAAGTTATAAAAATACAAGATTTTCACTGCGCAAGTACACGTGTGATTTGTTCAAGAAATAAAGATGGACATGTGATAGCAGCAAGTCACTCCTTAGTTGTCTTTTCAAACCACTAAGTAAAGGCGCGTAAATGGTACCTTGGTGGAAGCACTTGTTTAACCTCTTCATCAAGACAATCCACAATTTTGGGGCCGTATTCTCTGACGCCCTTTTACCAGTTAAGATCGATTTTGTCCTTTGGCATTGGTCGGGCGCAGGACCAGCGGCTTTCTATAGTGCCCGTTGAAAGTGACTGGGCCATTTGCTCATTAGCGACCGGACCTTAGCACTGGCTGCGCAGCAATACATACTGGGTGTTTCAGCGGGCACCTTTAAAACTTCTTAAAAATAACGAGTTGCAAATATAAAAAAAAAATATGTGCAGAAACAAATTCTCAGCCCTGGCGGGCACAATTTACGCAAAATTCTACTAATCATACCGCTAATTAATTGAAACTTCATAAATTAACCCTTTAAGTAACATAGTCCGGTTGTTAACGGCAATGAGGAGCTCGAAACCATCGGCAAGACGATGCCTTATCAGTTTTCGAAAGGATGAAGAACTGAAGCCCTGCAACGAAAGGAATTCCGGCGTTTTTTTTTTTTTTTCTTTTTTCTTTTTTCGCTCGAAACCGAATTTGAGCGCATTAGAAGCTCAGGGAGACCGGCGCAGGCGTGACATCTGTTGATGACGCGTTGCAGTGACCGAAAACCCCAATTCGAACTGCAAGCCATTGTTTAACGTCATGTAATATTTCGTTTCGCAGCTTGCTGCAAAGAAAAGCAGCCATTGCCAAATGCAAGGTTGCACACTTGTAAGAGCGACCGCAGAAAATATACATGTGCATGACACGGCACAAGAGCAGGCAGTCTGAATTTGGCTCCAGTCTCTAATGTGAAACAGCGGCTTCGGTGCAGCAGAAGCAAGACTCCTAAAATCCTGACTCCTGTTTTCCCGGGTTCGACAGCCTTGCCGGTCAGCGTAGGTGGTCTCGGTCAGTTGTGCAGCAGCGGAATCGGTACGGCGGAAGCAAGCCTTTTAAATATTGCCTCCTGTTTCCAAATGTTTATGTGCCAGAATTTTCCGGCATTCTTAGATACTTTGCCGCTACTATTGTATTCTAGTACACTATACCGCTACCATCGCCGCAGCAGCCTTGCAATGCCTAGCAATGCTGGACTTGCAAATCAACTTGAAAAACTCGAAAATTGTTTCAAAGTTAAATTGGACGATGCGGTTGAAAAAAGTAGCAGAGTCTATCTAATTTTGATACAGAGCCTTCTTTGGTGGTCCCTAAAGAAAGAAATTGAGCTACAAACAAGCCTTAGCATTTTAAACGATACCTTTGAAACATTAAAGACAAAAAAACAAGAGCCTAAAAGAAAAAGAAACAACAAAGCTCTGAAAACGCGGAGCGACAACCTTGAAAAGAGAACGGCAGACACAGAAGAGCCCTTAGGGAAGAATTATATTGAAATCAAGGGCGTCTCAATGCTCGCAGGGTGACGGTTGTACGTCTATTCTTCAAACAATTGGCTCTAAGGTAGACTGCCCTATCTCTGACTTCGTTCACCGCGTTCTAGCTGGAAAAACATCAGACATAAAAAAACTTTATCGCCCGATTCTACTCCCGCTTAAAAGGGCTAAATTCATCGGTAAAGCTCGCAAAGCCCGCCTTTGTGCAAGTGATCTTGGCCTCAGTCTTTCTGAAGCGGCCTCGGTTTATGTAAATGACCACCCCTCACGGCCCAAAACAAGCTGCTATTGGTAAAGGTCAAACAAGTGAAAAAAGATAAAGGTTCATAATCTTGTGGAGAACGCATTGCGCCATACTGGCTATAGGCAAATACATATGAGCACAGTCCATCAGATCCAAAACATATATGGCCTGCAGGAGTTCGGTTGGCGAATATTTTTCTCTGCTTTTTTTTTTTATGCATAAGTTCCAGTCAAATCAGTGCACATTTCTCTGATCTCTGTCATTTCCCAAAACGTTTCAATGTACGAAGTCTGCGCAAACATTATGACGATTTCAGATTCTGGTCAACTTCTTTTGCCACATATTTTCAGTCATCTGTGTGTCTGAGACATGGCTATGTAGTGCCGATCGAAATTGGTACTGCTTTCCATCTGGCATCGCGTTTCTTCATGCCATGGCGGTTATGCTACTTTTATTTTATTTTTTTTTGTATAAAGTATAAACGAAGAATACATTTGTGCTTAAATGCCACTAACTGCGTGAGAATGTTTAGATTGAACTGGACCATTCTGTATTTGGTATATACAATAACAATGTTGTATTTCACTGCATGCCGATCAAGTTCTGATATTTCGTCTTTATATAACGTGTTAGACAGTGGTACTTGATGTCTTATCTAAAGAAAGTAAATGTGCAGCTATTATAGGTGACATAAACATACATATACTAGACTTTAACACTCACACTGACCAGTATGTTAGCTGCTTCGGGGCTATGAAATTAAATCATTAATCGACTTTCCACCTCATTGCGCTTCGATTGATTGTGGTTTTCTCATTGGTCAGACATTAACCAACCTTCTTTATTCTCCATGGGCTTAAATTATTAGGGCAGAAGTCACTGATCAATACATCTTGCAGCTCTCGGTTTTGAAAACAGTCGTCGCGCCATTGCACATATCTTCACCAAGAACGTCTTTGATCCCCCGCACTTTGTTCATATAATATCATCTACAGACTAGTCGAACATAACTGCGATGACTGACGCTCACATCTAATACTTTGTCTTCCATAATTACTAATTGATTGGCTTCCTGTACATTAATCGCTATATGTCGCAAGAACTATTGATCTCCTAACAACCCATGGCTTACAAAAGGCCTCCTTACGAGCCTACCAAATAAATTTTGTACAGGAATACTTAAAGATAACCATTTAACACTCCTCTACATCAACTTTATAAAAAGTACTGTCACACTTTCACAATACTTTTGAAAAATACCAGAAAAAGATATTACGAAAATGAAATCGTTAGCTCCGGCAGTATTTTCAGTGAATAGTGGAGCCTCATTAACTATTTTCTGAGAGGAACTCAAACTCATCCATATCAACTATCATTCACAATGGAATGCCTGTTCATAGCCCAGCATACATTGCCAGCGCTTTCAGCGAATTCTTTTCCCGTTCCCCTACACGGTGCTTTCTCCCAAGAGCTAAAGAAAAGTACAGTCGTGCCTGTTTTTCAGAAAAGGGATAGGAATCTCATTATTAACTGTAGGTCCATCTCTATCCTTCAATTATTTAGGAAAATAATTGAGGAACTGATTGATTTAAGATTGTCTAAATATCTAGATAAACTTAACATGATGCATGCAAAACTGTTTCGACTCCTGCTAGGTTTCTCCGCTAACGTTGCTTTGAGTTACTTCATCAACAAGTGTAAATCACAAACAGATGAAGATAACTTACGTCGATTCAGTCTTCCTTGATTTTACGAGGACATTTGACACAATTTTTCCCGATATCCTTATTGCTAAGCTAATGTCTTATGGTATTTATGGGATTCCTTGAAGACTATTTCGTAGTTTCCTATCTAGCTGTGAACAAATAGTTTTTTATATCACGTTTCTTTTCTAACAAAAAGGATATAAACATGGGTATCCCACACGGTTCCATTCTAGGTTGACTTCTATTTCCAATCGATATAAATGATTTTCCTAATTATCTCTCTCCTTCTGATAGCATATTTTATGCAGCCTATACTATACCATATCTTTTCACACAATTCCTTCGACACATTGACATCTAAACTTAATTCAGATCGTATTAACATTGCTATTAGGTGCACTAAAAATGGACTTCTGATTGACCCTGCTAAATCTAAGTTTGCGGTGTTCAGCTGAAAGCTTACAACCATCCCAAGGTTTCTTTCAATCAACTCCTGCCCCTTATATGTCTCGGACCATTGTACATTCCTTGGTTTCGAATTGGATAATTAATGACTTGCAATTTAACACACCATATTCAATAACTTCAAAACAAAATATCATATTGTATCAGAATTCTTGTAAAGGCACGAGATTACTTTCGTAGATTACGAGATTACTTTAGCTTTCATTCATTGTCACTTTAATTAATTACTGTATCACCTTATAGGATCAGACATATCCTTCTCATCTTTCCACACTTCAGACTATGCCGAACTAAGCCGTCCGTATAATCCCTTCGTCAACATAGAGATTCCATCTGATCCCATTATAGCCGCAGCTCAACATTCTGCATATTTCAGAACTGATAAAATTTAACCTCCCCCTTTGGGGGGAGGGGGGGGGGGGGAGAGAGTTGCTGAGTATCTGTCTTCCGCCATAAACGCGTCGGTGCTCCTCTGTCACCAAAGCTGAAATCAATGGTGGAATCGGACACGCATGCGCTCAGAGATGCGATGGACCTGAGTATAATTTGCAGGGATTTCGGCTTTCATTCTTGAGCAGGCACAAGTGTCCATTTACACCTCGAACTGTTCGCGTTTTTGCTTACACTGACTTTTGTGAGAATCGGGTGCATCGCGATCATAATAACTGATCCGCGTGCAGCATGACAGAAGCAGCTATTGCGCAGCTGATTTTTCGCTCCGACTGCGAAATATCCTTTTGCAGGTGGTTATAAACCTCGTTTTATTTCCTATCAAGGAGTAGTATTTGTGCATTTTCTTGTTCGCGTTCCAGTCACCCTATTCGTGTTTTTTTTTTTTTTCGGCATTTATGGTACATAAGTTATTCGCAAGTGGCATCACCCTTTTATATAGTCCCACCACCAGTCTCGCCACTTCTCGTTTGCAGGCGCGACTCTCAGGTCATTTTACTAACGCCAGATTCTATGTTTGCAGACCCCGCGGCGGCCAAAAGAGGGGTGGTTACTTTCCTACAGTTCGAGATTTCATCTCGCTTTCTTATGTAGCGGCGCACCTGTGGATTAATAAAGCACGTTTTTCGATCTAACACAAATTTGGTTGGTATCCCTCATTTTGCTTTCATAGGCCTGTAGCGTTCGCTCTAAGGTGTCTTTAGAAACAAGCTACGGCATGCCTTAACATCTCGTGTGAATACACGCGAGGCCGACGACGACGGAGGTTAAACAGTGCTTGGACAAATTGGTTAAGAATCTAGCGTGTTTAACAATGCGAGTTGACTCTCTAGGCAAGTTAAATCACCGTAAAGGAGAATATATACGTACAGGTGTTGTCAAAAGTAAATGGAAGCAATATTAAGAAATCGAAAACAAATTTAATCCCCCTCATTTTATGCACCCTCGAATAAACGCCATCAGCCTAACTGTGAATTTGCTAATTACACAGGACACAAATAAATGTCGACCGTTACGCTTTATATTTAAGGGAACAGGGTAGGCAAAATTTCCGAAAAAAAAAAATCGATTTTTTGTTTATGTGTAATATAAAATCTCAATTCTTTCCTTAACATAGCCCAGTCTTTCATTTGCGCGCACGCGAAATATTTACCTCAAAATCATCATTTTACGAAACCTAGGCAGCATCCAGCCACACCCCCTTTGACACATGCTCGGGATCTGTGCCTTTCCTAAGCTTAAAAAAAAAAAAAAAAATTCAGTGCCTATTTTTTGACACGTTGAAAAAATGCGTTGAAATTGAAAAAACGCGTGAGAATTTGTTGCTATAGTCCTATATTGCAATAAAGCTCTTTTTTCCACTTCAAAGCCAATTATCTCAAAACACCAAATTTTGCTGCATTTGACCCTTTTTTTAAGAAACTACAGGCGCAAGGGAGATAAAATTTTCCAGATATTGAGCAAACATTACAGATAGTCTACTGAACTAGAATTATAAATATTATTGCAGACGATTTTTATTTACAGGCTATTTGCTGCAGATTATGGCTCTAAAATTTGGTGGGTCCAGTAAAAAAAAAAAGATAACAAAAAAAACTAACCTTTAAAAAAAATTTCAGCGCCTATTTTTTGTCACGTTGAAAAAATACGTGAGAATTTGTTTCTATAGTCCGATATTGCAATAAAGCTCTTTCTTCCACTTCAAAGCCAATTATCTCAAAACACCAAATTTTGCTGCGTTTGACCCTTTTTTTAAGAAACTACAGGCGCAAGGGAGATAAAATTTTCCAGACATTGAGCAAACATTACAGATAGTCTACTGAACTAGGATTATCAATATTACTGCAGACGATTTTTATTTACAGGCTATTTACTGCAGATTATGGCTCTACAATTTGGTGGGTCCAGTAAAAAAAAAAAAAGATAACAAAAAGCTAACCTTTAAAAAGAAATTATCCTAGTTCAGTAACACTACCTAACATTGCTGATTACAATGCCACCAATGTTAATGTTCTAACCCCAGCAGATCAGGAGAAAAAGGGTCACGAACATAGCCTAAAATGCATGGCAAGAATAGGACCTACCCCGTCCCTTAAATAATGTTTTTCCGACCTTCCATTTAATTTTGACGCGTGCACTTGTACCCTCGCTGCTTCGATATTTTGGTTTTACTCGATCCACGATGGTCGAAAACAAAGTGATTGCATGTACCCCAAAAAGCTCCAGACCAGCTCAATTAATTTTCAGGGCAGTTTACAGACCAAGGTGTTTGCTTCTCAGCCACGCTGTGTGGCTCGTAATGCATTCCCAGTGTTCCAAACCAACAAATGTAAACAATTTTTTGTCCCACCCTCTCTCATGCAAATGACTAACATGAAAGCTAACGGAACTCCACTACACGGTTTATAAGGAGATCCACTGGGCGGCGCTAAGCTTTTGGCAAAGTCAGAATACATCAAGCCAAGCATGCGCTAAAACGCGGTTGCGCTGGCCGGAGCTTGAGGGACACCGCTCAATGAGTCTTGCTACTCCTCGTATCTCTGCTTGCACTGGGTCGCCACTTCGCAAGCGGCGGCATTTACCGAGCGCCGATCATGTTTTCGCACGTGTGTCCTTGCTTAGTGGTATACTCTATAGAGATTGCTCGGTACACGGAGCCCTGTTTCAAGCGTGACTGCATTGATAGCCCGAATTGCACCACGTACATCAGGTTCAGTATGCACGAGTACACGCACAAAATCAGCCCAAGGTTTTTCACTGCGCTTCATCACGAGGAAAGCCGCAAAACACTATCGCGTGGCGTGTCTTGCTTTGGCGGGAGTCTGAAAAGCAGTCATCCGTCATGTTCAACTGCAAAGCACGTCGGCCGCGGAATCATGAAGTATATTGGTAACGCGCACCAATGAAGACAGTGGGAATGGTGATCGAGTGATAAGCCAGCCGAAGCGAAGAACTTCCCGGGAGTGCACAACTGGCACAGGGAAGATATATACCTATATATTGTCGGCGACTGACTCTATGTGATGGAATGTACGCATGTGCATGTTTTATGTGGCAAAGATGTCACCGTTGATGGACTTTGAAAAACGGTGTGCTTGCAACCTTCTACACTTAAAATCAAATTAGAATGCCCTCGCGGCAATGCGGGAGGCTACGATTGCTTGCGGAACATCTCTGTACAAACAGGAAAGCAATCGTAATTCTTCCAACTTTTCTAAAATTAGTGTCCATATTCCTTCAACCGTTACGGAGTCAAATTTTTTTGCCGACTTGGCCGACAATTGTTTTTTCAGCGTGTAAAAAAAAAAAAAAAAAAAAAAAGAAAAAAGAAAAGAAGATAGACTAAAGATCCGCGCCAATTTACGGCATAAGGACGTCATCCTCATTCTATTTTTGCACTATATAGAACGGCCACCAGGGTGACGTGGCGGTGCCACGAAATTCGTCTCGCGGTCAACCGTCACGCTGAGGCTCGGTGTGCTCTTAGTTCCTATTTCATGCGGGAAAAAATCATCCATTTCTTGGCGCTGAAAGTCTAAGAAAATGAGTTTTTGTTCGTTTCAAAAACTGATGGGGCAGGACCGGAATATGTTTTAGACAGAAGCAGCAGTATTGCATGCCACGATCAGAGAAACTTATATGACAGGATTTTGTGGCATGCAAAATGGTTTCGTTTAGTTTGTGTCAGGCTATAGAAGCGCCGTAGTGGAGGACTCTGGAATTTTCGACCACCTGGGGTTCTTTAATGTGCATTGACATCGCACAGCACACGGGAACCTTGCTTTTCGCCTCCACCGAAAAGCGGTCGCCGAGACCGCGCCCGCATCCTTGAAAACAGTATAGTCTAGCGCCGTAACCACTGCGCCACCCCGGCGTGGCCATGCAAGATAATTCAAAAGAAATCATACACGCAAAGACAACAGATCAGAGGTGGGATCCGAACAAACGATATCTGCATGTCACGTGGCGCATCGCATACGAGCCTTTTACCAATGAGCAAACATTCAAGCAAAGCTACGTTTCTTTGGTATTTAATTCCGTTTGGCTCGATTGTCTACAGCGACAAAGTTTCTAGCACCAGAAGGATCGAAAACTGAGCAAGTTGGTGCATATTGAATAACTAAAGAACAGCGCAGCGACGACGGACACGAGGGAAGAAGAGCGACAAGCGCTTGTCCGTCTTCTTCTCTCGCGTCCATTGTCGTTGCGCTGTTTTTCAGTTATTCAATTTGATAGCACCATTGTGTACTCGATCATGCGCATAAGCGCGAGATACAAACGACATACTTACATGGACTTTTCCGGTCGTACGCGTCTGCAAGAGAGAAAAAAGAAGGACAACAAGATTACAAAACTGTCGGCTTTGATTATAAGAAATATGTGTAAAATTGCAGGTATTTCTAAGGAACTTTCGGTCGCTCTGAAGATACGTTTTTGTTAATGACCATTAACAGAAAATTGTTCAAGAAAAACCGAAAAGCAATTTCGTGTATTTGCAGCGGCAATACTCGAAGTGTCAATAAACAGGCCTTTCACCGAAAAAAAAAAATATTGTTTTCAAACTTATGCGGCCCATTATAAGATAATTTGTATGCTTGGAAAGTAGAATACTAAATATCGGCAATTTGGGAGCGGGGAGGGGGGTCATGTATTTTGTGCTCCGTGGTCCTGCCATCCCTAAAGGGGTAGCACTTGTACTTTATACAGGCTGTACTGTTTACTAAAAAAGATAATCGGTGCACATTCTTTGGGAGTTCATGCGTGAGGCAGTACATTGCAGCCAAAATGTGACCTCCCTGACCCTACTACCACTCTCCCTTAAATAGGCCTTCCTGCTAGCTTCACTGAATATTAAACATCCCTCTGACTCTCACATTCTTCATATTTGGTGTACATAACGCCGGTCACTTTGATTTGCGACTGACGTACTCCCTGCAGTTGCTGCATAGTGTATGGGACGGTAGATTCTTCCCGATTCAGTCGTCGTCGTACATTGGGCAACGCTGATGCCCAATGCACGCGTCGATTATTACCGCGATGCTAGTTGTCGGTATCACGTAATTTGCCCGGAGTGTATGTACGAATGCACGTGCGTGAGAGCGCGAAGCGCGTTTGAGGCCATCTATGTGACTGGACGATATAGTATAAAGGTAGGCCTTCGCAGTCAAATGTTGCCTTATCGGCAAAGCAGTGAGGCGTACACAACCGTTTGCAAAGCGTTTGGAAAGCCTGTGCGGCACTTGCTTCTGGTTTTCAGAGCAGCTCTAGGCGTGGGACAGCATCCCTTGACATTACTATACAGTACGTATACATACTTGCTTTTGGCGGTGCGGACTGGCCAACGTTACTTTTTATTTATTTTTAGTTACCCACACTAACTTCGGTATATATACCTTGCACGAAAACTGACAAGCGCGCAGCAGTGCTAATAATGAACCCATGTACTCTAATTAATGAGAGATCTAGCCGTTCATTGTTGGCTCCAGAGTGTATACAGTTGTAAATACACTGTCATCTGAGACCTGTCCTTAATACTTCTGAGATCGGCTAGAAGATATCGGATAAAAGATAGAAAGTACGGCAGCAGTCCTTGGAGCATGGCAATGAACTTTATTATTTCTTTTTTTTTTCACCTGCCAATTCAAAATTACTCTCATCCCGAAAATCGATGTGAAGTGTCCAAGCACGAGCGTTACTGTCGTTTGAAGCCGCCCGCAGGGACTCCTACCGGGCTCATCAAAAGTAACCCGTTATCCTGCCCCTTCAAGTTCGTACGCTTACAGGCGCCTACTGCTCGCTCCTCGAGGGCACTACAGCGGCTGAGCAAACGCTCTACCTGTGCAATAGCTCCACATTGAAAAAGACGAGAGAAATATTGGTGGGGGAGGGTCTCGTTTCAATAAAAACCCGCAGCCCGGGCCAGCATAACCAGCAGCAGGGAGCGCAGGCGGCAACTGCGGGAAGGGAGTCTAGGGAGGCGCGCTGTCAGGCGTTCGCTGTAGCTTCCCCGTGGTATCGACTGCGTCTCGCACGCTGGTGCCCAGACTCGGGCCCGAAGAAGGGGGGCTCCAGTTTATTGGCCGCCGCCCTCCCGGTGCGGAGGCGAGGGAAGGCTGCGATTCTCATCTCCATTCGGTGAGGCGCCGCTTCAAATGGCGCGCCGCGGGAGAGAGCCCTACGGGAGCAGCGTCGACGTCGGCATCAAAGCAGTTGCGCGCAGCAGGGCGAGCGAAATACGCGACACGCGACGCAGCGCCCCCGCGTCGGGCACAACGGAAACAGCGACTTCGAACTTGACCGCGCACGCAGTGGGTTCCTGAATCACCGCGCCGTAAAATATCTATCCTGATAAGCAGTGATCTACAAGTTACAGCAGCGAAAGGAAGCCGTTAGTTGTGCTGTGGGGCAGTTGCAAAGCTGTTCCTCACGTAACCTACGAAGACACGTGTTGACAGTCTGCACGAGCACCATGGCGGACTATAGGAAGGGGAGGGTAGAACAAATTTACACACCTTGCTCCGAGTGGAAATCACCCTCAGTCACTTTCAGTGAGAAGGATCAAATCCTCTAGAACGCTGTAATACCGGTTTTGTTTTGTTCGGCTGATGCACCACTAACCCCTTCGCGGAAAAAGGTTCTGTACAACCACTGATAGCACTCGCTCCGAAAGCAAAAGCGCGACGCGTGAACGGGTATCGCACAGGGCTCTACTTAGGCATCGACGGCAGTGCACGCAACATGAAGCACATGCAGCTCTAAGCTCTCTCCCCGTTGCACACCACGCGAGGCGGTAGCGTCGTGCACTGGAAAGGGCGGCGCGGGGAAGACGATTCTTTCGGAGCAACGAACGGTCGTCGTCGTCTTCGTCAGCGGCGTGAGCGAAGGGAAGCGACGGGACAATGGAAGTCTCGCGCCGACTCCTTTTTTCCCAGAGGAAAGGCCCCCCGCGATGAATCGCCGCGGGACCTGGCGTGCGAATTACCATCGAGAAGATTGGAGAGCGACGCTATTAAGATTCGACGACCGACGCTGCCGCCGTCTCTTTTAGAGGAGGTCGCAGTTTGTTCCACTTTGTTCCCCTCCTCGATCCGTGTCACTTCTGTTAGGCGCGTCTACCTCTTTAGGAGAACCCACTCGGCAGCCTGCTCGATTATGGGTACGAGCTCTCAGAACTACGCCGCCGCCGCGAACGGAGTCAGACGACAGGCGCAGAGAGCTAAGTGGTTCGTCTGCATGCGTCACAAGTTGTGCTTATTGGAGGTAAAAATATTCAGCACTGTTTATTTCGTACATGCCATTTTCCGTTCAGAAGAAAACAGCTTTATTCCGTTAAAGCAAAACTGAAATGGTTGTAGAATTCAACTGAATTATAGGAGGGAAATCTTGGTAGATAGATAGTAAATCGCGCCAAGTCGTTTCGCGCTAGCATTTAAATTGATGGCGTAATGGCTGAATACATCTATGTTGGTGATCGGGCTTTCCGCAGCACGCGGTGACGAGAAGGGACACCAGTGAGTCAAGTTTTTCCACATTGCTGCCATGCTATGAGGAGAATCGTTGATTACAGCATATCTTTATATGGTATCACCAAACCATTCGGTGGGCTTAATCTATAAGGTTCATATAACCTAATTAGTGCATCACGTGAAATTTTCGAAAAAGTATTTCAACTCTTCTTTAAAAGCGACAGCAGAACAATGATAAATATGTCTCGCTGGTGCCGTTAGTTAGGGAAAATTTGATGCGTATATTACCATCACTCGGCTGTCGGAAAAAGGCCTCTCCCATATTTCTCCAATTAGCCCAGTCCTGTGCTAGATGCGTCCACTTGACCCCCGCGAACTTCTTGACCTCATCCGTCCACCTAACTTTCTGCTGCCCCTTGCTACGCTTTCCTTACCTTGGGATCCACTTTGTTACCCTAAGCGACCATCGGTTATCCTCCCTTCGCACATATGCCCTTCCCATGCCCATTCTTCTCGATTTCGCTTAGGTTGGCAGTAACTCAACTTTGTTCTCTGACCTACCATTTTTCTTTCCATACCTCCATGCGTGGTCCTCAACTTAAGTATAGAAACCTTTTCGTTAGCCTCCACGTTCCTGTCCCATAAGTGATATGATATGAGAGCAGCTGCAAAACGTACTCCATCCAATTATTATTTTTGTTTCACTTCGATGGTACGAATCTGCGGACACTATATATACGCAATGATTACACGCATTGCCTTGCCACTTCCAGCGCCTCATTACCCATAGTAAACTGCTGGCCGCTTTGATATTCATTGTAGTACTTTAGTTTACTGCATACTAATTTTTAGACTTTTGCTTTGTCAGTCAGCGCAACTAACTGATCATGCTTTGGAATTTGTGCTCAGGCACTGCAGAGATCGCGCTCAAGCACGCGCACCTTTCCCTCAGCTTCCTACGCCCCTGGAGTTTTGGCAAATTTAAAAAATGCCTCTTTTGAAGTTCTTGAGTTTTGCGTTTTCATACCTTTCTCCCAGTTGATCGTGCAAAATTTTGTTCTCTGGATCACGCGAGTAATGCTAGTTGCGACGAAAAATAACATTGCATGTACACTGCGAATTATAGTATTATCCCACAGAATTCCACTGCTACGAGGCGTGGACTACGTTCTGCAGGGGCTAAAAAAACGCACATTTGAGAATGCAAGAGCACACGATGCTACACAAGCATCAATAATGGGGGGAACAAAGAGCCACTTGCTATTGAATCCATTGATCGCTCGAAGACATGTGCACAGGCAGACAGAATTGTTACCGCCTTAAAACTATTCTCCCGGGTTGAGCAATGTAAATAGAAATGTTTTCTTCCTTTATGTGCGAGCACAAATCTAAATATTGCTTCAAACATTAAAGATCTCTTAATTAAGTTTTGTGCAGTGTACGTCCCATGAGTTTTTAACCTATCAGCGCAACCACTTATAGCCTTCTCGGCGAGCGGTGTCTGTACCAGCTTTGCACGTGTTTCTGTTCGCCTTTTTTTTTTAGAGCACTGCATATATACATGCATTCAAAGAGTCATTATGTGGAAAACGGACAGGGAATTGTAAATTTAAAATCAGAGCTATTGCAATATATATTCAAGACATTCTTTCTGCACTTTACTCAACCACAAAGAAGAATCAATTAATCTTTTTTTTTTTTTTTGTACATGAAGAAAGATGAAAACCAAGCGTGTGTCCGAAATTGTCCACAGTCGTTATTTCTTATGCTTGACGCAGGCTCGCTCAGTCACTTGCTGAAGCAGAGGCCTCTTTGCCCTACTTTCCTCAAGGCAGCAGATAACTCGAAGAAACGGTTCCGCATGCCACCAAGGCTTCGTGTGCCTCACGGTGCAAGCATATGCAATCCATAATATGGTATGGTATACAGTACGGTGTGTTATAGTATGTTGTGGCACGGTATGACATAGTTGACATGGTGTTGTATAGCATGGTGTATTAAGTAGCACGCCATGACAAGACGGTGTAGTATGGTACGGTATGGCATGGAATGACATAGCATTGCATAGTATGCTATGATATGGCATGACATGTTGTATAGTGTGATGTGGTATGGTGTAGTATGGTCTGCTATAACATGGTATTTTCTAGTGTGGTATCATATAGCATGGTGTGATATGTTATAATTATGTTATAATATATGGTGCAGTATGGCATGGTATACGTGGAGTAGCTTCATGAAGCTGCACGTCCGAACTATGATGGGCGCCGATATGTAATGGAGTGCTCAGGAATAATTTCAACAACCCGGAGTATAAAAATGCTGACACGCCCAAGCGCATCGTGACTTCACTTCTAGCAAAATGAGAGCCAAGTGGTCGAGATTCAATCCTACAGACCTTTGCATCGAGCGAGGTATGAAGTAAATGAATCCCTCCAAATCATCAGAACATGCTCCTCGAATGGATGGTACTATATTGCAAAACGAAAGTAAGAATACCGGTTAGACACAATGATTTGAAAGAGTTTCTAATTTCGGGCAGAGATGGTATTCTGAACAAAAACTTTGAGATTTCCCATTTTATCCCCTCCTCTCAGTAAATACGGTACGGAGCGGCATGTATATAACTGCCTTTGTTCTGCCCTTGAGAGTCATGGCTTTAAGAAGTGGGGATTCTCGTCGAAATTAGATAGTATTTCATGCGTCAACCAAATGCACTGTGTAATACCTCTTTCCTATTTCAAGAAATGGAAAGAATTCCCTTATCGGTGTTGTAATATTCCCGCATTCCGGATCGGATCCGCTGTCAATGCGCCGACTTTATGAACGCATATGTGTACCGAAGTGCAGTCAGCGGTAGTCGAAATGTGAAGTTTTATTCTTTGCAGACCTCAGTAAGGGTTATGCGGTAGTCTATTCTCAAAATCGCCTTTTATAACGTTCTATGCCCATTACATGATATGACTTACATGACTTCTGACCATGACGAGATTTTTTAAAGGTTGTTTTGCGGTGCTTACCTTTCTTGGTTCACTGCCTCCGAGCATAACTGTTGCCACTGTATAGAACCTGTCTCTGTTCTACGCATACTACCCGTCTTCTGCGTACAACCCACGTTGAAAACAAGCGCATGGCGAAACAAACATCTATAAAAGAAGCGGGTGGATGTTCCCAGGTGTCTGACTTGATAATATCCAATGAAACGGGGCAAGGAGACGAACACAGGAAAATAAGTGGAATAGAAAGAGCGCCTCTTTCTATTCTGTTCCTTTTTCTATTTCACTTCTATATCTATTCCACTTATTTTCCTGTGTTCTCTCCTTGCGCCGTTTCATTGGTTAGTATGAACCAACTAGCCCTTCAGCAAGTACTTCTATGACTTGATGAGGAATTCGTTTCGCCTGGCCAGTGTTATAAAAGGACAAAGTAGTTGGCATGCTGCGTGTCTCGTCTCATAGAGGGATGACTGTGAAGCCGGTGCTACAAATGTTTCCTTTCTTTAAATATCGGGCAAGAGAAACGGCGGAAGTGTGTACTTTCGGTGTTGAAGCCTGAAAATATTGGCAAAAAAATGGAAAAGGTGAGCCTCTGGTCGGTATAGGAGTCTGAAAATATAGGGCAAAAACAAATATAGAAGCTGTGCTTTTTATCGATATAAAAGTTAAAAGACTTTATTGTTCCGCCAGTCTGGATAATGGTAATCACGATGGCTTGCGAGAATTCATAATTTTGCTGGGGATTGATAAACAATTGCACATTTGCCATAGAAAAACAATACATTAATCTCTTGCCGACCTTCACACTGCGCGCTCGATCGATCAATTCGTGCTGTGTACCGGTCGCAGACGACCGAGGATAAAAAATATTAGGAGGACACTTAGGCTCCACCGTTAAGGGTATACGCCGCAATAGCAAGCTTTTGCGGATGATGTTTTTACACACACACACACACACACACACACACACACACACACACACACACACACACACACACACACACACACACACACACACACACACACACACACACACACACACACACACACACACACACACACACACACACACACACACACACACACACACACACACACACACACACACACACACACACACACACACACACACACACACACACACACACGCCCGCCGGGGTGGCGCAGTGGTTACGGCGCTCGACTACTGTTCCCAAAGACGCGGGATCGAATCCCGGCCTCGGCGGCAGCTTTTCGATGGAGGCGAAAGGCAAGGCGCCCGTGTGCTGTGCGATGTCAGTGCACGTTAAAGAACCCCAGGTGGTCGAAATTACCGGAGTCCTCCACTACGGCGTCTCTCATAGCCTGAGTTGCTTTGGGACGTTAAACCCCACAAACCAACCAACCAACACACACACACACACACACATATATATATATATATATATATATAGAGAGAGAGAGAGAGAGAGAGAGTTAGAGGAGCTGACAGTGAACGAGTCGAAGGCAAACGTTGGGGATTTTTTTTTTTTGGATTGTTGTTATCTGACAAGAATTAGTCTTATGGTGATTATATAAAGAATAATTAACAAGAAGATGTAAAATCAACACGCCGATAGTGGGAGTCGAACCCACGACCTCCGAATGTCGCGTCCAGTGCTCTTCCAACTAGCTACGTCGGCCGACGTAGCTCAGTTGTATTCTTTATCCCGATAATCAACATAAGACTAATTCCTGTCAGATAACAACAATAAAAAAAAAATCCGCAAAGTTTGCCTTCGACTCGCTGGCTGTCAGCTCCTGTAATTTTGTAATAAAACGAGCCCCTCATTTCCATATATATATATATATATATATATATATATATATATATGTATGTATGCACACATTTGTTCGCTTATAGCCGGCAGGACGATGACGTCACCGGTAAGCTCGGACGTCGCTTCTTGAAACTTAATGCGTCTGAGTGAGATTTCATCGGAACGCGCTGTTTGCGTTCTATGTAATACCGGGGAACTCCACCGTCAAGGGCATGACGCGATATAGCGTTTCACAAACAGGGAAAATGTTTTTCGCTTTTTTATGCGTTAAATTTTTATACACTGATACTTGGCATCAGGAAATATTGGCTCTCCATTCAGAGCATTTTGACGCCTTTGTACCTCACTTTTCCCAATGTTTATTTTTTGAATTAGTTAAATTATTTGGTATATCACGCATTTCCAATTTTCTTAATCAGCATTATCCAGTGTTTTGACACCTTTGATTCCTCCTTTTCCCAATTTTTCATTTTTAAATTATTCCAATTCATTAATTCATCGATTACACACCCTTAATTTCTTAATTGGCATCATCAAGCCGTGGCTTTCTATTCTGAGCATCTTGACATTTTTGCACCCCATTTTCCAAAATTTTCATTTCTTCATTTCATAAATTATTAAATTAATTACTATAATTTCATCAACTCAATATTGTCTATCCCACACCAATCGGTTATCAATCACCAGAACCCCAAATTACCACGATACAACTTTTTGACGCAGTCCCCGATTATTTCCGACAGACGGTGCCGAAAACTCCTACTACTATACTGTATGATGACGGCGCTTCAGCCGAACTACTCCTTAAAAAGGTAGTATATTTCTACACCTGATAAATGTACTCCATGCAGGCGCGGCATAGTCTGCAATTTGCGGCATATACGTATGCGTTCCAGCCTGTGATTAATGTATTAGCGTCGGGTTTTGTCTAACCCCCTGCAAGTTTTTTTCCTCTTTCTTGTTGTCGCACACGCATACCACCTTAGTCAGCCACCAGTATACTTCTCAGAGCTCGAGCTTTGCTCACGGCTTTCGTGGTGTCTTTCGTGCGCGCTTGTTCGGCGACACAATGGTTTCCTGTTTGTCTGCGACACGAAGGGTTTCACAAATATCACAAAGCAAAGAATAGATCCTCAAGTATAACAGACATTTTGCGGCAGGTACTACGTACACGGCTGGCTGAGAGCAAACATATATCTGAGCTTGGAACTGCAGGCTTCAGAGAGCTGCTCACGTCTTTTCTCGCTTTTCGAATCAAGCACTTTTTCGCCGGTGTCCCCATGTAAAAAAAAAAAAAAAAAAAAAAAAAAAAAAAAAAAAAAAAAGTGATCGGGGGCATTTAAGAAAGGCTAGCCCCTAGTCCCACCGCTCTTTCGCCTCAGTACTTTGCGGACCAAAAAAAAATAAAAAATAAAGAATGGTCTGGTTTCGTTTGGTTTGTGCGGTTTAACGTCCCAAAGCGACTCAGGCTATGAGAGACGCCGTTGTGGAGGACTCCGAGAATTTCGACCACCTGGGGTTCTTTAACGTGCACTAACATCGCACAGCACACGGGCGCCTTGCTTTTCGCCTCCATCGAAAAACGGCCGCCGAGGTAGGGATTCGATCCCGCATCCTTGGGAACAGTGGTCGAGCGCCATAACCACTGCGCCACCTCGGGCGTTATTCGTCGGAAGCCTGTGAGAATTGCCCAACACATAGTAACGCGACAGCGAAGACGAGCGAGTTCGCCGGGCTAAATATCACAATACATTTTTCCGCACTGCACAACAAAAGCGATTAGAGGCTGCTTATTTCTGCCCGTTTATGATTTGGGCGCAAACCCCTGAGGTAGAGCAATGCCCTGGCCAGCTGCATGTTCTCGCTTCTTTTGCATTTTTCTTTCGTTTTTCGGCTAAAGTCTGCTCGAGGACAAAAACGAAAAGGGCCTCTCGTTGTTTGAGCTGCCATTAAGGAACCGACTGTAGAGGAAAAAGAAAAAAGGGGGAAGGGACAGTGTACACACTCGTTAAACAAAGTGCTTGGCCGGCAGGAGGGAAGGGTGGTTGCAGCGCCGCGTTGTGCGTGCGTCCAAGGAGGGCAGCGAAGCAGTGCAATTAGCGGCGGTTCCGAGAAGTGGGTCCCGCGGTGCGAGACAAGTTGAGAATGCGCCCGGACATTGCGGACGCCGCCGTCTCCCCCGCGTGTGCGAAGCGAGTTGTGTGCTTTTTCAGTGTAGTTTTGGCGTGTCATTTTTACGATCCGCCAAAGATAAGGCGGCTTATCGCGTTCCTCTTCAGGCGCGGCGCGAATATAGCGGTCGGCCGTTTCGGCTTGCTCCGCCATGCGCATGCGTCCCTCGGGGAAGCCGATACAAGCTCGCTTTCGGTTTTTGCGGCCCGCTGCATGAGTGAAGAGACTCGTAGCCGGTGCAGCTGCACTGTGCTTTGAATCATGTGCGGCCCATTGTTTGCAGTTACCATTTAACTTGACAGCCCGACAGCAGGTGTCGCTGCATTTCGCACTAACGATTAGCACTATACGTGCCCACGGCAAAACCACAAATGAGGCGGTACAGGGAGATATGGGCTGGGCATCTTTCGAAGTGCGGGAAGCTCATAGTAAAATATTATACGAGAAACGCCTGAGGAAATTGGACAGTAACAAATGGGCAGCTAAAGTATTTAAATACCTGTACTTAAAAAGCGTTGACTCACAATGGAGGAAAAGAACTAGGAAACTAACTAGTAAGTATGCTAGTCACAAGGACGGAGAAATAAAGAGCTGCAAGCAACAGGTGAAAAACACAGAAGGTAAAAATTGGATAAATTCGATGGAGAAGAAACAGAGTGTGGAATTATACCGAAAGTGGAAAAGGCAGATAAGGAAGGAAGCTTTCTTTGATAACTCAAGAGGCAGTGCCCTACTTTTTGAAGCTAGATTAGGGTGCCTTAGAACACGCAGCTACAAAAAGAAATTTAACAATAAAGATGACGCATGTGCTGTATATGGTAACTCCAGTGAAACAGTTGACCATATTAAACTCGAATGTAATGGTATCCATCCGGAAGTTGATGCAGGCGCAGTCACTGTTCCTGAAGCTCTGCGGTTTAGAGATACCAGTGGCCGGGTGAATAAACCGGCGGTGGAAACTAGCAAAAAACGACTGGAAGATTGGTGGCTTAAAAGCAGAGAAGTGACATAATGTTAGTAATGTAGAAACAAAAATTTATGAAATAGAATGATGATTTAGTTAACCAATCTAAATCAATAATTAAGATATAGGGAGAAAAATGAGCGTGATAGCTAATGCTACCACCCCGTTTCAAAGGGGACGCTCCTATAATCCATCAATCCATCCATCCATTCCTTCCGGATGTTCGTTTCGGTTCGCAAGTGCGGGTGGCTTAGTGCCAATGCCGTAAGACCAAGGTCGTGCGCTCTCCCGGTTCGCTGCCACGACCCATGCCCGTCTCGGTAGAGGCGTTCATGTTTCGACTGGGAGCAAATGCAGAACTTTGCATGGGCTGAGTCGTGTATACGTGTAATAGCTACGAGTTGCGGAAATTATCCTGAAGCCCTCCGCGCATCGCTGTACAGTGTTTCGTTTTGCATGAAGAAAGAAAGAAAGCTTTAAGTAGGGAAAGCCGCTTCAAACTCCGCGTGCTTGCATAATACTGGTTGTCCGCGTTACTGTTATACTCTTCGAGGAATTAAGCCCTGACAAAAAACTTTGGATATCTCTTATCGCGCCGTTTTGTTTCGCCTCTTCTTATTCTCTGCAGTAATCACTGCTACTGGGCGCATTATGTAATAAAGTTCTTCTCGTAGCGACTATGTAACTTCAGTGCCACTACCGCGAAGATGGCCGAGTACGTTACGATGTCAATAAAGAGGCGCTCCAGCTGAGATATAACTTTTATCACTGTGGTATAGGTCACTAACTTCCTGTGCGCAGAACTGCGGTTGTCCAATGCAAGCAAGCGGCGGCAGCTAAACTTCCGATGCCTGCACGCCTCCCCGAACTCCAGTCCTAACAGACTCATATCAGCTATAAAGACTCGAAGCTTGGGCGGGTATTGCTGATTCTCACCATCCCCTTCCGGAACGCTGGAGAGGCTCGCGAAAGTCAACGTGTTTATGCTGACTTAACCAATCTGGTCGTCTTCGAGTCCATGTAAAAATTAAACTGGAGCCCTCAGCTACATCGTTTTTGAAATTCCGGGTGCCATTTCTGTAGTGTAACTTTAAATTAAATAAATGGGACATTAAACCCAATAAACCACTATTTTACATACTATACTAAACCCTATACCACAGAGGGTAGGATACTGTATGGTATAGCAAGTTAACGTTTTAAAGCGACATGGCTATACCGTATCATATGATCATATCGTATACATTATACCCTACCGCACCTTTCCATCGTTTCGGACATTTAAATAGCTGTTTTCGAAACCTCAATCAATCATGAAATTTGCAGCACAAATATAGAATTGTCGCAACGGTGCCTCCTCAAAACATTTGTAACATTTGATTAAGTTAAAAGACTGCTCTGTTTTTCAATTGGCCGAAATCATGTCCCGAGGTCCGCACGCTGGCGCAGAAGCTTCGGCACAGGAAAAAAATGAGAGGTTTTCACCTAGATTTTGAGGCAAGACAAGCACAAACTACAACTGCCATGACAGCCGCTTTCCCGTCAAGGTGCTAGAAGCGGCGAAAAGGAGACAAGCGCGGCACGCGGCCAGGGACTTGCGCGTGATTTGAACTTCGCGATGTAAACTGCCCACTAATAATGGTCATTGCCGCGGCCCCTATTCTGGGCACGCAAGAAACCGGGTTATCGACGTCCTCGCGTTATTTTTTGTGGTCATGTCTGCACCCGGAAGAGACTGGAAATGATGCTCCATGTCTATGCATCTTATTATTTCAGTTTTGTAATTATTATTTTATGGGTTTTTCTCCTCCTTGTGTCTTTCTTTCCTAATTCATTTTTTTTTTCCTTTGTTTAACTCCCCGTCGTTATTACTTCGCTCTTTCCTTTCCTCCCTTCTTTCTACCCTTTCCTCCCTTCTTTCTACCCTTCCCTTTCTTCTGATACAATCATTCACTTGGATTTTATTGTTTCATTAATTCATTCGTTTGTTCCCGCCTTTGCGTACGTTACTTTCTGTCATTCTTTTTTATTTATTTTTTTTTTTTTTGCCTTTGCAGCCTATACTTTCCGTTTGCAACACGACAGCTCTCCAGCTTCACATTGCTCCGTGCACTGAGCACAAAATGTCTGTCAGTATGTGTGTATAGTGTTACCGCGAATACCTTAACGCAACTAGCCTTCGACAGCCCGCGTTTCCATCAGTGAGATATCAAGCACTTCACTAAAAATGGCAGGGACGGGCGGCACAAGCAGTGCGTGCACTGCGTAGAAGCCTGTGCGAAGGCCGCCGCTTGCATCGCGGAGACGAATGCGCGTTCTTGCGTTCCTCCGGTCTGTCGTTGTCCGCGAAACCTGAGCCTTGGTCGGACGCTGATGAGTTTACCGGGCGGACGCGTGCCTGCCCGACCTGATCGCGCTTGACACCGGGGGCCCGCCGTCGTCCCCGGGGAAACGCTTGTCCCGCCTGCTGACCTTCCCAGGGGGCGCTGGGGAACGAGATGGGGTGAGTGGTGTCGCTGAGGGTTGCTTGTGTTTCGGGGTTCGTTGAACACGCCACTGCTCGGCCCTTACTTGACAGGCGGGTCAGGACGGGCCCCGCGGTGAGCGCTGCCTGGCATCCCTTAACCGCGCTCACTGTGTGGACAACCAAGCAAAACGAAAAAGTGGGAAGCTGTACGCACGCGAACAAAAAAAAAAAAAAACAAAAACAAATTCATGCATGCATTTTCGCATCCTATGTGGAGGTGAGGAAAAGGAAAAATACTATTTTCGATTCAGTACGAACGCAAGGGGAGCAGTTAACGCGTTTGTAATGTTCCAAGAGCAGTCAAAAATTGGGGGCACAGAGGTATAGTTGAAGGGACTGTTTGCTCCCTGTGCTGTCGCTGTTGGGAGATTAAAAAGGATGATGCGGGGGAAGTGAAAACAAGGGCAAGGGGGGGTTTCGTCGCGAGGCTGTAAAGCTTCAAGGAACGTATACCACCGATTGTGGGAGACAAAGCGAGAGGGGTAGACGTGTTTCGTAAAATAATTAAAAAAATGATTGAAGACGGCCGTCGATAAAAACGGCCCGTTAGGCAAGCGTTATTGCCGACGGCCCGCTAAGGGACTCTTGCGTAGTTGTAGTCGTCACCGTTCGCGTTGCACTGGCGTCCATGAGTTGGCGCTGGGCAAAAACAATAATACCTAAGTGTACCGCGTGTAGAAACTGTGCCCGTGAGATAGACAACCAGATAAATTAACGTTTTTTAGAACAACCGCGACTGCGCAGAAACATTTTACAGGCAATTTTAGTTACATAGCGTCGCTAATGTCCTATTTGCGCCACCAACGATGCGTGTCGGTAATCATTGCCATAATTATGTCAATTCTGAACAGGCGTCTAACTGGGGATCTCACGCGGCTCAAAAGGTGATGTAAGCAAATTACGCCGCTGTAGTTACATGCCAGAGTAGCATGAAACATTCAGGAACAAGAATACAGCGTTAGCTCAAGGGTCGATCTCTGCCACGCGTGGTGCAGGGGAGGCTGCCAAACCTAAATCAGAACATTATTCGCCGTGGTTGCTCAGTGGTATATAGGGCGATCGGCTCTTGAACCCTAAGACGCGGGATCTAATACCGCGGCTGCGGCGGCCGCTTTTCAGTTTAGGTGAAAAGCATGGCGCCCGTGCGCTGTTATTGGACATCCCAGGTGGTCGAAGTTTCCCGAGCTCTCCACTATATCGTCCCTCACGTTAAACACTATATATCAAGCCCAACCAATCCTTATCCATATGAGGATAGTATAACAGTGTTGTTCAAATAACGAGCGGTTATTAAACGGAAGGTGATGGACTTAGGAGGACAAATGAAACATGTACACATTGGTAAAGGGTAGTTACGTACCACGCTGTCGTAGCTTAGCACACAGCCGAGAACTATAGGCGTTGGATATCTGTTCAGTACGGATATAGCTTGCAACATAAATGAATTCTGCAGGGCATTAATGAGAGAGTGGTAATTGGTGTATTTCTGTTTAATACCAGGTACAAGTTGACGATGACACAGGTCAAAATAAGTGGCAAAATACAGCCATAACGGCCAAATGGTTGAAACTTTCTATGAAGACGTAGGAATGGCAATGAGAATGAGTAGAGTAAAACCATCCTACATTGTACTAATCACGACTGCAAAGCCAAGGTACGATAGGCAAAGAGCAGGCCGGCGATCAGGTAGGCGGTAGCTATTACATATAGGCTTTAGGGGGGGGGGGGGGGGGGGTACTTCATTAATAGCTTCTTAAGCAAGCGGGAGAATAGCAAGGGAACGTAAAAGAACCCGAAGGGTAAAGGCTAAAAATGAAACAAGATGTGAAGAATGTGACGTTCCTAGAAAATGTGCGATGTTCTGTGTACGTGATGAAGTCTCTAATCAGTCTGTAGCCTTGAATAGACAACAGAAGAAACTAGTGAGAAAGGAGCCCATGAACAGGTTAGCGGTAGCATGGAAAGTAGAGAAATTTGATATCTCAGTGCAGTACAGATGTTACGCTTCGACCAAGGCGAAGTCCTTATAGCGTTCAAGCAACAAGCGATTATGCCAGCTAACAGACTGGCGTGCGCAATAGCCATACGTGTTGGCACGTACAGTTAGACAAGACGCCGGTAAGCTCTTGCAGGAAGAAACGTCAGAGCATGGCTGCCTCTAACCAAACAGGTAGAATTAAACTAGCAGAACTATCAAGTAAGCGTAAAATAATCGAAATATTGAAGGATAATATGGAGAAATTCAAGGCTGCTCTAAATAACGGAGGTGTTCTATAAAAAAAGGCCAACAGAAAACTAGACATAGGCGAAAATCATATGCAGGCCTATGCACTGAGACAGGATGTACGATGCCATTAGCAATATGGCAATATCGATAGTTAATGTAGCGCGCCAATGAACCAAGAACCCACTGTTATCGGGTTGCCTTAAGTTGCCTTAGGTACTAAGCAACACTTGCTGTTGGGCTAGTTGGTTCAAATCCATATTTGGGAACACAGCGCGGAACAGGACGCAACGCTCCTTCCTGTCTACCTTCAGCGCTCCGTCCTGTCTACTTTCGTTCTCTTGTGTTGTGCCCTGTTCCGCGCTGTGTTCCCAAATATAGGTACTAAGTTCCGCAATAACCGATTTACACTATTTTTGCATGAAACCTATGCGGAACCTTAATGAAACGTGCTGTACTTTCTTACATACTCCGCATTTTTTCAAATTAGTTAAATCGAGTGCAATTTTTTTCTTTTTTATTTTTTCTTTTCTATCATATCCCTATAAGCACCGAGGATTTCGGGCGCGATTTTTGCAGCCGCACAAGCGCGGGAAGCTTTTAAAAAGCGCTGCACGCGTGCTATTCAACTACATACTGTGCTCTACACAGGAATGTGTGGTGTCATGTAAGGCACGGTCTTTCTTAAGTCCCTGCGTATCCCGTCGGCACAGTACCGTCTTGCTCGCAACCCTATTTCTGTTAGCACTCCTTAAAAAGCGAAATCTCCGCAGAGCATCTCTGGATCAGAAACGACAGGAGTGATGACGACAACGCTTTTGTCTGCTGTTGCTTTCCGCGTACCAGAAAGCATACAGCGTATAGCTCGAACCGAGGGCACCACAGGCAAACATACACCGAAGTTCGGCACATAGCGCAGTAGAGCGGCGAGGCGCAGTCCCGCTTCAGCGAGACCTTATACACCTTTCCCTCCGTGACACGACAGGCATCGGCACGATAGCCAAGGTTGGACCGTATCCTCTCCCGCTCTATCGCAGTGTGCGATAAAAGTGGCGGCGTCGGCGGCGGGGCAGCAGGCTCCCCTAATCTTTACCCGCGTGATGCGGCGCTGCTGACTGCACCGCGAGACCACGCGGAAGGCCGCCACGCGTGCCCGCTTTGGAGATTTTATCTCAGTTTTGTACACAAACTTGTCAGCGCCGATTAAACCCGCCCGCGAACGGTGACGGAGTACACTCTGATTGAAGGCGACGCAGCGCTCGTATAGGCGAACGCCGAGCATTCATTTCGCACGTTTCTTTTCCGAATATAAAAGACCGGTTGTTTCACAATGGTTAAAATGACAATGTCATGCAAATACAGTTTAACTGGCCATTCTTGATAGCAGTCATGGCAAGCATCCTTGTTTTTCGCCCTTGTTACTTCGATACAGGCTCATGATAGGCAAACAGCGAACGTTGTTTGAATGTTCTGTTATTTCATGCGGCTTCTGAAAGGGAAGCTGAATACAAAATTACGGGATATAGTCTTTTTTTTTTTTTTTTTTTCCATTGAGACTGCATTTGGGGCTTCGGACCCAAATTCTCCTGCGTTCCAAGTATAATGCTTCGGTTGCACTATAAAGTGACGCAACAGACCAGAACACGCGACAAATGGTTACAGAGTTAACCTGCAGGAAAACATTTCAGGTGTTTCCCTCCGTAAATGAAGGTTGTGTGTAACTGAGGGCCCCGCAAAGCAAGCGTTGTTGGGTTCGTGTGCCGCCCACCTAGTCATCTGTGCCCGGCTTTATATTGGTAGGATCTGTGTCTTGGTGATGATCCACGTCAGAACATATTTTCGCCGCTATTAAGAGTGAAACTTGTGGCCACCTTCCCACCTCCTAGTGGAAATTCGTGTGTCAACTTCTCCGAAGTGACCATACACAACCATGTACCAGCCAAGTATATCCGCAACCTTATACACCCATAAGCCTGTTCCGACACATCTTCGCTCTCCTTTGACTATAGTGCTGCTGGCGCAACCTGGAGGTGTAGGTTACCTGATCTGTGCCGAATCCTTTACCGTGAGCGAGACTGCACGGATGGATGTTTTCATACGATCCACTCTAGGGCGTCACCACTTCCCAACTCCGTCCACTGAGCACCTTCATGCGCATCCACATCTTCTGTAGCTATGTGGAGCTCCATACAGCACGCGGCTCTTTGAAGAGCCCTTTAAGTCCGTGCAAACCACTATACAGTTTAGCCCTTTCACTTGGAACGGCGTCCTATGAACAAGATTTGCACTCTTTGGAGATGCTAGGTGGTGATCATCCACACTCGAAAACGTTCCGCGAGCACTGCAGAATCTGCAGTGGAGAAATGCGAAAGCCTGAGCATTGCTACTGCACGCGGTACATCATGCGCCCTCTAGTCGAACATAACCAGCGTTTCGTTGAACGCATCAAAGTTCACCGACGTTCTATAATTGACTTGCAGGAAAGAAAAGGGGTGCGCGATGTACCGTGTGCAGCAACAATGCTCAGGCTTTCGCAATTTCTCCACTGCAGATCCTGCAGTGCTCTCGGAACGTTTTGATTTATTGACACTTATTACAGAGTTCTGCTCACTATCGCGCATTTATTTGGCTCATTAAGTAGGAAACATATCCACTTCCGGTTGGTGTGGCGTCACATTTCTTGGACGTCGACATTAATCTTACTTTTAAATTTTTCGCTCTAATTAATTAACTAATCATGCTATTGACATAGTTTCCTCTTGCAGCATCTTAACACCATCTTGTATGAATCACAACTATTCCCTAACTCTTCTAAAAGCGACACAACGGCTGCGGACACGTTCTGTACACACGTTCTGTACACACGACCTCGCTGGCATAGCCTAGTAATGCTTTCGCATTAAAAATTTGATACAGCCCGATGCGCACGAATTTTTAAAGGCCCAAAACGTTTCTTAGTGGATTCGGAGAATCAGGCTATGCATCATGGTAGCTCAAGAACTTGTCTGAGAGAACGTAATTATGAAAGCTGAGAGACTTACGTTTCGATGAGTAGAAGGACAAGGAGTCTGAAAAGATGTGAGAAAAGAGCAATTAATATGCAGCGAAGTGGAACCGATGGCTAGGCCTCGTGAGCCTGTTAGCTTAAACAATCTTTGATATAGCTAGTGCACACTACTGCGCCGTTACATGTTGGTAGACACGTGCCCGCAATCATTATGTCGGCTCGCTATGCTGAACGCACATGCCGTGCTCTGCAAATTAGACTTGGTATACAGCGGGGCAGTCGCACTAGCCCAGCATCGAAATCCTGCTTCAAGTTGCGTGGAAGTAAAAATATAGAAAGGAACAGCAGTAGCCAAGAGCACATGCCGCGCAGACATACGGCGTTAAAATCGTTAAGCATAGCTTGCTTCCGGAATTGCACCTAACTTGAAAAAAAAAAAAAAAAAGCAGCGCAAAATATGTATCAAGGTCATCGCTTTCTTTACGGAAGGCCTTAATCGATATGGAGGTTGTTGATTTTTTTTTCTTTTCTGGAGCCTCTACCAATAATGTGGGATCATCCACCACAACTTAACAAACGAAGTTACGCAGGCGCATCACCCACGCGGTAGTGACCTGCCCAACGACAATCCATCAGTGTAACTCGAATCAAGCGGGAAAGATGACGACAAACCAAGTCCAACGTTTTGGGATATCTTTCAATTGCGGAGAAGAAATATAGTAGGATATTTTATGCGCATTTGATTGAAATTGTCCCAAGCTTCAGAAGCATAGAAAAAATTCCCTCCGTCCTGTGCCTGCCGCGGTTTTTATTTTCATTGCATTAAAAAAGTACTTCGCAAAATTTGTACGATACTTCTTGTATGCTCGCGGACAACTTTCTGTGGTTCTGTAGCCAAGCTTATGTTGGAAATAAAGACTGCTGTCCCCATTCTATGGGGAGTCGACTGCCTCATGCACTGGCGACCCTGCACCGTTTCTATACAACTTCCCTCCTTCACCTCTCCGCACCCTTGAATCGAACAACGAACAGCGCCCTCCACAGAGCTGCAAAAAGTTGTTCGGAAGTCTGCATCCATCACATCCACCACATGCCATCACATGTATGTAGAAACAAGGTAACGAAAATGAGTACGTATACGTAATAACAAATTAGCGAGTGCCCTTTTGAGGGCAATCCGTTGGCACACCGGAACGTGCCAACTGCGCAGACTGTTTCCTTTCAGCGATAACCGTCAGTACAGCCTCGGTGAAGCAAGCAGTGAATAAGGGGCACTATAAAGAGCAGCGAGAAAGCCACTCAAATATTGCAGCCATGCGTCCCATGGTTGCTTAACCTGCAATCATTTCTGATCCCCCCCTTCGCATGAGCGTAGCTAGGTGCTCATCCCATCGAAAAGAAAAAAATTAGGCGAAAGAGAGGGGAGGGCGGTGGTGACTGGTGAGAGGGCGGCCTTTGAGCTTCGCCATAAGAGTAGGCGCGATATCGCTACGCCATCTTTTCATTGTAAATTATTTTATATTTCTTGTTTAAGTTGTGTTTCGAAGGAAATGAAGGCGCATATATCTGTCTCACACCTCCGTGGATACCTACACTTAAAACTAACTCCATGCAATCGAAGATACTAAATTATGTCGTGGAATCGAATCCCAATCGCAGACTACAACCTCCAGCCTGACCAGCAGGTGGATACTAAATGAAAAGCGAAATGATTGACACCGCCCAAAACGCTGCACGAAGAACGGTTGTGTTATAATTGTGATGCGAAATCACGTGTTTTTTTTTTGTTTGTTTGTTTTCTGACACGTTTGAAACGATGCCACGTTTTTCCCTGACAATTTCGGGGTGAGGCGAAAGCGATGGCTTTTCGGCACAACGAGCACAATACGCTTTCTTCCAATAAAGAAAATGGTAAAATGGACGAACGCTATCGCTCACCGGACAACATTCTTCCTGAAAGTTGTTTTTTATTACATGTTCGCCGACGTACTGATCACATCTCGCTATAAAAGCTCTCTGGAATTTCAAACACTCCTAATACTCTTTGCAATGAGATACAGGCAAGCGACAGAACCTAAAATTAAAAAAAAAAAAGAATTGTTTTGGTTTTGGTTTTCGCAGACAGACCCTCAGGGATGAAGTGCTCGACTCTGCAACTGGTTTGGAAGCCCTGTCAACTTCTTCAACGAGAGTATGGCGGTCAACGGTTGCCATCGATTACATGTGCCTTGATTTTCTGTAAACAAAGATAAGCGAGCACAAAATCGATGACCCCCCCAAGCTGAAAAAAAAAATAAATAAATACGTCCAGCAACAGAGGTTCTTGCTTATCCACGCCTGCTACGTTATTTCAGTGCTGTTGTGTGCTTTTACAAACATGTCCCTTTAATTCTGCTAAAACACGACCATTACATGCAGACTGCCCTTGCCCGGCCGTTTCATTCGCCGATGCAAAAACAACGGAGCGATTTTCAAGACTTCTTTTTTTTTCTCTTTTTTTTTTTTTTTTTTTACATCAGTACGAGAGAGCAGTGAACAAGGATTGGGGGGGAGCCTTCGTTCGCAAGTCGAGCCAACATTTCGACAAGAGGACTTATCTTCGTGTAGGCCCCAGACGAAGACAAGTCCCCTTGTCGAAACGTTGGCTCGGCTTGCGAACCAAGACCCGTCCTCAATCCTTGTTCAGTGCCCTTTCAAACTGTGCAGCCAATTTATTTCTCTCACTCTGCTGTATTTTACTTTAGAGAACACAATACAGGGTAAAAAAATCTCGGTAGTTTCCAAGCAATAATCTTCACTGCGTCAGCCACCGTCTTGGAACATTGAGCTGGTAAAGCGGCATTTTAGCTGAATTGCAGTGCAACATACAGTACGAAATGTGGCGATTGCGAAAAGCTGTTATGTCCGGATGAAACCTCGGCAGGCAGTATACTTGGCAGGTGAGTTGGCCAGGAACTGACTGGTCGTCGAGTTGCGTGACGCCACAAAACTACATCCCATGGCAGAGTTGGCAAACCTTGTTAACTCGAGGTTCGCCACTGAGATGGGAGGGTGAAATCGGGATCTAGCGTTTGAGGATCATTGAATATCCTGTGAAACACCTTGTTCCTATATGCATTTATGCGGCTTGGTTAAAACGGGGATTTATATTCATGTCGAACGCTCTTGCCCATAATGTGGTCACTTAATATACTGTATGCTAACGAGCCCGTGTGAGATAATGGAGGCACAAAAATAGCAGAATAGTGATTAAGCGAGTGGAAAAGGGCATGAATAACAGCGAGAACCCGCATGGGGAGCCGGCAAACGGCAGCAGTTACCGCTGTCGCATCCTTTCTCAAAGGTGGAGGTCAGGTGCCCCCCCTCTCCCCCCCCCCCCCTTTTCCCTTCCTATTTTCGTAGAAGTTTTGACTCCAACAACGTTGTTTGCCAAAATTTGTTTATGAAAACCGCAATGCAATGCACACGCAGTTATGATACGTACATCTTAACACGAGTGAATTTTAAAGTACACCGACAATGTCAGAATGCAGCCCTGAATGCCAGTGCACAACATTCAAGCCGAGCGCTTCACTTTGCTCGATGCGACGATTAGCCCGGATGCAGAAAAAAGATTTTGTCTTGGCTTGCAACATCCAGATGCACACTAGACAATGAGAATGTCCAGACAAACTTGTTAAGAAAGGTGGCTCCGGGCACCACCTCGATTTGGAGGCAAAGCGAGTGAAATCATCCACCCATTCCCCACTTCAAAATCAGTGTCTAAGAAATGCGCAGTAGTTTCCTTTCACCGTATTCTCATAATGTGTCTGTTGGAGTTCAGTTTAAACTAAAAAGGCCTGTTTCTCGTCTCTGCCGAGCACTACATTAACGGTGTTATGCAATACCTTGCACACGTTATACCCCGCATGCAGCATTTTTCATTGTGGTCACTTGACCTACATTTCAGGTGTGCTAATTATATCAGTTGTGTGGCCGAAAATCAACCCGATTTTTTTTGTTAAATAAGCACTTTTGAGATGTTATCTAATAAGCATTCTTTAATACGAACGTGCATTTTCATTCTTAATTATTCCTCTCCATTCCTGGCACAATGACCTCCTCCAAGGGGGTAGCAATATCTGTAAATAAACAAATAAAAATATCGAGGTGACATCGGCGGAGTCGCAATGCTATGTTTACGGACATCGGAAAACACGTGAATTCTGTTAAGTTGGTTACATAACTTCTAATGGTTAACTTTCTTACTATCGCAGGCGGGTGCCGGACTGTAGCTGCGAACTTTTAACCAGCTTTTAATTATCCACATCGTATCTAGAATTTCAAGCCCGCGATTATCCTGGTGCGAACATAGTTTCGCCGCTGCACGCCGTTTTTAAATAGCTCTCCTCTTTGGAGTACCGGAAAGACACCTCTGTCATTACATCGCTCCGTGGCACAAGTGTCACGTGATCTTACCCACCTGCCTGGCCTGAGGACGGAGCACGAAAAGCTAGGCAACCGTGTGCTGTGGGATGGCAGTGCACGTTAAAGAACCCCAGATGGTCGTAATTTCCGGAGTCCTCCACTAGGGCGTCTCTCATAGCCTGAGTCGCTTTGAGAAGTTAAACCCCATAAACTAAACTAACTAGAGGACGGAGCAGCGGCGAACACTGCGGCGCGAGCGGGATAGACCAGGCCACGTGGCAGGTGCGCTGCGGAGTGAGTGACAGACGCCGCTTACAGCCCGTGCTTTTCGGTAAGGACGCACGGTGGCCGAAGTTCGCTGAACAGAGGCGATATGGAACTCACGTTTTAGAAACTCGAAAGAATATCGGCATATGACTACCGACCGACTACAGATCTCGAGTTGCACTCAAGCACCTAACTGCAATCTGTGAAGTTGACAACAAAAGGTTTTTTTTTTTTTTTTTTTTTTTTTTTTTTTAACCAAGCAAATTACTAGTTTATATGATGTAATTGTTTTCGCCAACACTGATATTGCAACGCATGAGTACTTGAAGATTCTGGTTCATCCACGCTGAAGCAAGCAGTGCAGACGCAAGAAGCTTAGTACAGATAAAAGTGTGCCCCCTGTGTCGCCAAACACCCGTTCAATTAATTCGCCTTCCGAGATAAGACGCCAAAGGCGAACAGATTGCAATGTAAGCAGTGTCCAAGGCCACAGCAGCGACGGACTGTCGCCAGGTAAATAGCCGCAATTGTGCACTCGTAGAACATTCATCTGCTCTGTTTACGAAGATGTGCGCGTACAATGTATCCAACACAGCGTTATCGCTACTTAGTATAATCGCTTGTATCTGCCGAAGGCTTCTAAGCGTATGCTGTTACGGAGGAAACGTTTGGCCCATGGCAACGGACTGCTCGGGCACCTTGCGTGCTCTCGCACGAGACACACACATGGACAGATGACCCCCATGAAATTCGTGCGCGTGATCCTGTGTTGTCCAGACCACGTTACACGGTTCCGGACCATAAGCATGGTTTAGGTTCAAAGCCGCGACAGTCTTCAGGCTTCTTCTCAGGACAGCAGAGTAATGCGGAGAAACTTGGCAATGACGTCATTATTGATGACGTTTGAAATTTCAACTGCTTTCGCCCAATTCCTTTTGCGAGTCACCCGATGCCGCTAAACAACATCTCGTGGATTTTACCTTCGTTGTCATGGGTTTTCTTCCTCATTGTAAGCGTTTGTGCGTTGGAAGTGCATCATCACCGTATAGATCACGTCATCAGCACTGTGTGCTGCGGAAAATCCTGAAAGCCGAAACAATATTCTTCAACGATTACGGCGTCAATTCAAATGTTATAACAAAACGACTTGGCATGATTTGCCATCAGTCTTCACAGAACCAACTCATTTAATTTGATCGAATTCTACATATAAAACCTCTTCAGCTGCTTTTTCAGCCTGCTGCCGCGTTCTACTCTTTCCATGAAAGGGAAGAAGTTTGAAACCCAGTAATTATATTTCGAATGAATCCATAGCTTACGCGCAGCGTATCCTTTTGGGAAATTGCGAATAATTAGTTTCTGAAGATTTATTTTGCGTTCTGAATAATGTTTTTCGCGCCTGCGCATGACGATTCTGTGAATTTCTGTAAAAAGCCGAACTACCCTCCAAGCTTGGTTGATGACTTCGGCAGGCCTGCATATGTACGACAAACCTGCGTCCATCGAAAAAATATTTTATGCACCATCATAACCCTTGTGTCATTGTCCCTTTCAAGCTCGCTCCTTGCGCTTAACGACTTCGAGCCAAAATATCGCGCGATTACTTTTGGTCATTCAGCGGCAGCGAAAATATAGTCCAGTGACCCAGCGACCTCATGCCGTCCACAGTCCTTCGTGATTCATAAAATGCTTTTTTATAGGGTAATTGTTTCGTGTATTGTGCATACGTACCATCATGCACTTGAAACAATTGTCGTCGCTTTCATTGCTCCCTCTGCGAACAAACGGGGCTTCACAGCATGGCATGGGACCCCTCTCCACGACATGACAAAAAGAAATAAGTGTTTTATGAGCTGGCGTAATAAATTCCTTGGACTTCGTAGGGCTAATCAATGCGCATCAATTTCTTTATAACAAGCAAAACTGCTTGCAGCAGGTTTATAAGGCTTGACAGAAGTCAGATTTAGTGCGGTACTATTTTTTAAAGCAGCGGTGCTATATCGCACTTAATTCGATTAAGGATGGGATGGGGGTCGGCAGAGAGCGCCGATTGATCACACGATGCCTAAACAACTAATATCGAAGGTTCCCTTCGATATTAGTGCAAACGTATGACATCCAGCAGGAAGAGAAACAGGCCGCCAAAGTTGCGGCCGGCGCTGTGCGCATAAAGGGCTGTCGCCGTCACCTGTCGCCAGTCTAAAGGCCCTGCGACGCCCTTCATGCGGCTTCATTTTATGCGATATCATAAACAGCTAGTTGGGTCGAAAAGCGGTCGCCGTCTCCTCAACCCAGAATTTAGGAAAATGTGTCGAAAAAAAAGACATAAGTCAATATAATTATTCCGCCATTGGGGTTCGAACCCGGACCCTCGGCAGGACAAGTCTTCATGCAACTCAGAGGCTACGAAAAGTCGTTATTCCCTTTGTTTTTTGAAAAAAAGAAACGTGTTGAACAACAGCAACTTTCGTACCAAGCGGGCTAGAGGAACACCTAGCGAAAGCGTTGTGGTGCGTATGACGTACTGATGTGTTCTGGTGCAAAAGTGATTCTTAAAAAAAAAAAAAATAATTTAAGAGTTAGAAAATCGCAAAATAAGAAGGCTGTGTTCTATCTTTCAGGTGGGGCTTAATCACCGTCCTAATTTTTATTTTACTGTTTTATGAGCTGCTTCAAGTTGCCCATGAGCATAGGCAACTCAAGGACACGCCATTCTCTGGGCAGCTATCCACGATATGCGGGTTATTTTTGGGCGCATGCATAGCAAGTGTGTGCCAGGGTAGTTCGCGTCAAATTACGCGGCGGTGCACAGCGTTTGCTTGGAAATCAATATCTCGTTGTTTTATAGTGTTGTGCATGAAACTTGATCATCAGGTTGCATATGCAGGCCACTAACTATCGAGACAATTTCAAACTGCGCCATGAGCTTGCGCTTGCTGTCTTCGCATGTGGAACAGCGCTATAGCAGCGAACCAAAGAGTGAGAGCTACTGTTAGAGATGGAGAAAAAAAAGTGTCAGATGGAGATTTCCTCCGATATCCTTCGCAAAGAAATGCGGACCAAGCTGGGCGAATGCAACGTCATAGGTGGAACATAAGAAGAAATTGCGTCCCTGAGTTGGGTGCAATGTCGGCAAAAGGGAAATGACGGTAACTGACCCTCTCTCAGTGGACATCTCAGCCGTGCCTTTATACAGGAAAGATGAGGGGGGGGGGGGGGGGGGGGCTGCAATGAGAGACAGAGAGGACTCTTCGTAGTGGGGCGCTCCGAATTAATTTCAACCATGAAGTTCCTCAAAATGCCCCCCCCCCCCCCCCCCCTCTTCCCCCCAACGCGCAAGACACGCGTGTGTCTTTTCCATTTCGCCTCCGCCCACACGCGGCCAACCCGCGGACGCGAGCACCTCTTGTTCAACAGCCGAACGCCTTAGGAACTGAAAAAGGTAGCGTCGTCGTCTTCATTGCCTCGAGCACACAGCATGGCGCATGGTAGCGTAATGACAACAAAAGACGCCTCGCAACACGCACGCAGAAGCGGCGCGTGAATGCCCCGAGAGCGCCGCCGAGCACCCTCGATCGATGAAGCTGGTGAGGGGCGTTCGTCGCCGCTGGGCCCTCCTCGGGAATCCCGGGCACACGACTGGGTTGCTCCGCTGCTGGGCGCGCTCCCAATGCTCCGGGCCGCCTAGCTGCTGCGCTGCCGCCTCGATAGTCCAGCATGGTCGCCCTTGCTTCCAAGGAAGGCTTGTTGGTTGAGCTAATTTTGAGAGACTTGAGCAGCGCTCTTCGATTTCAAGCCATCATAGGGCGATGGGGATGACACCGCGAAAGGGTACGCTCGCTTTACAGATTGCGATGACCAGTTCCTTGTCGCAAATGGCTGAAGAAGCCCATGAGGCAACACCGTTATCCCGAAGATGGCGTTTGAGTGGCTGCTGTCGGCGACAGCTACTGGGTAGCTTTAGAAAAGGAGCGAAGAATAGGGACAACAATAAAGCCCTATAGCGTTTCCGCTTTCCCTCAATTCAGAAAATACGTGACTTTGGATTTGAAACTAAAACATGACTAGTACACAACAAGAAACTGGATCCCAAGGGTGGCCTTCCACTGCATGAGCAATGCAATAAAGCATGCAGGATATGCATTATTCGGGTTTTACAGCGACGTGCCTTTCTAAGGGCTAAAAGCACTCGTAACCTAAACCGGCGCCATCGGCCGCTCGCGTCAGCAACAAGTATGTTAAATTGGAAGCGGAGGTTTCCATTTAGGGTTTCCGTTGCTCTAAGAAGAGAGTGAACATGAAGATCTGCAAGCATTAAATTCGTTTTACTTCTCATTCTCAGCTACGTCAACCGAATATCGTCCTGAATGTATGGCGATATCAGTGGCGAAACCAAGGGCTTCCATTGCCGGCCTTTTCTTCAGAATTATCTCTGCCCAAAGGAAATATCTGCCCAGTGACAGGCGAATTTGTCATCACCTGCCTTTTGAAGTCGCGCATGCATGAAAGTGCTAAGATTAAAAGAATGAAATTGAAGCAATTTAATTACTTTTCTAGGTATAGCTTGTAATGATATCAATTACCTTTCTATTGGAGGAAGATGATATTTTGATGAATGGCCTTTGTTCATTATTTTGCAGTGACTTACTGCTGTCGAAATTATGTTTATTAGCAGCGCGCAGTCTATCTCCGTGTCGGAAAGATTTGGTCCCTCATTTTCTGTGTCGTGCACCTTGAAATCGGATAATGACGCGCTGTGGCTGCGGCCAGCCCCGTGGGGCCACCACGTGGCCGCAACCATCGTTCAGTATAATCGGAAACAAAAGTGTCTGGAACGCACACGTGGCGATTGTGAACTACAAGCGTAATGTAAATAATCGCCTTATTTCTCTAAC
Source organism: Amblyomma maculatum (assembly GCF_055883805.1). Taxonomy (NCBI): domain Eukaryota; kingdom Metazoa; phylum Arthropoda; class Arachnida; order Ixodida; family Ixodidae; genus Amblyomma; species Amblyomma maculatum. Next base: position 124,035,713 of record NC_139350.1, read on the forward strand.
AGTAGACAACTCAAGTCCATCTTTCACATCAACAAGTATGATCAGAAGCTAACGGTCGATATAAAAGTTTTGCTTTGGTGGCCGCTTGCGTGTCCCATGGAACACGCTTCCGCTGCGTTAGAGCCATTTAGTTTTGCTCTAAGGTGCATCACTAGAATGGCTGTTGAGCAGGAGAAGGTATACCCCCTTCAAAACAGGGGTAACATTTCGACGTCCTCTGTGAACCTCAGCCGCTGCTTAAAAGCGGTAAGCGAAACTATATTAAAAACTTGTTTGTGGCAACTGCATTCACGCAGTGTTCTTCTTTAGTTTAATGTCATTAATTTTTGCCCGCAAGTGATTGGCCGTGTAAAAAAAATCTGTTTTCACCATTTTATTTAAACCAGTAATGTAATTTAATCCCTTTGCAAAATAATTCTGAGCTATATGAATTGTTAGCACGGACCAGCCCACCCGAGCTATTAAACTGACACTTTTGTTGCCGATAGTGCCGTTTTGAGAGCGCTGGCAGGGTTTCTCCGTTTTTCTATGGCAACATTAATGGTCTAGAGTATGTTCAATATACATGCAGTGATCGAAAGGGACCATTCACTGGTTCTTCATGCTCATTCTTGAAGCTTCGTGCGTTTCTTCTATATTACGCAAGGTTAGCCCAGAGGACATAAGTGATTATAATCATCGCCAACCTTCATAGCTTCCGCTTGACGCGTTAGCTGTATGCATTCACGCGCCCGGTGGATGAGCCGAGGTAAATGGGGAACATATAGACAATCAGGTCTGGAAAACTGAAGATAAGGAAAGCTCTTTCACGAGTCTCCAACCGCAGTTTCTTTTCTCTTCGTGCGAAGGAGCAAACGGTAAAGATGCGAAGGCCCATAACGTGCGAAAAGACCGAAAGAGGTCAAGGCATAACATTTAAAATCTCTAAAATAGACACACATTCACAGTTGCTAGTGGTAATACTTTGACGGCAGTGAGGTGATATGTGACAGTGGCGCCGACAGCCCTCGAACATTTAAAAGTTCGTGTCATATCGTGATGCCGGTTAAGACTCCCCCCCCCCCATAAAAAAAAAAAGATATCTCGCGCAAATGTCGTTGTAATAGAGCGCAGTGCATACTATGAAGACGACGTAAAATAAGAAAACATGTCACTTGTCATTGTAATCTCAGAAATTAAAGTACAAGCGAGAGGTTACAATCGCTAAAGACGACGGTTCTTATGAAACTCGCGGTCGGCATCAACAGTTTGATATAACACCTTGCACAAGAAGCTTTAACATAACGAGGATGTTCTAGCAAAGTCACATACCCTCAGTACAAGGCGCCTATTATTCAATACCGGGCGCCTCCAGGGCACGCGCAGTGTCCGGTGCGGCCACTGCACGTGTACAGCAACGATGTCTCGTAAGACCGTAACGTCTTCGGCATTCTAAAAGCTTCGAATGTCTATTGTCCCGAGCCATCATAATCAGCTCCGGTATACGTCAGATTTCTTAGCAGAATGGTGGCGCTTATACCAAGCAGAAACTATAGTACCTTCTAGCGTGGCAAACAGTCAGTGAGCGCGCAAGCTCAAATTAAAGTTCATCTGGAGGTTTTATATAGCCCACAACGCCCCTGGGTGGCCTACAATACATAGGGCACACGGGTAATATGAGACAACTTTCGCTAGCTCAGGATGAATTCCAATGGTCAGCTTAGAGCGGGATTCTGAATCTCCGCGCCGAATCCGAATGCACCACAGAGTGACCCCCCCCCCTTCCCCCCCCCCCCCCCCCCCCCCCCCACACACACACACCCGTAGGCGAAACGCAAGGCACCCGCCTGCTGTGCAATATTAGTGCACGTTGCAAAACCACATGTGGTCGAAATTTCCGGAGCCCTCCACTGCGGCGTCCCTAAACCCCATCACGGCTGTGTCGAGGGAAGCGCGCTCTTCTTCGAGTCCGGCCGTGACCCCATATACCAAGCCGAACAAAGGTGACCCATCACCCACCAGCGAAACACGGAAGCTGCCAGCTGCAACTGGATCCGGAATTATAGGCCCACGATACGCTCGCCACATTTCATTTCCAGCAGCATTATACGACGCTATTGAAAGAGCAACGCTTCGGCATAATTCGTGTAGTTGAATCCTGCAATTAAATCGTGATGCGGGATGCGCACTGTAATGGTTGTCATTAGCAATACGCTAACGACCACCAAATGTGGGTTCTTTAATGTGAATGCATCAAGATGTCAGTTACACGGTATTTTCAGCAATACCACGTCGTGAAAATGCATTCAACAGAAGATTTGTTGAACGCCAACAATGCGTCGAAATCAATGCAGCCAGCGAAGCGGGGCTGGTAAGTAAACGGAAATGGAACCAAATCGATAAATGGAGAAGCGCTCCTCTGAGATTCGGAGTAAACGTCGGCAGGCTTCGTTTAGACTTGCACAAGAGGCCGGACCAATCACGAATATTATAAATAACTTTCTAAAGCAAAAATGCAGCTTAACAGGGTCACAGAATAGCATGAAGAATTGCTCTCATCTTTCCACCAACAGCCTGCAGATTAGCGGCGGACAAGTGAGAAACCTGCAGTGCACGTCATTAATAATTAATAAAAGTAGACCGCGTGTGCGCAAATGGATCATCTCTGCAGTTTTCCCACTAATGTTAACAATTATTACTCAATTCAACCAGGGAAAGCTTAAAATTGCAGTTTCCACAGTCTGCACGCTGCATTTATGAACAGCTGTGCGTAACAGTATGGGCGAATTAAGCCATCAGCCCGCTCTCTAATCACGTTCAGTTCGTTTGAAAAGTTCAGCAAGATTTGTTTCTTTGTCTAACCCTCTTACTGCACATTTTTGTAAAATATTTTGTCGGGCTTCTCGTACCCTTCCCTAATTATGTGAATAGCATATCGGCGAGTACAGACCTCAAATTATATATATATATATATATATATATATATATATATATATATATATATATATATATATATATATATATATATATATATATATGTATATGTATTCATGACCCAAATAAAAGGCTTATTTGATACATGAGTGATTTGTCATCTCAATACACTTCATCTTCTACCCAGGCACTTTCCAACCACCGGAACGACAGCTTTCAAATGGAAATGCATCGATTTGGTGTCTGTTCATGACTATCCATATTTTAAGAGCGTAAGCTCTTTTATCTCCCGTTTGGCGATATTCTGTCGTTTTGTCCGAGGCTCCAAATTCATCTAAGCCTGAAGGCGTCATCATGGTGTTCATCATGGTGGTGTGCCACTTAACAACCCAAGATGGCTTCCACCCTAAAGTCCGAGGTTCGTTTCGGTGCCAAATGGTTCTTTGGGTTAATGCACACAAAATTGCTAGACGAGTCGAGTTGAGCTTTAAAATGTGCGACGTAAACTTATCGACGACCTCTGGTCATTGCTACCGTAACGATAAACTTATCGAGCAAAGGAAAGGCGCAAGTATCGGTCACATGCATTTCTCAGCGGGCACCTGTACCGCGCCGTGAACGAATGGAGGGAGGTGGGAGTCAAAGACGAAAGAGAGGGAGAGAGAGGTATCATAGTGAAGGGCTCCTGGGTAATTTCGACAACCGTGGACCTCGTGCACTCACATCGCACAGCACACGGAAGCCTTTGCGGAACGCCGCCATCGAAACATGGCCGCCGCGGTCGTAATCGAGCCCGAGTACTCAAGTTCAGTAGCAGAGTGTACCTCAACTACTGAGCCCCTGGGCGGATACGACGGGTGAACCTGTAGCAGCAGGAGGACGCGGGTAGTACAAAACGAATCGTCATTACGTGCTCAACGTGCATGTTGATTCCCGAATTTGGAACCTATAGGAGGGAAATTAATACGTGCCAGCCACTCAATGGGGAACCGCTTTGGACAGCTATGTTCTTCTTTTGAGCGCCAATCAGTGCAGCGCTAAAAAATTATTTATTATCACAAATATGCCATTACGCTAAAATTGTGATCCTATGGATGGTGGTAGAGAGACCGGAGTGGTGTCTAAAGATTAGTTTGGTCCGTACGCGTAAAAATTCAAATCTTAATCTACTCTCACTTTTGTGGGGGAGTCGCATGGAGTCCAAAATGGTCCAAATTCGGGTTTGCATGGGGGTGCGTATCTGGTGAACCACTGGTTGTAGACACATGTTGCTGGTATTAAATGATTCGTCTCGGCGAAATCTATGAAAATGAGATTGTGATGGCCAGCAGCTTACGCTGTTGCATTGCAACGCCTATATGCAGTGGCTGCATTATTTCATTGTTTCGAGTGGGTCAATTATTCATTAATTGGAGTGACTGTAATAGTAGCGTATGTTTGAATTTTTAAGAATATCTATGTTTACTGGTAATGCGACCTGAAGTCAATTTGAAAGCCCCCGCAGAAAGCTGTTCAACCCGAAACCAAAGCAGCATGAGAAAAAAAACAACGTGTTCTATTTTGACAGTACATTTGTATATGATTGCTTTATATTCATATAACAGCGGTGATATAAACCTTTTAAGTTGAAATCAAAACATGCTACTACACGACCTCCGTCAAGAAACGACCTTAATATTTCTCAGTACTTCTTTCGGTCTGCTCGTTCAAGCATAATATGTCCGTGACACTATCCATCTGCTCCCTGGCTATGTGTACAGCCTATATTAGGAGATATGCGAACTGTATACAAGCGCAGCTCGCCGAATGTGGTACATGCGCAGAGGAGTGGCTGGATATAACGCACGAACTTTGGATTGATACTTCCTGCAGTACTCGCGGAGATGGCTCAGTGCAGCACAAGATTTAATCCCAGTCGTGGGTGTTAAAATGCTTCACGTCGTGAACTTCCGAGCGTTATAACGACCATGTCGGCAGTTTGAAAAACACCACAGGCAAGAATGACCGCGTCCCATCCACGGCTTGTTGGCAACTTGTTGCGTTGTTCTGCACTCGACATCTCGCTGCTGTGAAAACTGCGCCGCCGCGTGCAAGAACTCTGGCCATACAGAGTTTCACATGTTACCGCTGCTCCTTATGAGTGGAAGCGTCCCTTCCCCTGCGGAAAATTCTCCCTTCTATAGGGCCTATAACGATGACTTTGCCTTTTTTTATCTTATCCCGAGCTAATCCTACAGCCATTTCCAGCTCACCAGGCTGCGTCGCGACGAACAGTTGCCTCTCGTTAAGCGCCTCCTGGCTGACATCAGCAGTACATTCAAGTCTTGTTGGCGCTTCCACCGTTGCCAGAGGTGTGCAAAGTGCAAAGCGTGCGTATTTCAGCCGCACTTTATAACGGTCATGATGAATGTAAACTTTATCTATATGAGTTATAGATGAAGCTGTTTCTTTGTTTTCATTGAATTCTTTACGTTTTTCCTACACACAACCTATTCCGGGAAGAATTATGCCTGACTTTGACGCAGGTCAGATGGCAGCAATTCAAACCTTCAAAGACAGCATGCGATCAGCCTCTGCAGAATCGCTACAAATGGCGAAACAAGCGCGTTCCCAGTTGCCCGTACCTTGGGCGGCAACGGCCAGGTTCAAATCTCCTGACGCCTACATCCATCTTTTTCTTTTATTGCGAAAGCAATACTATACTCTAGGTTTCGAGCCTTCAGCGTAGCGCTGCTGGTAGCCACGTATTACCCACGTGACGCTGTGACGTCACACCCCACGTGACACTAGTGTGTGGGCTGGCAGGAGCTAACTTCCAACTTGGGTCTCTCGTTTCACATGGGACGGTTATGTCAGAATCAACCTGCCAGGACCCTGGCATTCACGTTACCCCTATAGGCCACTAAAGCACGTTCATATACGGCTTGGTTAAAGCGGGGCTTTATATGTGGGCTGAGGAAGAAGAAAAAGACAAGAAGAAGAACGCTTGGTCACCCGCAGCTAATGCTTTCGCTCAATATTTGGTTCAGCAGCGTTGAACCCTTGTAATTTTTTTGTTACTTAATTTCTTTGCCTGCTGTCATCAGCGACAGACCTAGCCGCATTTGACCATATGTGCAGCTTAAACCATTGTTTAAAAACTGAGACATTTCGCCGGTAAGTAGAACCGGATTCTTATTGTTGCACTAGCCTAGAGTTATTCGTACTATTTTTTTTTATTTTAGCCTTAACTATTCGATAAATTTTAATTACTGAGCTTTTAAGTACAGGCTGCAGGCCCGAAGTGGTGGTGCAGTGGTTAGGGCACTCGACTACTGTGCCCAAGGATGCCGGATCGAATCCCGACCGCAGCCGCCGCTTTTATATGGAGGCGAAAAGCAAGGGGCCCATCTTTGGTGTCAGTGCACGTTAAAAAACCCCAGGTGGTCTAAATTTCCGGGGTCCTCTACTACGGCATCTCTCATAGCCTGAGTCGCTTTGGAGCGTAAAGCCCCACAAACCAAACCACGTGTGATAGGGAAATTTGTAGAGACGATATATCTGACTGGCTCTTTGTCCACAAAAAGAAACAAAGACGCGAAATATAAAAAAGATCCACAGGATCGGGCGCTTGCGCAACTGCTATTGTGCTGCTCTCAAACGTTCAATGGATGTCGGCGGCATGCAGTGTGACTATGCCCACTGTAAAGCGACATGCAATGTGCGCGAGTTACGCTTATCGCCCTTTTTTCCGCCTGTCTGGGCAGGAAAACGATGAGAGGCAATCAAGAGGAAAGCAAAAGCAATAAGGTCCGGCCATGCGATTCTCGTTTTCGATGCCTCGGTTTTGCATCCCGGGTGGACCCAGACGTTCTACAATTTCTTTTTCCTAGCCGCCATCATTGCTGCGGCTTAATAACTATGGATCACAGGGTGCCGGCTGCTGTTTCAATCTCGAAGGGAAAAAGAAATCAGTGGGCCAAAGAGGCCGAAGGCGAGTGCAAGCAGATCTCGTGAAAATATGTGCATGTTATGCTGCTGTGCACATATGGCGCTTCCGCTCACAATCAAGCTTTATCTGGATGAAACGTCCGAGCGCGATCCACATGTGCTCGATTCCGACCGGCCAGCTTGCTTGCTAAGCAAAATGTGGCACTGTATAGCAGCCACTTCGTATAAATGGCAAAAATAACGGTGAAAAAATTCGCGTGACCCTCTATGGCATGGACGCACGTGCGTCAGGAGCCATGCCATGCACATGGTCCGTGCACCTGGATGCTATTTGCGGGAAAGCCCTGCTCCACAAGGTAATAAATCCGAATTAAAGTTTTTGTGTATTCCTTGTGCCGAATTGGCAGGCTCTGCCAACCCAGCCTTCGTCATTGAGGTGGAAAGGCGAGATCAAAATGCGGTCATCCTTAGATGCGGAGTTAGACAGGCTGATCTTAGGCCACGCTGACACATGCGTACGGTTTGATTAACGCTGAGCTTATACTTCAGAAGGGTAGATGACTGGGCTTGTTGGTACATGACTAAAGGGAACAAAATGTCACATCTGTGTGTCTTCTTTCTCTGCCCTTGTCTTGGTGCGCTACATTTTGCTCCCTTCAAAGTTCAAGCTTATACCTGTCGCCCTTGGCACCTTGGGCAGCTTACATCGGGGTCACCCTCACGGCTGCGTGCCTCTTGCTGGTAGTTGGTAAGTTGCATGGCCGGGCTCTGATTGGTAGGCAACTTCTGTGACGTCATCTGTGTTGAAATGTACTTGTCCTTATTTACATTAAACGTTGTGTGTAATGTCAGCAGTGGCGTATGAGCCACGTAACCTCATAAACTCCCGTGGCAAGCCGGGTGAATTCAGTATACTTTGAAATTGGTAGGGAGACGTACATGTCATGTCCTTCGCGGAAGTTGTCGGGGGTATAAGATACGCCCCGCCAAGGGGCGTGAACAACAGCTGGCGAAGACAGGGACAACATAATCTGCATCTAACAAGGTAAACTACGTCAAACTAGTACTTTCGCACGTTTAACAAGCTGTACCGACGTTAAGCTCTACCGTTCTTTTTGATGGGCAGTGTTAAGATGCGAACACAATTTTGGGAATCAAGGTGCACTGAATAAAATACAACCCTATATTAAAGTTAGTTATATACCTTATGTAAAACACCTTTCTGCAAGTTTCATTTTTAATTTGCGCTTAATAGTTGCATTAAGGCAGCAACCCTCGAACGTGATCTATAAATTCCGTTGGTCTATCAGCAACGCGCACCGAGTCTGACCGTCTCGATCCCAATTGAAAGTGCCCCTGTGACAGCTGTATTATCGTACTGCGGTCTACAAATATGCTGCCGCACCGAGAATAACAAACACCTACAGGGAGCAGTTCAGCACAGGCGTGCGGCATCAGCAGCTGCATAATGAAGCCTAATATGGGCACAGTGGGCTTGGCCTTGATTTGGCGCGTCATGACTTATCTATCTCCTCCCCCTTGCCCCCCCCCCCCCCCCCCCCCCCTAAGAAAGACAGGGAGGGCTAATAATCAGACCAGCAGATTTTTGCGACTTGGTAACCAGCACTATTCCATTGTAGATTTGTAAACGTGCTAAGTATATCAACCGGGAAACCCGGGCCAGCACAAAACCAGCTTGACCTTACGTACACGGCGTTCTAGTGGGCAAACAGAACTCCCACTGACAGGCATGACGTGAATGGGCAGTTTGCAGAGCGCTTTGTTCTCACACTGTTTCCTTCGCCTCCTGCCCTTGTATCCGTCGACTGTTTTGCGTCCATCACTATGCGGAAGTAAGCCACTTGAGCTGCCCCGACACTCCTTTTGATAACGAGCACTGGAGATAACGTAGTCAACCGCGTATGCATGCAAAAAATGGCATGCGGCATGCAGCGGGTTCACAGCAGACACGTCTGCTATCCACAAATCCAGGAGAGTATATCGCCTTTCAGAAAAGCGATGCCGTGGTAAGTTGTGCGACGTCCTGGAGCTGCGGCATGGGAAATGAGGAACGCTGTTATCAATAGTTTCGAATTGTTCTGGCAACCTGGAATTATTTAACGCGAACTATCATCGCACATCATAAAGGTGGTGTTTTTTTATTTATTTATTTTTTTTTTTTTTCATTTTTTGTGTTCCAGTATGCCACCGCCGGGATCGGTTGTCCCTCGTGAGGGACAGAAAGATGCAGATTTATGAGACCCGACCTGACAGGAGGGACGTACTCATGGTCGCTTCGTTACCGATTTCCTTAGTTATGCACATTTTGCCGTCATTTAACCACCACCAGCTCGGTACCAATTTTAAAGCGCAACTCTGAGGTGCCCGTTCCTGGCTTGAGCAGCCGTAGTATATGGGCGTAACCGGTGGACAGCTATATATATGCAAGAGCAAGGGGCCACCCGATCACATGCAGTTCGCACTGCCTGTGACACAAGATTCTGCTCGGCCTCCCGCAACCCGGATGACAAAACCTCGTGAAATCACACACTGCACTCGTTGAAGGTTGAAATAAATCCTCAACTTGTTTATGACGATCTCAGGCGCATTGAATCGCGTCAAGACACATACTGGACCCTCTCTTCTACCCTCTAACTGTTAGCAGGTCGTTTTTAATTCCTCATTTTTCTCTGTAGTGCATGAACATTTGCAAGTTTTTGTATGTATATGTTGCGGCTCGTAAGCCGCTACGTGGCGGTACAGATTGCCGTTAAGCCGCGTCCATAATAACCGCATGTGCTGTCAGTCTCTATATATGCATCGCATCCCGGTTCGGAAGGCAGTATACGCACGTATATAGACCGTCCTGATACAGCACAGAGCAGCTGTACTTAATCGCGAAACTCCACTTTATTTCCATTTAAGAGCAGAATAACTCAGAAAGTTTTGCGCCTCTTAAGTATAGTGCTTTTCTACCCTATAGTGTGTGGTATTCTATATATACTACTGCTATACTAAAATGCATTTCTTGTTCAGTATCATTTTGCTCGCTAGCTAACGCAACTTTCCCCTAAGGGCAGGCATTATAGTATGTGCCTTGCCTTGATGTAACGTCCGTTGCATGGAGCCTTTATCGATCATTATCTAAAAACAGCAAGCATGGCATACCCCATGCGATGCCTGTTTTTTTTTTTTTTTTTTTTTTTTTTTTTTTTTTTTTCGTCAAAGACGAGGCCAAATAACCACATGCAAGATAGTGCGTGCGCATATACAGTTTCTCTGCCACGTGAGCGTAAGACAGATACAGCCATAAATGGGCCGAGAACCCGCCTAAATGATGAAACAGCCTTGAAGTACTTCAGCAACGTTGGCTCCTTAGATTAAGTGCGTTCGGTAGGGTGGCAGGAGGGGGATAGACGTGCAATTAGGCTCATACCTTCGGACAGCTGCACAATCGCGCACAGGCATAATCGTGGACAATTCATCTGACCCAACGTCCCTTCTGTTCCATGCGACCTTTGACAGTGACACTCACGGATACCCTTTACTTGCAACGCGCCAATGCGTACGTAAAATGCCGCGACGTAGATAGTGCCGAAAAATTTCCTTTTTTGCGAATTTTCTTTTTAATTAATTACGTTCGTTCTATCTTGAAATGCATTTTGGCACTTGTGGTGACGAAGCCTAGCTGAATCGTGGGTGACAGGGAGGCGCTTTTACACTGGAGCAACTGGTCGGTAAAACCACCTTCTAATATTATCCCGACACCTTCGAAAAGGAGTCTCTGCAGTCGCTTTTTTTCCAAGTCGTGAATGCTTGAAGGTATAGAATGCAGCTAACTAATCCGAAATAGTTACTCCCACTGTTGGAAGCTTAGCAGAGGTTTCGTCTTCGTCAATGTTCATGCGAACTTTTTAGGTTATTTTTGCTTCTTTTTCTGGTAATAAAATCCCAAAATTCCAAATCTCAAATTCGTGTGGCTATACGCTATTTTTTGTTAAGTGCCTCAAGTCCTATTGATGTCTCTCCACATATTGCGCGTATATTTTTCTAATCCTGTCGACAACTAGCGCTGCGTATTCGGACGCTTCGATTAACTATATACAAGGGAGCATATATGTGGTGTCGTTGCGTGCGAATACGCTTTTGCCTTACGCAATATACGCTTTCATTGAGCTTACGGCATACGCTTTCACGAACGAAGCGATGGGCAGGGTAAATACGCATCGTTTGTGATATACCTTCAGGTGATCCACTTTAGCTTTCGTTTGAGCTTACAACAGAAGCTCCACGACTAACTCTACGCGGTGCAAAATTAGGATCATTGCGCGGAACCGTGCATGACAGAGAAAGACATGCTGGCGATCTATTATTCTATCCGCGAAGGCGCAGAGAGTGATTCACACATTTCGATGGCCCGCCTCACGAATGGCGCTCGGAACCCGCGTTCACTATACCTCCAAGGTCAGACGGAAAGTCACCGTATCAACCTGGTGAGTTCTCCGAATTCACTTGCAGGTAATATTTTTTGTAATTTCGGCTACCATGTTTTCATTTCTCCAGCATTCCATAGTCTAATTGCGAGGACAATGAAACTCCGTGCATGAGATGTTATTGTCTGCCGGCAGAAATCGATGACGTTTTGGCGGACCGTTTGGTCCCTATTACACCGGTTTCTGGATACAAGACACACGCAGCATGTATGAGTACCTTGACGTTTTTTCTGACGGTCAGAGCTGCTGTGCAGGAAGGTATAGTCTGTTGGCCAAGCCTGCAGGGCCCTCTACAATATATAGTTGTTGATTGTAAATAAATGTACTACGTATTGTTTTCGTATATCCTCTGATCAGCGAGTCTTTGCGGCAACACCTTTTGTCCCCATAACGGAAAACGACTCGCCGCGGTGGCTCAGTGGCTTTGGCGTCCGGATACTCATCCAAAGGTTGCGGGTTCGAATCAGGCCGCGACAGCCTTATTTTGATGCAGGCGAAGTACAAAAACGTTCGCGTGCAATACGATATGTAAGCGTTCAAGAACTCCATGAATTATTCCAGAGGTTTGAACTGCAGCGTCTAAAAACGTCCACGAGTCTCTTCGGAAAGTTAAACCTCACAATTTGCAATCTACACGGGCATATATATATATATATATATATATATATTTATTTATTTATTTATTTATACTTTACGCTATCAAGGACTGCTTTCAGGCGTACGTGGTCACGAGTCATCAAGCAACATTGTGATTGTGGACATGTGCAGCCAAATTTTTTTAAACTATAGCCCGGCGGTGGTGGCTCACTGGTTAACCGCTCTCGACTACACTGTGCCCAAGGATGCGGGATCCAATCCCGGCCGCGGCGGCCGCTTTGCGATGAAGACGAAAAGCAAGGCGCCCGTGTGCTGTGCGATGTCAGTGCACGTTAAAGAACCCCAGGTGGTCGAAATTTCCGGTCTTCCAATTAGCCGTCTGTCATAGCATAGCCCGAGTCGCTTTGGCACGTTAAAGCTTACAAACCAAACAATTTCTTAACCAACCTGAGGGCTGATACTTCTTTGTTATTCACTATTTCGTATTAGAAACTAAGCAGAAAATAGCAATGCAGAGCGTGACCAGATACCATGCTCCAACGGCCACTAAATGGCAAGGTATACTCTATACAACGGTTTGGTTTATAGGATTTCGCGTCCCAAAACAACTCGGGCTATTACAGATGACGTAGTGGAGGGCTCCGGAAATTTCGATCACTTTAACTGACATCACACAGCACATCGCCAAGCACCTTGCTTTACGCCTTCATCGAAAAGCGGTCGCCTTCGAACCCGCGTCCTTGGGCGCAGCGGTCGAGAACACTAACTGCTGAGCAACTGCAGAAGGGGGGGGGGGGGGGGGGAATACATATATGCATATGGATATATTGCCAGCGGCCGCTATTGGACCATGTTAAATATGTGCCCCGCGCTAATTTCAGCTTCCACAACGCAAGCGTTTGTACAATACACTAAGATGCATGCGCCAACACAAAATCACTGACATTCCGAAACATAATGAGCAGCAGATAATACAGAAACCATCACCAAACGGAAGTTAAGCTACTGACAACAACAGCAAGTGCCGCACGCGGTATGGGCACAAAATCCGAAGCGAAACTTAGCGTGGGCATCATCTGGCTGATTCCCCCCCCCCTCCTTTGCGGTGAGGCTGATTTTCCTTGAGCAGTAACTTCCTCCGTCATATACGTCCCAAAAGCAGATAGAAACGCTTTAAAATGCAAAAATACCAATTTCCTTAGTGCGTCCTGCTGAAAACAGTGGTTTCAGTCTTCCATAAGCACTGCGTATAACTTTTCTTTTTATTTGCCAGAAAAAAGTGATCCGCAGTGCCCATTTCGTCATTACTGCCTTTCCTCCTCCTCCTCCTCCTCCCAAACTTCAACCTAGTTGCGAACATGCGTGCAGAGGCACGGACGAATAGGTACTAGTAAACACAGCTAAGTATTCCATTTTATTTGCAACTGCGCTTTCTCTATAAGAAATGAAGAACCATTGTTCCTCTATAACAAATTGAACATTAGCATTCCGATGCGCCCATGCCAGAACTGCCCATTTCAACTGGTCAGTAGATGAAAATTATTAAAAGGCACTAGAGTGATATGCAGTGCTTAAAGTCTGCCCCATCGAAGAGGGAGGTGGCAAGGTAAATAAAGAGGGAGAGAAAAAAAGCAGCTGGTGGCCTGCTTCTCACATTGTTTTATGTAAATGGGAGAACTAATTTTTTTTTTTTTGTCGCTGTTTATGAAAGATATGTTATGGTTCTTATTAAAACTCACTGCCAAATAGCCGATCCAGCAGAAAAATGTTCTAACAACCATGACAGGCTTTGTATTCATTCAGTCCTTATACCTTCGAGTGCGCGGCGTCTCAGACCCCTCTTAAATACTGGCGGGGGGTTTAAGACCCCCCGAGACCACCCTGACTTTAAGCCCTGGTGATATGCATGTTTGCCTTTGTTTAGCACCGTACTGTATACTTTGTGGTATACTGTTAACATGCAAAACGAAAGTTGAAAGTTGATTCAAGCAATGGTGACTTTATGTACCAGTCTAACACAGACATTTTTCTATTTTCAACGAGTTTGCACATACTAAAAAATATTGCACATTCTTGAAAAAAAAAAAAAAAAGAAAAAGCCGTCACGAGGCACTGCACTCGGCTATAAAGGAATGGAGTCACTAAAAGTGTTTTCTTTTTACACATTCGTATGAAATTAATAAACGTCAATCATCAACAGGAATTCATCAGCGCTGAGTTATTAAGCTTTAATTAATATTTTTTAATCTACTGTTTCAGTTTACTTATGACACGAGTGAGTTTCAGATCACGTGAGGCATGCAAAAACTGCTACGCAATCACTGCTGAGTATTTAGTCCCATCGGCAACTCTTAACCTGAACAGCTCCAGAATAACAGCGACTAGACAAACAAGTATCGCATTGTAGTTTTTTCGTACTGCACGTGATCTCATACTCGCTTGTGACGCCGCAACATCGGTCGGCTATACTGAAACTGAACCTGTATCAGAGAATAAATTCACATATATTATTTACTCTGCCAAGGCTGGACTCGCTTCTGACTCTCAGCGAGGAGTCGGGCTTTTTTCACCGTCTCTAACCCACCTTTTCCCATCCCTGTTCTCCCTTTAGGTGTGACGGCCATCCTCTCTACATAAGCGCACATTCATTAACTCATGGCGGATTTCACCCTGTGGTACATGTTTACTATAATGTATTACGCATAATTCCAATGCGTAAGAGTTCTAAAAAAAAAAATCTTGCCTCCTTTAAAGCCCACGATGGACGAAAACGCGGATAGACAAAGCGAAAGCCCAGGCAACCCTCTAACTGGCGCCGCAGACGTCTGCCAATTCATCAACCATTCGCATGCTTATGGCGCCAAAATAATGCATTCCTCGTCTACGCGATCATTCCCGGCCCCTCGAGTCATGGTAAGTGAAAAGTACCGCTTGCTGCATCCGCACCATCCTACCGGCATCAAAACCATTTACGTCTCCCAGCCTTATTCCCACACTGTTTTGGAGGCCGTCGCGCGAGATAACCATCACTTGTGTACTGTAGATTTGGCCCACAGCCAAAGCGCGTAACAGAAAAATATTGCGCGATCGCTTGCTTTGTCGGGCTTCGCTTTTAAGTCGATAATACTCTTATAGCTCGTAATATGCAAGGGCGCGGTTGAAGAGTCGACTTTGCAGCCCGGAAAGAAAGCACGATTTCGTACAGCATCAATGATGTATACGAGCAGGAGTGGCCTGGGGCTGCCTTCAGGCTGCGCGCGAATGAGTGATCTTATACCTGATGTGCCTATTGGAAATGCATTGCATGCAGTGTAGGGATCGGTGCCAGTGCGCCCGTGTTTCCAGGCTCCAACCGTTCACCGCAACAGCTGAACGTTCTTATACTGGAGAGCTATCAGGCAGTGTAGGTGTTAAAATAAATTTGATCTATGTGGTTTCTTTTTCATTATGTTGTCTGAAATTCTAAAGAAGAAAAATGAAGTCTTGCCCCAAATTACTTATTGTGTGTATGAATGACGACGAATATATATATGGGACTTTACATCATCTATACAGAATAACAAGCGGAATGGGCGAAAAGTAAGCGGGGGTGCAGACGCACATATGAAGGATGTACGAGAGGCTGGTTTCCCGGCGAACAATCCGGTTTTCGTAGAGACAGGCGGGCTTTTGGCACAGGTCATCTTTAGTCCCGCTGGCAGATGCCGCATTTGAACTCGCAAAGCACAATGCCAGTCGCGCACCGCGCGTCGTCTGTTCGAGCATGTGACGTACGCCACCCTTACGCACACGCAAAGCAAAATCACATATTGCCGTGACGACTAGCTAACATTGGACACTTCATTCAACAACAAAGGGGGGGGGGGGGGGGGGGGTCGAGCCGGGAAGCTATAGCTGAAACAAAATGCATACATGCCCGCCTATCCGTCGAAATAAACTGCTCGCATCAAGCCGAACCATTTCATCATCGGAGGTTCCACATGGTGTGCACGGAATAATGTTACACACAACTGATAGGACAACATTCATCTGCGTATGTAGCTGTTGCTGCGTCCCTGACAGATGACTGTTGACAGCCGGTATCAATCCTGATGGCTTATACAGCCCTATTCCCGTAAGGACGCGGAAGGCTAGAAGCATTTTGACACATGACTCGCAAAAACTGCACATTCCGCCGCATGAAAACCTGTCTGAAAGGCGCGTATTTAACTGAACTCATCGGCAGCACCATTTACATATGCGGTCTCATCAGAGTACGTGCAAATGCTATCGGCTCCCCCGACAGGTGGCATGTTGCAATCCAGCATGATTTATCCCAATTTGCGACGCGGCGAACGTTGGTCGACAGTTCATGAATCAACTTCGCGTCAAAACGACCGCAATGATTAAGCGCAGTCAGACGCAGCACCCTGAATTACGGCATGCAGCCATGAGATCTCCGCTTTGGGCTCCCACCCATTACTCAGCTGACATAGACATCAGCCCTCACCTGTTTTTCAGATGTTTTATATTCTTGTTTGCTAAGAAGCTATGAAAGGCTCAGCTACTAAAACAGAGGATGGGCTCGAAACAAGCTCCGCCTACTCCGACCGAGTGGACTTGAGGTCGCAACAAGGGTGTTGTAAAAAAATCCAGCACCATAACGACAGGCATTTAGCAAGGTGGACCCAAGCCCACGTGCGTCAGTAAACGCTCTGGTTGTGCAGCGGACAAAAAGCGAGGTAATTGAATGCAGAGAGCAGATACGAAAACAGCCCAAAAATGACTACTTTGCTCCCGCACTTAGCATCACACACGCTCCTCACCAGCTAGCAGGAGTTGGCAAGCCACAGAGCAGCACGAGGGCACCGGACTTATCAACTTCTGCAACCAAAGGGCCCGATAGGCCCGACAGTATCTCGGTCTCGGCAATTACACTCGGAAATGCAACGGTCATGATTTCACAGGCAAAAGGAGGCCAACAGGTCCGATTACAGGCACGGGGTGTCTGAGAGTCCCACACCCATCGTCAGCCGCGTGGTTCGACCCCGGCGTGCTCACCTCGCTTCTTCTGCTCGGCGTCGTGGTGCTGCTGCAGCACGGCCGAGCAGGCCGTGTTGAGCGCGCCGCCCAGAGGGTGACCCGCCATGGCGGCGGCGTGGTGATGGTGGTGGTGGTGGTGCATTGCCACCGGCGGCGCAAGGGTGGCCAGCGTCATGGACGGTGTCATCGGGTCGCCGCCGCCGGCCACCAGATCCTGCAGGCACAGCGGGTCGCTTAGGGACTCCATCGCCGCGCCGCCACACGACCCGGTTCGCGCGTCTCTCCGCGCCGGGGGGATTTACGCGAAGCCTCTCTTCCCTTCTCCCAAGGCGCGCCGCCACGCTGGACCTCCATGCCGCCTCTTTTTTTCGCCTCTTCCCCTCCGTCGTCCTCCTCTTCCTCTTTCTCGGTGGCTGCCTCGCTCGCCGTCGACCGCCCGGCTGCCTCCTCCCCCGGCGTCGACCCTGCGCCCGGGAACGCCGGGAAACTCGCGTCACCGAGAGGTGGAGACTCTTCGACCGCTTTTATTCTCCAAGCTCTTATTGGTCGAGAGGAGGCCACACCCCACGATAGCGGCAAGCCCGCCTCTCACATGCAGCGAGTCCCCCGCCTTTTCCTCGCGCTGGGAACGACGCTCGCAGCGCGGCGCGAGGGTAGCGAACGCGCGCAGCGCCGCCACGATCTTCTCGGTGCTAGGACCACGCCGGCGCACGATCCTCGCCCGGGCCTCCCTCCTCGCTTTTGTTTCCTGGTCGGAGAGGGAGTCGCAGGTGCGCGCGGTTTGCGCGCTGGGAGGCTCTGCGGACGCGTGCTGGCCCTTCTCGGCTTCGCTGCTGCGCGCAGATTACAGTTATTTGGCGCAAGAAAACGGCTCCACGGCGCGCAACGGAGACTACGGAAGTGTATCGCCCGCCACGAAGCATGGGCGGAAAACGCGCCGACCAGAGTCTAGGCGCTTTGCTCGAAGCATATAGGAAGCGTGAAAGCCCCCGGCATCGGCGCTTGAATTTGGCCTTCGCGGCGACTGCGTTGCGTGTTAACCAAACACGCAACGTTGAAGGAAGCCTTTTTTTTTTTTTTTTCAACATGACACTTTCAAATGACCCGAAAATATTATGACGGGCATTAGCATCAAACGGTAAACGCTGATGTTCATAGTACTAACTATTCTCTGCTGTGCATCTGGTTGACATCTGCGCTTACATCAGCGCTGGATGACGGTTTGGTGAAGCGCTTGCATATCATCCCCACACATCTTAAAGCCGAAGCTTGCACCTTTTACTCTGGGCTCTGGAAAATTGAGAGAGGGAGTATAGTGGCTCGTTTAGAAAGGGTGGTCTGTGTTAACGAAAGCAAACAGAAATTAGGGGGCTTAATGACGGGAGTTATTGCGAATGCTAAATACCGAAAGAAAACGAGCCAGTATGGAATAAAAAAGCAGAAAAACAAGCGACAGAGCTTGCATTTTTAAGTACTGGGTAATGAATTGTAGGATTTAGTTAACTTTTTTTTTTTTTCGAAGTGCTCTCAACAGGTGGGATCGGGGCATGCTTTGTAAACAGGGATAAGGCATTAAGCAAAATGAGCCAGGTTCCGATTTTCCAGTAATTACACAATCACTGTGCCACTTGCTCCGTTTCAAGTTCAAGAACCCTTGATAGTGTGCATGGTTACCTTTTTTTCTCGAAGTCTTATTGACATACGAGGTCATTTTACTGATTATTCTTGGCAATCAGTAAGGCAGGGGACTCAGCGACACATTTAGGTGCATCAAGAGTATATGGAAGGAACGACCATTCAAAGGTACAGGGCATGACATGCCAACGCCGGAGCCTCTTCCGACCAAATAAACGTTTATCTATATATATAGGGGAAAATATGCACTTCCCTGTTCGTCATTTCAGCAGCGCTGGTACAGCTTGGTGTAAAACGATGAAAACATAGGGCGGATCTGAACCGTTGTAGTGCGCGAGCGTCGCGGAGAATTTGGTCTCTGATACTGAGTATCTAGCTTATGAATGCGCTACCAACGAGTCGTGAGTGGGTTTTCAGTGGTGTGACTGCATTCAGCAAAGCCGTACGCGTGTGTAGAGGTAGGCTGCTATCTAGGTTACCACGCGGACCCTGTGACGGGGGGGGGGGGGGGGGGGGGTTGTGAGCCCCACGCCACAAATGCTGCACATGGAAAGCCACGCTGACGCCCATATTTACTTGACGAAAAAAGGTTACGACAAAAAGACGCAGTTCAAACGGGGCCGCTCCCCCCTCCCTTCAACCATGCCCACCAGCAGTGACAGATACATCATACGCTGCCATGCAAGACGCCATTGCGGTTCTGTGATGCCTGCCTGAGGGCTTCTATAATATAGAAATGTTTAATAGACCCCGTGCAACCTTGTTCTTGACGAGTGATTTTTAAAGGGCTCAGTCTGGGAGAAATGTAGAATTTACTTGCGAGATAAGATATTCGCGCCCAGTCTCGGCTTTATTTAAACGATAAGTGATTTGCCTATTAATATCGAGATACACATGGTAGATGCCCGCAGATCTGCACTGACGGGAGTGTCATGTTCGATGAAGTTCGACAATTACCGCGATTGTCGTGTTTCGATAAAATCACCCGCGTACTCAAGTTACGCGTGGTGTAAAAGAGCTGGCGAAGACAACCATTGCAGCGGCCCTCGTAGGGGATGCATCTTCGGGGAGCGAGAAATGATCACTTGCCTCATTAAATTCGTGCAACGCAAGAGCAGACCGTCTTCTTCGGCTCCCGAGCAGTCCGCCAGGCTGGTCGGAAGACGGAGAGTCGAGCGGGATCCCTTGGTTGCCATGGCAACGCAAGAGACGCCAGATACGAGCAGCGCAGGGAAGGAAACGTCTGTGCGCTCGGTCGGCCAGTGGCAATCAGCGGTAGTGCTTGTAACGTGAGCATTGAGATGTAATAACAACGACTCAAGCAATTAGCGTATATACTGCGCTTTGGCGATTTACGGCTATTGCCATCGGCCGCTTGAAAGTAATCCCGCCAGAGAGGTTTTATTTGTCGAGATATTTGTTCAATTCTACATTCCAGTTTCCACGCATTGCTTTCTGGATGTAGGTCACGATCTTATCCAAAACCGATTGTTTTCATCAAAGACCGAGTTGTGCACAATATGAAAACAGATGAACTCGATTTTCGCATCGAGACCATAAGATGTCGTATCTTTGTGGCACGAATATGAAATGTCTCGCAGCACTTACTAATGTGCAGAACTTGAGGCGGCTGAGCATCGACGTCATCAAAAGCATCACTCAAATAAAAAGAAAAGAAAAGCTAGTTGATACATTTTATCGCAGCATATATAGCTGTGGTGGAATACATGTAGGCGGTGCTTTAGTTATGATTTTTTCTTCACACCTTGGCCGCACTTTAGCTAAGAGCCACGACAGGCGAGACTACGGTTTACTTTTTAGGAACGCCTTTATTCGCAGTCAGACTACTTCATCTTGGGCAGAATGGCATGAATGGGGGCCCTCGCTGCACCCGTCTCCCGACGTGAGAACAACGCCGGTAGCGAAAACGACGGCAAACAAAACGGAAGCTGAAGGCAGCGTCGCTTGCATGTGTATATGACATCGCGCGCTGCGCCAGTCATTCTCAAAAAGCCCGCCTCGCATCGATCCCTTAAAGACCACATCTTACTCTGAATCTCGGGCAGTAATTTGCACGAGCAAGTTACCATTTCCTCGTTTTATTTTTTTTTTAATTTATAGTTTGTTATATACCGTATTTGCACATAAACAACGCGAGGGAGAAATTCGCGTCCAGAAGGAAAATAAAGAATACTAGCTCACGATTATAGCTCGAATTTTAATTTTAAGGGCGACAGTATTCCATGGTACGAAAATAAAGGAGACTGCACGCAAAAATTCAGAAGAGACTAGTACTTGTAATTTAATTATCGTGGCCATACTCTGTTCCTTATAGTTGTCTGCGAACACGCGCCTCTTCCGCCCCTCTTCTTCCTTACTTTCCCCGAATAGACGCGCATTGCTAGCTGTCGCAGCCTTTCTTCTCTCGTTCAGAGCCCCCTTTCTCGCTGCATGTTTTGCCTATCGGTTCAGATAAAGTTAGGTGCTCTGACCACGTTGGGCAGGAGAGAAGGAGCCCTCCATGACTACACCTGTTTTATTTCTTTCATCTTTTAGTTCCACCTTGCGGCCTTTCCTTGCACTTTCACTCCACACCTCCACCACTCGTAAGCTGAGCGACCGGGCTTTATTTGGCACTGTCAACAATAGCGTCGAAGAACGATTCCATCGAACGTTAATGATGATGATTAAAATGAGGATGAAGTTCACGTGAAACGAAAGGTGATAATGAGTAATCTAAGATATGAATGAAGTTCACGAGAAGTGCTCGCACTTTCATATTTTACTTACACCTTCCGGCCTTTCCTTACGCTCATTTTTCTTTTTTTTTTTTTTCACCTCGCCTCTCGTTCTGCTTCGAGGTTGCCGGAAAGTTGGTTTCGTCTAGCAACTCACAACCCTAGCGGCAAAGCAATCTTGACGAGCAGCGAAAAATAAACTCTTGTCATATTCGGACCTTGGTTCCGAATATAGCGAGCACTAAGTGCGTTCTCCAGATGTGATTTTTATGAAGAAAAAAGGTGCGCTGAAATCGTTTAAATATATTAGGTCGTCACCGTCATGTTGGTTATCCGTTCTTTGTCCTCGTCCATTCTCGCTGGATTACTGCAGCACACGACCAAGTTTACAATATTCTTCGGTCTACTGCATATTAGTGCCTAATACCTTTCTGTAATTCATCTTGTTCTTTTTTATTTGGAACACACTACTTCGTAATACATTACGTTTGATCTTTATGTGTTTCCACATGGTCAGGCTATGTTTGTTTTTGATTTTATTTGATTACATTTAGCACTAATTTTTGCTAACCTTGTCATTCTTTCCATTGTGCCATTTATTTCCCATTCCGTATGCTTATGCTGGACCATTTGATATCCTATCTCCCCTGGCTCCATTATTAAGCCCCCCTCCCCCCCCCTCCCCCTTCCTTCGACTAGACCATCAAAGGCATGCTGAAAGGGTATGTCACATATTGTCTTAAGCCATAAAGTGGGCGGATTCATTGTGCTGCGCCCCGATGGAAAAAGTGGTACCCGAGGTTGCCAGTCTTATATTTATTATTGGGGTTTAATTCGCGTATTGGCTACCGGCGACAAGAGGAGTTTATGGCCGTCGACATGCTCATTGGTGTTTTGCGCTTAGCTCACTTTCCAGCTCCTTGAAGCTGTATGCTCTCGTTATAGGTGTGATGACACCATGTCACCAGGGGATACTATTCGTCAAAATGAAATATGTGCCGGTATTTAAAACTTTTTCTTTAAACTGAGACTCCAGACTCATTCATGGGCATGGTTCGAAGAGCACGGAACATGCTCTCAACAGCACCGCTATTATTTTATTTATTTTGTTTTTAACGTGGAAACAGCTATAGAAAAAGACTTAAAGGGACACAGGGGTTAGTCCTCTGTGGGTCATGTGCCGCATCAATTGGCCCTTCAAGCCACCGCTACTCCCTTAGAGACTAACAGTATATGTGAGATCACGCAGTTTTTGGCGCATACACATTCACACGCATACGTTCCGCGAGCGGTGCTCGTGAGCGTCGCGCAGGCGAGAACTGCAGCAGGCTGCAACGTGGGCCCTGCCATATGCTGCGGCGGGGCGTGCTGCTGCCCGCGTCGCCGTTGTATAAGAGATAGGCGCGATTGCCCCCTCCCTATCGCGACACTGCTCAGGGGCCACATTTTATTCGGGGACAATTTATGGCCCCGCACTCGTCAGCGATAACAAGCGAGACCGAAAGAACAACACAGCGGTTGCCACAGGGCCACATAACCGCCCATGCAGCCGCGAGCCGCACCGGGCGCCATCACGTCCGCGCGAAAACACACCGTGCACGGACGCACTGCTTCGTGGCCGTTTTGTTTTACCTTATGAGCGTGAAAATAAATGGTCGAGCTGACAGTCGGGTCTTCGTATCAAGCTCATCCGTGCGATTTGAAGCGAACCTTTACCTAAAGCCATACTTCGCCCGTAGTAATGTTTTCAAATACAACTTTTTCCCTTGGACTATTGAACATTGGAACACAATTCCTGCCACGCGGTCACTTTCATCGTGCACATTTTTATCAGCCATCAATGCCACATGACTTTTTTTTTTGTGTGTGTGTGTGTTGCGCTTACTGCGTATTGGTTCATTCTCTTTTACATTTGTTCAGTGTCTGTCCCCTGTTATGCCACTGTGTGGGTAGCTAAGCATGTTGTTTGTTTGTAACTTGCCATTTTATATGTATTTTTCTTAACCCCGCTCCTGCAATAGCCCTAGCCGGGGCTGCATATGTATAAAATAAATAAAAAAATAAGCCGGAGGAAAACAGGAGCGTTTTAACACCTTAATGATGAGTTTAGTGTAAGTGGAGGTCATACACTGCTTGTGACACTGAATGCGCATATGCACAAAGCCACTTCGGATTTAAATCCGGGGTGGCTTTAAGCACGAATAAACCCATAAAGAGGTAAAAATGGAGTAGCATGTCCTGTATAGTGCACTCCCTTGTAGGGGCACGGTATTTTCTCCAAGCCCCGGGGTAAATTTTCGCCATCAACTACACAGAACGATATACTTTGTTAATAGAAACGTATTCTGTGCCTAAATATTTTTTATTTGAAGTAGTAAGGAAGGAGATTTAATTGCTGCACAATAAGTTATGTTATTGTTAATTACAGTAGATAGAACCTCCTTTGGAATCTTCGTAATTTCTAGAACTCCGCATATATTGAAGTAAGAATTGGCTTCCGTATATTTAGTTATGAAAATCTGCTCCAGGGCTCGGTCAGCGTGTTCTGACTTAAGCAGGGAGTGCGCTAGAGGTCAAGCTACTGCGGTTTTACTTCTTTATAGGCGTATGCGACAATCTACTCGCTTTTTACTCCTTTTTAGGCTTTTTCGTGTTTAGAGTGAGTCATCCCTTAAGTAAAGCAGATACTATGGAAGGTATTTTGTGTAATGGGAAACCACATGACAAAAATACAAAAGCGAATTTTAGGCTTATTCATGAATAAAGGAAATCTCAACGCACACAAAGGAGTTTGCGGTGCTCCATGGCTACGCATGCAATCTCCGCCACTGAAAGTTGAGCGCACATGACAATGCCTGATTTTATTTTGATTATTTTTAACGTTAAGTTTTAATCGACTCGGTGCTCGATAGCCCTGTGCTATAGCAAAGAAGGACATCAGTGAGGTATTGCCTGACCGCCACAAGGAGGAATGATCGGAAGGCCTAGGAAAATGAGACACTGGGCAACATAATCTGGCCTCTATTTCCTCTATACTGCACACCTATTAGTTGCAGTCAATTTGTGCAAAACAGCAGCGCTGCTGTGCCCATATTTATCAGCCTGAAATGAGCTGGAAACCGTCGCGAGTGGTCACATAGATGAGAACAAAAGCATATTTCCTGGAACGCGTCTTGGAAATGTCCTTCATTGTTTTTAATAACCTATACGCACTGCTATATATATGAAAAAAGAAATGGCGTCAGCTCGGTCGACTTCTATATAATTGGTTATAATCCCTATTTCGCCGTGTTAATAAAGGAAAACTTCAAGCATTTTTTTTATATGAAGTTTAGTTTAAATGAAGGTCGTACGTGGCGTAACAATGTAAATTTGTTAGGTATCATGCCAAAATAAAAAAAAAAAGAAAGAAATGTGGACGGCTGGTTGATAGCAGAGAGCTCGAAACATTTATTAAATTAGCGCTGCGAGTTATTCCTACATAAGAAATGACGCGACGTTGCATGTGTAAGCAGAAAATATAGTCACGTTATTGCGAAAGCAGCCCAGATGCCTCAAATTACTACGGATGTTCTTTTTGAAGAAGAAAAGGAAATTTTGAAAACGTGATGAGGGCGTTGACACTTGCGCGTGAGCGACGCGAACTCGTTGACCTTTTGCATTTTGTAAATACTATACAAAGCTCCCCCATCTTCTCTTGCTATCGCACCCCTCTGTACTCCTCCTCACTATCCTCTTCCTATCCCTTTTCTTTCCCACCGGACGAACTCTCGAGTGCAAGCTTGAGATACTAGAAGCAATGCGGCGGCCGGCCATATTATTTTTCTTCTTCTTTTAATCACATTTTAAATTAACCACTAGCATTGCTATCCCTACCATTCGGAAACTGTCCGGGTAAAGAAACAGCAAAAAAAAAAAAATAAAAACATTCTGCAGAAAAACCATCGATGCAAGGACGCCAAAAGGCTGTTTCACACACAAGTGAAAACAACCCCGTCGTCTGCGTCAACTTGTCGCCGCATCGCCCTCACTTTCATATGAACAAGCCTTGAACCGAGAGAGGCCGATTCAGTTCCAAGAAAGTACAGCCGCCAACGCACAAGAACTTGATGTCGCGGGACCACAGAAGACAGCAGCAACCTTCCCACGCCCACGAGCGGCTGAGTTAGTGGCGCGCGGGTCCGCAGCCGTCCTTGTGAGGTGTCGCGGCTTGCCGAGTGCCCAACCGCGTACAAACCACTACTGACCTTCACCATCGTCTCAGCAAATAACCAGCCGGCCATGAGAAAATCACCACGCGGGGTGCGCTGCAAGGCACATGAAAGAAAGCAAGGGAGGGCAGAAGGGAAGGAAAACGTGTATATATGCTCGCTGTGCATATTGTTTCGTTCTCCCCACTTCTTTGCTGCATTGCGAACCGGGCAATGTTCCAGGGGAGTGGGAGGAGGGGAGTCAGTTTCGCTTTACCAAGTTTGAAGGTGAAAAATTGTTTTGTATGGTCGGAGAGCGAGAACGCTTTGGCCCTGTAGAGGTCAGAGAGGCAAATACCACCATGAATGACTAAGAAAATACACTGCACAGATGGACACGGCCTGCTTTTCGCGTACACGTTTCATCAGAGCGTATATATATTTGTCGTGCGTGCCTCAGCTCCTTACGCTTGTTCGCATTAATTCCCTCCCACCTGCACTTTCAGTGGCATATTATTATTATTATTATTATTATTATTATTATTATTATTATTATTATTATTATTATTATTATTATTATTATTATTATTATTATTATTATTATTATTATTATTATTATTATTATTTTGTCGCTGAGACTTAGCTCATGACGTGTACATGTATACAAGCCGGGCCCCACACGTTTTTAGCACCAGAACGCACAGCGACTGACGAGGAAGAAGTGAGGGGCACTTTCGACGAGTCCAGCGATTTATCTAGTTGGCCATATGCAAAGTATTTCATTTCTGCGGGCTGCTATTTCGGAGCGCACATGTCGCGCCACCTAACGCGGAGGCCTGCGTGAAGTGGATGCTCCCAGTGCTGGGCCAATGTACGCCTCGCACTTGGCACTAAAAAACTAGGCCGGGCGTGCACGTCCGCTACGGCAAGACTTCTACAGGAACCCCGTCATGAGTCCCCCAAGCTGAGAAATATATTTTCATAGCCTGCATCGAGTCTTAGGCAGTATATATTGCATACAATCCAGTCAAACGTGTGGAGGAAACGCGAGCAGTTACGCGATTATTTTTCTGCACATACAAAAGCGCGCACGGCGAACGTATTCGACAAGGAAGCAAACAAATCATGGGAAGGAGCTCGATGAAGGGGAGGCT
The DNA here is from genome assembly GCF_055883805.1 of Amblyomma maculatum. NCBI lineage: Eukaryota > Metazoa > Arthropoda > Arachnida > Ixodida > Ixodidae > Amblyomma > Amblyomma maculatum. Next base: position 124,062,385 of record NC_139350.1, read on the forward strand.
ATACTGTCAGAAAACAGTGGCATGCATTTCTGTCAAATTGCGCGCTGTCTACACTTTTGAGCATGCCTGTACACCACCCGTGATTATCGTTTTCTAATTAAGCCTATTATAGTTCTTGCAGGCACACAACGTTAACTGCAGTTTGTAACGTGCATGGAATTAGCAAACTTAGCTGTGAACGGTTTGTTTCCTCCAAGCTGCGAAAAGCAGCTCTTAGCCACGTTTCTGCCTTTGTGAAAGTTGTCTTTAAAAGGGAGTGCTTGTTATATTAATTAAAACTGATAGAGCGTTAAGCACTTGTTGACAGCGTCGGCAATATCGTTACATCACTGTGAAGTTCGATGAACTTTCGCGCCATTCGATTTCTCGCACAGAGCGTACAAACCAAGGTAGATATTTTTAGATGTGCACCTGTCCTTGGTCAAAGGGTTACCAAATTTGTGGAACCATGGGACGCACGACGGAGACGCGGCGGCAGCTCTATTGTTGCCAGCGCAGAGCGCTCCTTCCCTTTGTGCAGTGTACAGTATTGAATGTTATATCGGGAACCAGTGGACGTTTTCTTTTCAATGCATTTTCGTATTGCTACGTGCGCGTCTTTCCCTTTGCTCATGTGCATACTGCCTTTGTGGGGTAGCAGGTGTGCGGTGGCTGAGTGCGCGATGAGGCGCAATGGGTCATTGAGCCACAGGTGTTGTTCACGCGGCTTATGTTGGTCCCGCATGCACGTGTGCGAAAGGAAATAAGGGAAAGCAGAGGTTCGGAATGTGGTGACGTCAGTGCCGTTCGCATGTTTCCGAAGAGTTGTTAGTTAATATCCTTTCCCAAGTCTTTGATTGGTGAGAAAAGTTGCCTTATTCTTTATTGGTTGCTGTCCCTGCCGAGGGCTAAGACAGATGGTTTAAAAGTAAGCGCTCTGGATTAAACCAGGGCTGATTTCGTCCGACCAGCGGGTCAGTCATGTAAATAGTTTTCTCCTTGCTTGTGTCTTCTTATTTTATTTGTGTAAATAAACAGTTAACCTTTCTGTCGTGTCATGAAGTAACGTGACTGTTGCGAGTGTGAATCTTAAATTTATTAAAAACATCAATATCATCAAGTGTTTCCTCACCTGGATATACCTGAAGGGGAAACTCAACTATCACTTTAAATCGAAGCGTATTATACTTTTCGCCTATTTCAAATTTTGTTCCCTGTTAAACGCTCTGGCGTGCTTAATTACATGCGTGTATACCAATACATAAGGGCGAAACGTGCTCATAGAAGTCCCCAAATCAAAATTCCACTTCAAAAGTGTCAGTCATGTGTTTTGAAAACTGAGATGTTTTGCTGCAATGGAGCCTGCGAACGCTCACGCGTGCGCACGCAAGCACGCACGAGCACGCGCGCGCGCACACACACACACACACACACACACACACACACACACACACACACACACACACACACACACACACACACACACACACACACACACACACACACACACACACACACACACACACACACACACACACACACACACACACACACACACACACACACATCCCGATCGAGTGTGTGCTAACCCCTTGAAAGGAAGACGGGGAGGCGGTAAACGAAAGGTGCGTCAGGACTGTGTGTCCCGCAATCGAGAGTGGATGCAAGCATCAAATGGTTATGGGCATTCGGACCTTGGCGCCATCTATACAGGGGACGGCACAGAAGAGTTTGTTCCCCGCAGCACCCTTCAGGGAGCGACTTTCTCTCAAAGAGCTCTGACAGTCAAAGGATGATAATGACGTGCATGGTGCCATGTATCTGGCTTTTGCACGGTGTTATTAGAAATGAGAAATAAAAAGTCAGCGTATTATAAATTCATAGCTTGACTAATATATCAACAAACATTGAGAAGAAATTGGGAACAATGATTTTCTAACTCATTTGGCCAGCATCATGCATGTATTTGAATGCGTTCTATGCGTTTGTATGTACGGAGACGTCGTCTCGTTAAATGTTACGTCTTGTTCGGTGCCCTGATGACGGCACTCAGTTTTGGTTCGACGTCACTTAAAGTTTGCGGACAACGGGAGCTGAAAGCATTTCATGCTTAATACGAAGAAAGCGAACGGTATTTCAAAGTGAGACATGAGACGGCGATCTTTAATTATTTTGGCACTCAGGACAATATAATTTTACTGAACGCAGAAAACGAAATACGCTTTGCATGATCATCGCACGCAGCGATAGCGCTGCTTTAACGACTGTGCTACAGCGTGGATCTCATGCCTAAAGAAGTAAATAAGTGCGCTTACTCATTACCATCCGCCTAAGCGCATCCATCCATGCAGAATGACAGGTGTCTGTTGGGCGAATATGGTAATAGCGGGGCGCGAGTGTGCATGCTTAGGGCAATAGCCGCACCCCCCGCCCTTTTATCGCCGCATTTTGAGCATGCAAATTGTTGTCCTGCAATTGTCATAGTCCCCTAACCAATAAGGTCGACCTATTATAAAACTCCCTATTGCTAGTGTAAGACCGTTTTACTGAGAGCAAGCAGGAGAGGAGGAAAATACTCTCGAACCAGATTTATTGCGCCGGCCCATTGTTGCCAGTACCGAGTGGGCTGTGAATTCGTACGCTTCATGCATAGCAGAGCGTCCTTGCACCTCGCTATATTGTCGTTTGAGAAACTTAAGTATACCTTTATTGGCGCCCCTTTTAGTGGTAATGTCATCGGGACAGCAATGCGTGTTCCTGGACAGCACAAACAATAAAAAAAAAAGATTGCAATATATTACCCGAGACCATACGCGGGAGGAATGCAACGACAGTCCGAGTGCGGATGTGATATGTTTCATGCTTCACCGCTTTCCGGTCCATTCTGATTTAATTCGCCTACTTTTGTGTAAGCTGCAGACAGACTTAGTACCAATGACGGACTCGCGAATATGATGCCCATTGAACTTCCTCCGTCGTAGTAAACACGCAGGTCGGGCAGGCCGTGCCTCCCGCAAGCCCTCCGCGCCAATGATACGGTGGATCTCATCCGCCAGCGCCATAAGAGCGTGCTAAAATCTTTTTTTGAGTTAAACAATTAGCCGGCAGTAAACAAAAAAACAAAAAAAGCTTTTTTGTGGATCTGTGACCCATGTCGTGGATAATTGCAATATAAACAAGTTTCTCAACACAGCCAGCTGCCGCTGGTGCAGCGCGCGGCTCCTTCGTCTGCACGCTGCAGCTCCCTGCTAAGGCGTCACCGAAATTTACAACTTTCTTTTACTGATACAATGGGATCGGCAGTAAGGCAGTTCCACGAGAGAACATTTACTCTAGCACTGAGCAATTACAAAGTGGCGTCGGGTGTGCCTTCGATGCGAAACAATTTAGGCCTATAGCGACGACTTGGGAGTATAGCGCTCGGCGAGAGTGCCGTCGTCCGCCACGTCAGTGGGCGGAGCTGCAGCTGTATGTGCTGCGAATTTGTCGCCCTCGTTCATGGTGCAGCTGGGAGTGCACGTTTTTAAATGTTTTGCTCAACAATACGTCGTGCAAACGATGCTGCTACGACGGGACGGGGACAAAATGTTGCTGCGCGCCGCCGGACTATACACCAAGGCTGCATGCATAAAAACGTCGACGGATGGTATTTTTCACACTACTTCTTTTATGTGCTGTTCTTGAACCGTGGTTTAACTTGAAAGTATACATTGTTGAAGCAGGACAGCTCGATCGTATGCTTTTCGCACTATAGGTCGCCGGCGCACCACAGACACGCATGCATTTGCCAAGCTCGGTACGCGAGCAGCAGTTTTGCGGCGTAACCGCGGTGAACGCTGCCCGTGCCTTTAACGCGAAATGAGCAACGCCACATCGAATATAAACATGCACTGTTAAGAGGAAGTACACGACATGAAATGGGTTGCACCTGATGTTAAATCAATGCGGCGATTACTGGAAAGCATCTTTCGTTATCTGTATTCCGCGTTCGGTAGCTGCCCGTACGGTTCCTTCGCTGTGTGTTTGTGTCTACAGTTGCCATTACGATTATAAAATATAATTTAAAATACATGTATCGTGAAATATTCAACAGATACATCCTATACGCCCTCACAGTTAACTCTGACGAGTTCAGCCTGCGGAAGCGAAGCGCAGTCTTTCGCAGTCGCCCCGGCTGTTTCCAACAGCTGCCGCCATGCCATACGGATGGTACACGGTTTGCTGGCGCGCTCAAACAAAACACAAAATAGCACCAAGGTGCGCGCACCTTGCTTTCGGATAGCTTTCGCGGGCACCGCGAAAGAGCACTTTTACACTGCCGCATCGCAGCATCAACACGCACAGCACAGCCCAAGATGGCGTCAAGAGGAGCCGGAGCGGACTTTCCTCATACGGGGCGCCACCATCAAACTAAGATGGCTGCGTTCAGGGATCGAAACTAAAATCGTCAATAAACAAGAGTGCTGCACGGTACCGTTCTCGAAGCAACTGTACCGGCCTGAAAGCGATAGTGCCAGCTGCACTTGTACGAAGGTGCGCTGTGATACTCGGCGCGTACCCTATAAATGGCAGAATGCCAGAATAAGGGCTAAACGTCAACGGTTCAGAGTGAATATGATTGCAATGCTGACATTTTAAGGGGTGAGACAAACATACTGACGAACTTGGCGACCAATAAAGCTGATTAGCTGCCCCAAGAGCCGACGCATATTTCGCGCGCCTTGGCCCATGTGATTCAACTATCTGTATAGCGTGTTACCAAAAGGCCCATGCGTAGCGTTTTTTGACGTATTCGTTACAATTATCTGTTCGCTTGAGGAAGCGAAGCAACAGGCGCTGTTAATTAACGTGCATGGACTCGCGTATATGCATGCATGAAAGCGTCGTGCAATGTTGAGGAGGGCTGTCGCCCGCATGTAGATATAATAGGCTTCAGGCAAACATTGACGAAATCGGCAATTGCAGATTAGTGTATAATGAGCTAGAAATATTTTGGAGCCCTTAACGCACCCTGAAAGGGCAATGCGATACCGATGTGTCCTGGACCGGTGTTGCACGGAGGGGAGTTGAAGACAGCGTGCAACGCACAGAGAAAGAGAGTATAGTAATTAATCGCAAGGGTTGATCGGTTGCGGCGATAGAAGTCACCGCCGAATCTGATCTGTTATTCGCTTCACCACGTTTTCGTGAAATCTAGGCTTGGCTCAGTTTGACTATGTTAATTTTAGTTCAGTCTGCGGGCCTAGATGAGAGCAGAGAAAGACACTAACAACGGCTCATCGTCCGACCGAAAGCCCCACAATGCTAATCAATAACGCACAGACTACCGCCGTCCTGTTGGTGGCCACGGTTACACCTCTGTAAAATATGCTTATTTGAAAAATACACCTTCGCTTCACTCTCCTCGCCATATATACAGTGTCGATATGAATGCTCCGCATCTTCCATAAATGATATGATCGTCTCTTGTACAACTTGCTTTGCGAACAACTCGGGTTGCGTTTAAAAGCGTTTACCCGCATTTTTTTCCCTTGCATACGCGGCATCCTCTTGTGAATTTTCTTGTGACGAGGAGAGCTTCGCACCGCAGCTGTTTGCCTTTGTTAATTAGATGGCAGTTAGACGCAAGCTGCTTTCCACTTACTCTGAGCCAAGTCTTTGTCCAATCAATGAACGGATTTCTGACCAACGTGGTTCAATACGTCTTAATAAACGGATACGAGTGCGACCATATATCGGTCCCAAAACGCAGACTCGGTTATTGACACCATGTGGGAAGACGCTTTTGGTTAATAGCACGTGCACACTTTAGTTGCGAGCATTGGTTATAAGTATATCCGTCTACCACTAGCATTAGTTACAGGAACAGAGACACCAAATTTAATCACGCGGCGCACACTCCCGAACATGACTATATAGTCAGGTGGACTGTGCTAAAGAGCGAAATAATTTATGACTGATCTTTTTTTTTTTTTTCATCATGCAGTTTTGGTTTGAATTGCCGAAAGACGGCTGTGAAGTCTTAGACGCGCTGAGGTCATGTGAGGCGTGCGAAAACTGCAGTATCCATGGCTGCTTTTTCTTGTAATTCCCACGAATAATTACGCAAGCCTGCCCCAAAGTTAAAATCACACAAACAAAACTGAATAAGCAGCGATTATATCTCAATTTTATTTATTACGCACGCGAAGAGCATTTATGACGTCATAGCCGTTGTCTAACGGCTGAAACCAAACCAAAACTTCACGAAAACAAATTGAATACATATTCGCCATTTATATGCTTCAATATACTCTCTACCTATTATAAAAATAAATAGCAAGATCCAATTTATTAAGTTTATTAGACCTATAAGCTGCACTTCGCTGAGCGTCCTGCTTGTTCAGTGGAAGCGGGTGGAAATTCTTCTTTGTCAATCATCTAAACATTAAAAATAAAGACAAAATCTGAGAAACCGCTAGAAGAATTATTACAAGAATGCTGCAAGTAAAAGCAAAGCAAAGCGAAAAATATACTCTTTTTTGGTGGTTTCCTAACTTGCGTTAAAGAAACAGCCAGAGATGATTTGTTCAAAAGTGGCTGTCTCTTTTTAGAACAGTTCTATTTTCCTAACCTTAATCTAATTGGCATAAGCAGGCGTCCTTTATTTTCTCGCATGCGAGCGCAGGGTCAAGCGCTAACCCAAGCCCGGGAGCTGCGCATACCAGCAGGCAAAGCCTTCATTGCCGGCCTCGTATTTTTGGGGCCTCTAATTTTAACACTGCAACTGATGCCACACGCACCGCGCATTCCGCTGCATTGATTAAAGAAAGTCTCCAAATAATATCAGCTCACCATTAAACATCTAGCACCACTTCACAATCGTTCGACGTAAACTGAGTTTCCGCAATCGCTTTTTTAATGCTAAGGTTTTTCCATTTGACAACTATAGAAGTACAGAGACCAGTGAGGATCTTGCTGCGCAGCTGTATACCTGCGGCTTGTGACTGGAGACTAAACTCCATCACCAGTCTTTCTTCACAAAGCACCCACCACACAGAGAGAAGGGAATCAGTAAGGAACCCAAAAACTGACGCTTGCGGCGCCATCCCTTCGGCAGCCATCATCATCACCATCATTGGCAACAATCTCATCAGCGTGGCCATTACGGGGGCGGGGAACGGTGATCGACAAAGAAAGGTATACAAGCCACGTGGCTCGTACATGCGGAGTGGCAAAGCGGGCGACCAGGAGAAGCACGAAGCAACTATACTCCAGGCATGTCGCGGAGAAATTGGGGAAGGCAGGCGAAAAGGGGAGAAAAGAAAGCCCATCCCCATCGGGAAAATAAAACTTGCGACTCCAATGAGCGTAACGACGGGGACGCCCGCGTTGTTTCTGCCATCTAGCCGTATCACGCCAACTCCCCATCCTTTCCGTTCTTTCTTTTCCTCTCCCGACTCTACCTTCGCACTCGGGGACGCGAACGAGCCAACGAAATGAGCGCCAGTCGAATCCCGGCGTCCCTTTTCTTTGGGGAAACGGGAGGAGGCGGGAAGCGCTCCTCCCGTCTGGCGAGCCGTCTCGCACGGGGCCCTTCTCCTTTGCGCGGGCTTGTTTCGGCGCTTGTGCTGGGCATATAAATAGTCGGACAGATGTGCACACAAGCGAGCAACCACGCGGAGGGACAGGCACAGCGCGCTCCTTCCCGCGCTAATCCCTAATTGGCTACGCATGGTCCCGCTGCTCCGGCTTCGCCGAACGCTGGGGCAGCGATGGACGGATAGGCGGAGGGAGATGGAGGAAAGATAAATCTGGGAGCGCCCATTCCTCTCCTCGCGGCACTGGCTGCGTCCCCTCCTTGGCGACCCGTGATCGTTCCATTAGCCGTGAAACTGCCGCTGGCCATCGAGGTTGCTGCGGCCGCGGAAGCGCTTTCTCGCAGGCGGCCCTATATACCTCAGACGAAAAGCAGGCTGGTTATGGTCCTCGAAAGAAAGCCGAGCGTGCATTCGCCTCGCTGCCACTGTTGCCCTGCCTGCGACCTCTTATGCCATCGAGGCCTTAACTGGGGAAAAAATAATGACGCTGCTCCTTCGTCTGGCGCTATAGAATGAGGCCGGAAATATATTTCGAGACCAGCGGTCCAACATGGGGAACCGAGAAAAACGTCCGCGCAGGACCTTATGGAAATATACGGTCTGTGTATACGCGCGTACTTCTCCATGGGCTCCACGACAGATGCAGAGCAAACGAAAATTGCGTTTCCATAACCTTGCACACACATACACATGGCAGTCCTTAGAGCGCCATTTTGAAGCTTACTGCCTGACGCATATACTATCTTTCAGGCTACTGTAAGTCGCAGTGTGAATTCTATAGCGGGGATAAATTAGTTGGCAGATACACTAGAAATATACCGTAAGCGAGGAAGGTTTTCTTTTTTTTTTTTTCGGCTCAAAATGCAAACCAGGGCTTTCTTACGTCCCATTTTCTGTTTCGGATCCAGTCCTCTGGTATTGGTTCGCTGACGAAGCGGCGGCTTTGAAGCGTTCAAGGGCGCGTGCACAACGAGGAAAGTGGGAGGCAAGTAGAGTGACATACCTAGGCTCTTCGACCACGGAGGAACTACTGTGCCTTCGCCATGGGCTTGGGCCTATTACTCCCCATTGCTCCGTCCCCACCCAGGTGTGTGTGTGTGTGTGTGTGTGTGTTTGAGAGAGAGAGTGAAAAGAATATTTTTTGGTTTGTTTAAGGTTAGGTGTTTTGTTGCGAAATCTACACTGCGCTATAGTTTTCAAGCCGTCGGTGTGGCACCGTGGAAGACGAAGAAGAAGAACGCTCGGTCACCCGCAGCTAATACTTTCGCTTCACATTCAGTTCAGCAGCTTTGAACCCTCCTCATTTTTCTTCACAGTATGCGCATGGTGTGGTGCAGGCGAAGCCTGGCGAAGTTGATAAACTTTACTAACTTTAATGTTGGGATTACGGTATAGTGGTTTATAGGAAAGAGTTGGTAAGGGAGCAATGGTCGGCAATCCATCGTATAGGGGTACGTTGGCCTCAGTTGCTGCTCTGGCTAGCAGGCACCTGCATGAGCTGATGCTGGGCGTCCGAGTCGGCTCCTCCCACTCCTCAAGACTGCATGGGCTGCATATTTAGGCATTAGGTAGGACTACCATTGAAGGTTAAAAAAAAGGCGGATGTCACTGCTATTGTAGTGTTCTGTAGTGTCTGTGTTGTTTTCATTTTACGTCGGTGTCACTCGCACGTATAAGCAACTAATCTTCGTAATAAATGAGAACATAAAAATTCGCCCGGTTTTGTTGTTTCCTTGGGAGGCATGGCAGAAAGAAAAATCTCAGAGGACTGTCAAGAACGCCATAACCCTGCTGGCAGATAGGATATTGAAGGATACATATAATAATCTGAAAAACAAGGCAAGAGAAACAAACGAACCTGTTGGAAGAAATAAGAAAAGGCAAGAAAGCAGTACCATCCATGAATTTATTTATTTATTTATTTGAGATACCTGAAGGGCCCTTGGGTGAGGACTTTACATGAGGGGTGGGCAAACAACCTGGTGTTAATAAAACAATATCTTTATGGCTTTCTTGAAATGGTCCGGGCTTGTATGAAGGGTGGTGGAGAAAATGGGGGAAAAGTGTATCAATATGGATTTAATTTTGCGGCGATGATGCGATAATGACAGGAAAGCTGGACATAAATGTAGTAAAGACTTCACCAGGGACATATTTCCTAAATATTCAAACATGTTCCGTGACTGAGAGCAGGTCAACTGTCCCTCTCTGCATCACCGATTCCTGCACTTCGAAGGCATGCACTCTAGAACATTTCTGTAAAAACTACTGGAAAATATCGGCATCCCCTATAAGTGCGGAAATTCCAAGGTCTCAAAGATATTAATAAACACTACCATGTTTATTTTTTTTTTGTCTGATCATAAGAGAGAAGCATTATCGTTCAGTGCAGGGCAAAGGCCTACAAGTGTCTGTATACGACACAGAAAGCGAAGCGGATGGGGGAACAGCAGAATCCGTATTTGCACTGGTTAAATATACATGATCTGTGAGCTCGCGCGCGAAGAGACCGGTCGCTCGAGTGCCCGTATATACGATAGAGCAGCGTCACCACGCATGCAGCGCAGCATTGGTCCGAGCTGAGAAAAGGGAACTGCTCTGCCCGATAAACGCCTCGGCTGCAAAGACAAAGCGTGGTGGGGAGCGGCTAAACGATGCGTTCATAAATGATGACGTCCCTTCGTCGGCGAGCGCGCACGCCTGACGTCTCCCGCAACGTGCGCCGGCGCCTAGGTGCACGTATGGGGGGCTCCATGAAGCGCAAGTTATTCATCGGGGTGCGCAAGTGCGGAGACCTCCTTTCCCGCCCTTCAGCTGCTCAGTGGAGCAAGCACTCCCTATTCGTTCTCATCACTGCGCATGCATCGAGGGTGAGAGTCGAGTGAGAGGGCGCATATTATCTGTGACATGGATGTATATAAAGTTGCAATAACACTCCCCGAACAGTGGTTATACTGCTACGAGGAGGCGTAGAATGTCCCAAGGTGTCTTCGCAAGGGGTGATAATTTATGGGCGATATATGCCGTACTTACCTGGCTGATTAGGTGAACATTGGCCGCGTGTGTTTGCGTGCAAAATATGCGTACTCGTGCGCGCACTTACACGAGACAGTGCAGAGTTGCTTCACGAGACGCCGACTTTCACGTCTAATTACACCGATAATTCTCCCCAATTCTGAGACAACTTGGTTGCTGCGGCCCAACAAGGACACGCACGTAGAGCACACAGAGTCCCGTGTATGATTGCTCACCATTTCGTGCGACGAAATGAAGTCGAACCAATTAAAATGCCTCCAATAAGCAACTCTTTAGGCACCGTTCGACCCCTTTCGACTGAGTCGACAGTTTCTTCAGTTTGGAGGCAAAGCCCGTTTGAGCTCCAAATCTATAGAAACAGACATCGCCCGCAGACTAGTAGTCGCAAGAAAAATTGAGAGATTTGCGTGTGCTTTTGTAGACACGTATACCCAAACATTTTGGACATTGCCTGCTAAATAATTTTTGAATGTGTGCTTCTTTTTTTTTCACGTGATGCTTAACATTATAACAATAAATACATCCACAGATCTTCACACGGTAGATTTCTAGCTTTGTTTCTTTTTTTTTTTTTTTTGCAAATAATTTTCAAACTCGCACCTCACTGGTTTCATATAGAAATAAGCTTTAAATACTAGCTGTGAGCGTTGGACAAAACTTCACAAACAAAATTTTGCTAAGTATCCAAAGCTTACGCCTTTTATATCAATGTACTTATAAGAAGTATCGTACAATATTCCACAGTTGTCTCACAGTTATTTTTAAAGATGCGGCCAATTCGTTTTTTTATGGCTGTTTTAACTACTCGCCGAGAGCGCACTAAACGAGTTCTGAAAGCTAAACATTTCGACAAAATTTTCTGTCCGGTTTGGATTATAACTAAGTGAAACTTGAAAATTCTCCAACCATCACCTTTTTTATTTTACAGAAAGTTTTAAAACAAGTTTTGCCACACCTCGGTAGCTTAGACCATTTCCATCAAGATGTGCAGAATGCTAAGTCATAATATCCCACAGATGCCTCACAATCAAAAGGTTTCCCAGAATCCTGGATCTGCGGCCGGCAGATGTGGTGATGCGAAGCATGTCGTGCGGTTCATATATGCTCGGCCAAGAGAAAGTCGATCTGCGGCAAGTTTAAATAATATTTCTTTTGTCCAGAGTTTAGTGAGGAACGTGCTGTACTGCCCTCAGAAATTGTACTATATATATAGACTCCTCAGAGAGTCGTTTATCTATCTCTGAAAATGAAACAAATCCGAGACTAATGGGCTGTAAACTGCGAAGATTAACAATGATTAAGGAGGATAAAGGAAAAATTACAAAAATAAAGAGAACTAGCAGGCGATATATAATCGAGCAGTAGCGTACGTGACACTACACAAGCAGTCCCGTTCGCAGTATGATCCGCAGAGCTGTGGCGGAGGCAAAATGGCTGTTCACGCTTTATAAAATTTAAATAACGACGGACGGCACTGCAGGCACCGGTGCCCTCTCTGTTGACAACTGCTGTGTATAACTTCGCCATTGTGAAGGAAGCTCAGGCTACATTCCAAGTGCAATGAACCTGGGGGCGATTCTTAAGTGTGGTGTGCGTTAACCGTGCATCGAGTTCTCTTCATTGCTTGTTTGGGAAAGGAAATCATTTTGCAACAACGGCCGTGCGAGAGATGCATAAGTAAAGGCATCATTTATTATTTGTCTCGTATAGTTTCCCTCAAAAGAGCCACTCATAACGCTGAGGAAGAAAGAAAGAAAGAAAGAAAGAAAGAAAGAAAGAAAGAAGAAAAGAAAGAAAGAAAGAAAGAAAGAAAGAAAGAAAGAAAGAAAGAAAGAAAGAAAGAAAGAAAGAAAGAAAGAAAGAAAGAAAGAAAGAAAGAAAGAAAGAAAATACGAAAGAGAAAAGGTGATCAGAGGCACTACACGCTTATCTGAACTGCGCCGCGATTATTGGAGTGTTTAGCTTTTATACAAAAATATAGATGGGGTGGGGGAGGTGCGTGACTAAGGCTTTTTAAAAGCAAGGATATTAAGATCTGCGAGAGAGGGCAGATAACCAGGGCTGATCACGCGACTCGGGCAAGTTTTGATGTTGCAGTGAACTATGTTTACCAGAAGGGAAGGCCTGCCAACGGAGTTCAAATCCGGGCCAATGAAGATACACCCGTTACTCTGCGTCTTCCACGGTACTCATACTTGTGGAAATTCTAGTATATTGTGGTCCAGTCATTGTCAGGGGACGCCAGAGAGCCCAGATTCATTTTTTGTTTCTTATGCGGGAGGTTTACTACGCCCTTTCGTATCTTTGCTGACGTTCGTTTCATATGGCTTGAACGTGCCCAGCGTCGCGGGGCCTCCTCCTTCGTCTCCTCCGCGTGTCCGCTTCTTCTTCGCATGTGTGGCGCATGGAGTCGGCGGTGATCGCTTCTACTTCGCACACCTGCTTTTTCTTCACACGCGTGGCAAACTTCATTCGTGCGGGTACATACCTCCCCAAATATACAACATTGCCTGACATAATACCACAAAACAGTCCCCTGCTTACCCTTTCCCACCACCGCTGTCCATTTGGCTCGCCTCCTGGGACCTCCCCATTCAAAACGCCCTCGACAACTTCTTGTCGTCTAGAATCGTAAGGAAAGTTTACTCAAGGCTAAAGTCCCGTTATACAGACTTAGCAATGGCCGCAAGTAACCGCCGTTACCGCCTGGAGTGCTAGTTCCGAACGATGTCGCTGACAGCTAATAAGTACGCATAACCTCCCCTTCCAAATACCCTCGATACCTTCGTGTCGTCTAGATCCGGTGGTGCCCTTGAGGTTCGCAGACATCCATAGGGGAGTTGCGCGCCTTCAGTTCGTCTACTCGGGTTCAGCCGTGTTAAACCTTTCCATATTTTTTTTCCTTAAGCGACAATAGACATCTTCGTAGCATAATGTCAAGGTTAACATTCATTTTGGACGCGGGCCATGGCGTCGCCTGAGTGCGCCTGCATTGTCTAAAGGCCGCATCGAGAGGTATACACTTAATTTACATGATTAACGTCCCAAAGCGGGGCTATATGAGAGACGCAGTAGTGGAGAGCTCCGGATGATTTCGATCACCTGGGTTTATTTAACGTGCACTAACAGCGGCGCAGCACACGGGCTCATTGCTTTTCGTCTCCATCGAAAAGCGGCCGCCGTGGCCGGGATTCGATCCCGCGTCCTTGGTTACAGTCACTGTGCCACTGTGGTGGGGCGCTACTTCACTTACTATTCGGCTATTTCGATTCTTACTAAGACGGTGCGTTGTTACAAAAACTAGACCACTCTTGCCTGTAGTGAAAGGAAGAGACTTGCTTCTCGCTGCTTCCTAATACAACAAGGTAATAAACAGGCAATTCATGCGTGGCACATCAGTGAGTTCAGCATGGTATACCTGTGTGCCCGAAAGTGCGCTTTGAGCGCTTCCGTAAATGCCGACCAGAGTGATAGCGCTGGCGACCCTTATGAGTTGCCCAGCTGCATGCGCCTTTGTGTGATTTGATGGAGTTCGGCGGGCGCGTGAATAATACTGCCCCACCCAAGGCTCCAAAAGGAGACATAGACAATTAGAGAAAGCGCGCCTAGTCTCGGACACTTCTAATTTGCTTTTTTTCCCCAACTTTCCTTATATTCTGTCTTCCGACCTTGATAAACCGTTATGGTGAAGGAGCTGAATCATATGACCATATGCTGCATTCAGTCATATATACTGTCACATGTACTGACTTCAACCAGATGCAGTCACAATTTGCAGTCACTAAATGAGCAGGCGGAGAGAAAAGGCGGTCTTCGTCCTACACTTAGATCTCCGCCCCGTTGAATATTTATCACTCACTCACTCACTCACTCACTCACTCACTCACTCACTCACTCACTCACTCACTCACTCACTCACTCACTCACTCACTCACTCACTCACTCACTCACTCACTCACTCACTCACTCACTCACTCACTCACTCACTCACTCACTCACTCACTCACTCAGAGGCAAGTTTCGGACATGGTTCGGCACAAAATATATGACCCCTCATAAGCGGCCGTCTTCGAAAATATACCTCTTCATGACCCTCGACGCGGGAAGAGAGCGTTAAAGTCGTTAAATGTAATTTAATCTTGACACTGATAATTTTTTGTTAGGCCTACTTGAATGATTAGTATACTTTGTCTTATTAAATTTTCAAATACCGCTATGAACGTTCAAGAGTGAATACGAAGGTGGTCGAGCGCCATGAAAACCAGACCAGATGTTTTAAAATACCACGTGAAAGCGGGCTCCGTGCGTCTGTGTGCGCCGCGATTACAGCGGTCTCATCAGCGGTTGTTGATTTCGCAAATTCTGCGTTACGACAGAGCTTCGCTTTGCTGCATGGTCGCGAGATAAGCATGTATGGCTGCTGATGGCGCCCTTTTACTTGGCGTCGAGCCGCGGGAGGTCTTGTCAAGGCCCGTCGTGTCTGAGCCAGCAGAAACGTAAAGCTGTGTTGTGGGCATCGCGTACGGCGCAAATTTGGCAGCACTTTACTTAGTCGCGAATGATAGCACTGTAATCGCGGTGAATTCGGGCGCACGGAGCGCGCTGTCACGTGGTATTTTTTAAACTTCGCGGGCTTTCACTCTTGCCGAATGAAAAGCGCTACAATAAGGCTACCTGGTCGAAAACGCCTGGATTCGATCATATATTCATGGCACCCGATCGTCAAATTTCCTATTCACACCTGAGAGTTTAGAGCGATATTTAAAAAGTTAATTACTTATAGTTGAATCATTAGTAAAAGAGGCGGAACGAAAAACACTAGTGGGATCTTGAGATGGCTCCTAACAACGTTCACTTGATTTCAGTTTGGAATAACGCTTATGTTTCTTTTTATTTTTTTAACCTTAGTAACTCTAAGCTGGACACACTGTATATAGACGAACGACATTGTGTAGAAAGGATTGCCTGCAGTGGCAGCAGGTTCTTCACGGATGGGTTTAGATATATAGATCCAGTGATGCATCTTAGATGCTTGGCTCAGTTTGCATACGAAGAATTATTGGCGTCACCCTGTTTTTCACGCGATTTCAGGTATTCTGAGGACCATCTGTCAAGAACACGCACGTAACAAAAGCCGTCCACTTTTCTCGTAATGGGGTAAGTAATGCTTTCGAACTGAAGTATATATATCTATATTTATATATATATATATATATATATATATATATATATATATATATATATATATATATATATATATATATATATATATATATGAAGTATATCCATATATATTGCCTAAACATGCTTCAACACTAATAGTCACCTTTTTACTGAATGTTGAGAATTAATCTGTAGGGAAGTTATTGCCAGGAGAAATCAGCTAAGTATCATTTGACTTGTAGAAAACTCCCTTAATGTTGATTCAATTAAAATATTCAATTCATTTGTAGGCAGATGACTTGTGATTAAGGATTGATAAACGAACTCAATAAAGTTCCAGTTCCGCTGAGTTGCTATAGGCTCTACAAGTAGTCAGTACAGTCTCAGTATGGATTATATTAAGTGGATTTCGACCTGTAGCGCAGCCCTAATATAATTTTAATATGGGGTATGTAGACACACACAAATGGGTAACGTACGGTAAAATATATCTTGCTTGGGGAACTGAAATTGCGGATGTGACAACCAGCGCAACGTCCCGCAAAATGTTTGCGTTTATTTTAAGTAAGTTTGCATCAGCCATACCAATTATGCCTATTATGCAGAGACGAACAATTAAGTGTATGGTTATTTCCTGGTGAGTGTTGAGGTGCTTCTCCCCTAGCATTATGGAGCTACGATTATATATATATATATATATATATATATATATATATTAGACCACACCCCGGTTGAAACTTTTTAAACTCTTGGCGATTCATTTTACATGTCATCAACTCTTACTTATATATATATATATATATATATATATATATATATATATATATATATATATATATATATATATATATAAACAAAGGGGAAATGAAGCTGCTCGTTAAAATACATGACGGAAAGAAGCCAACAGTCGGTGAGGCGCCAATGAAAGCATTGGGGATTGTACTTTATGTCTCTTTTTTTTTTCAACTTTTACTTAGATAATCACATAAATTAGTTATGTAATCTGTTTAGGGGAAAGATAAACACGAAGTAGAAGAAAACACAACGTGCCGATGGTGGGAACCGAACCCACGGCCCCCGAATATCGCGTCGTATCGCGAATATCCCCTAAACACAAGAACCTTGAGAAAGGTCGTGCTATGACCGAATCGTCGAAATAAATATGTGTCAAGTTTTTTTCAATGTGACCCTTTGAACATAAATAAATATATCTATATATATATATGTGTGTGTGTGTGTGGAAGAGCACTGGACGTGATGTTCAGAGGTCGTGGGTTCTGCTCCCACCATCGTCACGTTGTTTTTCCTCTTATTTATCTGTTTATTTATCTTCCCCCTAAACAGATTACTTTAGTAATTTACGTAATTACCGAAGTAAATATTAAAAAAAGATAAAGTACAATCCCCAATGCTTTCCTTGGCCTCGCCGACTGTTGGCTTCTTTCCTTCATATATATTTATATATTTATATATATATATATATATATATATATATATATATATATATATATATATATATATATATATATATATATATATATATATATATATATATATATATATATATATATATATATACACTATTGTGGCATTGTTGCTAACAATTTTTCCACTACAAATCACACTCGGGTATTTGCCCTATTGGTGCAAATTGATGACGTGGCAATATAAAATTCAAATGTTTTCGATATTATTTCAGGTCAACCAACCACAGAATTTTGTCATAATTCTGCAGTCAATCTTACATTAAAATGCTAACATTAAAAACTTATGGGACTCTTGAGCTCCGCCTTTAAGAATGACGCGATAGCATATGTTACCACCCGATATATAAAGCCCCGCTTTACGAAGTGTGTAAGCGTGCCTGAGTGGCCTAAGAATATAGCGTGCCTAACTCGGAGTCCAAGAGCACTGGAAGGTTGATTCCTATTCTCCCTTCCCCGCCTTAAACGAGAAACCCGAGTGGGAAGCTGCTCCCAACTTTCTGATAACATCTGGCCTTGTTAAGTCGCACAAATTATCAAAGAATTAGTGCTCGGTCATGTCAGCGGCCAATCACCAGCGCCTTGGCTGGGATTTTCGCTCGCAGTGGCAACGCTGGATTTTCTGTGCAATGAGACATGTAATGCTGTCGGGTTAAAAAAACAATAAGGAAAAAACTTGGTATTAAGTATAGATCAACAACAGAGTTGCGGATGACCGAAGAAAGGCATCCGCATAATTGTTGGTTTTTGCTTTTTGTTTATTATGGCACAAAACACGTTTCCCCCTTCAGCTGCAAACAACGACCGTCCATGTTTGCCTTAGAACACGAAAGACTTGTGGAAAAATGGAAGACGCTTTCATTCACAGTCAAGAAATAGACATGCCTTTTCAAGCATTCTGAAGTGGAAAAACAAAAAAAAAAAAAAAAGAAAGAAAAAAACCTCGTGCAGGTGTAGTTAACTTCTGAGGATGGTAACTTGAAACATGTGTTACAGCGCACTTTCCCTGAAAATTCTAGAACGCTTCTAGCGCTGTCTTTTTCTGCTGTTTATTCGGGCATATTCTGCCGTTTTCGTGATACCATCCTGTTTAGATCCATCGGTGAAGCTAATAGTTTACTCCTATCATCAGGGTAGCAGGCATGAACTCGTACGAATCTACCTTAAATTGGGAAAATTTGAAGAAAAAAATCACTTCCACATCCGCCGCTCTGAAGAATTTACAGGAACATTTCATGATTAGACACCGTCTGTTTGAACTGAGAAGCATGCATGGGTATAAATTTTATGTGCGGATGAAACCCTTCCCTGCTTCCCTCCTAGTCGCGAACGCAAGTGTCGTCCAAGGAGCCCCAAGATATGCGAGCATTCGCTTGCAGAGCGTTAAGCAGTACGATCGAGAAGAGTGAAATACTAAAAACGAAAAATCAGCAAGTTGTCGACCAAGATAACAGACTCTCGACTCGGAAGCCCGTCAGCGCTTGCGGCGCCACCGCCTCCGCGCGGCGGCCCTCGGAAGTTCTTTGGCTACCGACAACAGCGCGACACGAGGCGTCGCCGCCGTCTCGCTAGCGGAACAGCCGCGGCGAAGAGCTCGCGACAGAGAAGAGGCGAGCGCGACAGGGCCCGGTCTTCCCTCCTCCGTCGGCTTGGCTCGCATGGCGTTGCGGGCACGTCGTCCCCGGGCCTGGATTAGCGACACGCAGAGCGCGCGTGGCAGTTTGTAGCCCTTCTCTCTCTCTCTCGGCCACCTCTCCTAGCGTCGGGTGCCGCTTGGTGGCGCCGTGCTTTGGGGATGCGGGCGAAACAGAGAGGACGGGAAGAAAGGGAAAGGATACGGGAAGCAACGCGAGTGAGGGAAAGAGGAGGCTGCAAGCCCGCGGCCGGCGTGCCCGAGAACCCTGCGCGGGGGATTTGCAGCGGCGGTGCTGCGTAATGAGATTCTTGTTTGCCCTCCAAATCCGTGCCTGCCTCTCCCTCCTCTCCGTGGCCTGGCGACGCATCTGGAGCGCGCGGTCACCAACGCACAAAACGGGGAAAGGCGGCGCTGCCTGCGCGTATCTATGCGCGCGCGCGCGCGTGCGTGCGTCTGTGCTAGCGGTCTCAGGAGGTGGCGGCGACCGGCGACGATGAAACCATGAGACCGGAGAAGTAGGGGAACGTGGAAGGGAGCGCACCGGTGTGCTCCTCTCCTGCAGACAACGCGTCCACTGGGCTGTCCTCATCGCAGGGAGACAGTTACAGGACCGCAGCCCACTTGCCTCCCTCCCTCCTGAGAGAAAACAACGGCAGCAGCGGTGCCGTTTTCGCGCTAACCCGCGCTCTCTCACTGCGCTCGCGCTGGATACAGCCGAGAGCCGCTGGCGGCGGACGCCTGTCGCATGCAAATGCGCTTTCCTTCCTTCTCTCTTTCGCTCAACGTTCTGCTCCTCCTCTCTGGGCGATAGCTGCCGCGTGTCCTTCGCTTCGGGGAGCCCGCATACATAACGTCCGGAAGGGATTATAGTCTGGGGATCGCTCTGCCAGCCACTCTCATCCTCGTGCGCCCAACTTTGTGTCTTCCTCCGCCGGCGCGATGTAGTTGGAGCGAGACGGAAGCCGCAAGAAGCTTCCGCAGGTCACGGGCTTCCGTCGCCTTCCCTCCCCGCGCAGCCATCACTGCAGGTTCAGCGCATGCAACGAGGAACGCAGGTTGGCGCTCGTGGTTCAGTGCAAACGTCACCCGGCTCCCGCACATCTCAAAACGCCGAAACTAACATAATGTCACCGGTTTATGAACACGTGAAACAAGCTAAGCAGACTGTCCGTGCTATGTCCGAAGAAATGTTGGCAGTGAGATGACAACGGTCTGTTTGTCTGGTCATGGCGATGACGCTACATTAACGCGTAAGAAATGTTGCGTATTTATTAAACACGTCTATTCAGCCGATTCGGTAAAAAAAAAATGAAAAAAATAAGAAGCTTTTATTTGGCCAATAAGTCACGTGACAAACTGCTCTCGAGCTCTGCTGGTTGATTTTGAAAACTTTTGTGTTCCTTTGCGCCGTATATCACCGCGCTTGGAGGCAAGTATGGCCACCTTTTTGGGTTGAAACACTTATTTGTGCTGTTAATTAACTTTCAAAATTTATTTCTCACAGGGGTCCTGACAGCCTTCATACTGCCGTTCTGAAGCAGATGGTAGACAACTTGCCGGCTTCGTATACCCACCCTCCTGCCCTCTCTGCAAAAAGTGTGTTGAATCTGACAGTTGAGCATGCTCCAACCGGGCATCTATAAACATGTCTGCCAGGCGCTTCAGGGGTGCTTCCATGGCTACTCGTGACTGGAAAACCGTGACAGTGTCAGTGGTATCTAATGTCAACAACATTAGTAGTTGTCGACATTAGTTAAGTCCGACTTTTTAGGATATCAAATTCAAATGTGTGCATATTACAAGAAGCGGTTATGAAAATCTTGAAGGGAGTCTTCCAATATTTCAGTTCGCAACAAATATTGTCCCTCGCTAATGTGAAGTAGTTAGGATTGCAAAAAACAATGGGAAACGTTTTTGCCGGTGGCAAAACTGTGATAGCAAAAGAAGGAAACTACAAGTCTTCCGATGGGGGATTTGCGGATGAGTTGGTTCTTAGCGAATTTTTGCAATATGTGCGAAAAAACTGCGATCACAAAAAATGTTTTGTGTTGGAAATGCCCTTGTCGAGATTATCTGGTGTCATGTTACCAAGTAGTGCACTGCGGCCGCTATAGCCCTTCGATGTACACACGATTATTCGTTTTAAACCAATATATTCGCGCCTGGCATATAATGAATAGCAAAAAAATGCTAGCAAAGCTGCATTTATGTATTTGAATTGATTTTGAAAAAGATGAAAATTGCATACTGTTACCAAGATGCTGATACTCATTGGGGAGATGCAGTTTTAACTGGAGAAAATAATTCATGGTCACTAAGTTTGACGTTTGCTTCAAGCTATGCTTTTGAGCAGGAGGAGATGAATGTAATATATGCACCTGGGCCAATGATATTGGGCACGACTCCAACAGGCAGCTCACGGCTACAAGTCTGCCAGGATGCAACTGCCGACCAACGTGGAAGGTTTTTCAACGAATAAACGGCAAACGCCGCTTGGAGTGTTCGTCTGGCGGCCGAGACTGAAGAACTACGGTTGTTCATTGGCAATATAAATATAGCAGCTAGATAAGTTTGCTGGGTGGCCGGCCGCTCGCCGGAAGCGGCCATATGGACTCCAATGTCGACCAACCGGATGTCGCTACTTCTTCTGACTTCCGCCCGCATCTTTTGGCGACCAGATCGAATATGGCGACCTATAGGCAGTGCGCATTGGCTTTTTGAAAGTTCAATGTATACATATGTATACATTTATCGTGTACAAAATTTACCGCTTGAGTATAGGGCATGTACGATCAGTGTAACACAAACAAGTAACATTTCGCATTCACGTCATTGTAACACTAACATATAAAGTTCAAGTTAAAAGGAGCTCCAGCTGATAGCTTACAGGTATACGAAAATCACACCAGCCGACTATATGTCAAGTCCCACGCAGCGATGTCGACAATCAAATCACACGGCGCCCTTTAGAGAAGGACCAGCTAGACTCGTGCTATTCATTCCCGGAATGTTAGCTTCACGTAAGTTTTCTTGTACACGCGTACGCCTGTCGCAGGGCCACTTTCAAGCGCTGTTGAGTCGAGAGCGTCCGAGATTCTCAATCGCGATCGAACTCTCGATCGAAACTGGGTCGCCGTTCGAGCTTTAATGCATAATCTCACAACAAAGTGCTGTGGCGCCACCGTTACCCCCCAATACTTTTGCAGGTATGCAAGCGTGCAAGTTTAACCGCAGAAATGTTGAAAACACAATCGTGTTCGTCGCAATAATAGTATTCACACTTGAAATAAATACCGTTGTTTTGGACAAGCTGAATGGCGTTCATGCACTTTTGAGGATGCTGGTTTTGGTTGTTCTTGTATTGCTGTCAACAATGGTACGTATTGAGCTTGCTCCGGCGCTTCGGAATCAGGACATTTTTTTTTTTTTTTTGTCTGAATAATAATTTGTCTATTTTGAAGTTTCATAATTTTAAAGCGAATATGCTGCCGTGATTTCATTCCTCAGCGCGTTGCTATACGAGCGCTTCGTATCCGGAAGTGCACGCTGTCACCGTTCGAAGACCTTCGAGAACTCGATAAAGTTCCGAGCTGCTCCGTGGCTCAGTACAATGTTCACTTAAACGCCATTGAAAGCAAACGCTTAGCAGAGCTCAAAGGCCTTTAAGTCAACCTACTATAGATTCGAGAGGATTCGAAATACCTGTGTGAGTGGGGGTATTAAATTACGTGCGTTGATTGTGAAAAAACAAAAACAAAAAGGAGTTGGGGGAGGGGTGAGAAGAGTGGCCTATCTATCACAAACAACTCTTTTACGAAGATGCCACAATCATCCTTAGAATGGGTGCTTCACCCGACGATAAGCGGCGATATAATGTCGACTGAGGCGAGGCACGGCCAAGCCACCCAACTGGGCCCGCTGCTTCGCGCGCAGCGTCTCCGAGGGGATTCTACGCACATCCCGGGCTCCGACGCAGCTCGGTCAGCGGCTTAGGGCCACCAGGCGCAGGCAGCACCCGGCCGTAATCCGACGCAAATCCGGCGCGTTTTACCGGGATTGCATAAAGGCTGGGCGGGACAGGTAGACAAAGCGCGGAAGAGAAAGGCCGATCTACACGAACGAAAAAAAAGAGAAAGAGACGTAGAAAGAAATGTTCTAGCGTAAGCACCTCAAATTGTGCCGCACGCTTGTACGTGAAACTTAAAACAAAGAGTAAGGCTGATGGACAATAAAAGGGGGAAAAAAAATTGGGCTGGGATTGCGAGCAAAAGAAATTTAAGTGAAGCCAGTCGACAGAAGGGAGAGCCACGTGACGCGTTGACGCGAGTGGCGAGCGATACGCGATACAAATCTGGCAGTGTTTCTTTTCGGTTGATTTTTAGATTTCTCTCTCCGCGGATTAGAGCGCGAAGGCGCGCGACCTGTCTAAACACCGGGACAATGGGCGCACGTGAACGTCATGAAAATGAAAGGGAGGACGAGAAGGAGGAAGAGGCAGCAGCTTCGGCAGATGCCCTTCGGGAGCCAGGCCCCTTCTCTCGTTTCGCCCGCGACAAGATCCCGTCGACGGCAGCGGCCCCTCCGTCGACACTGTCGCCCGAGTGACGCGGACGCGTGCCAGTGCGCGCGCCACTCGGAAGCGCACGCGACCGCGCCGCCGCACGTGGACCATCAGCCTGCGATTAGCGGCGACCCGGCAGATCGGAAAGCCAGAACCTCGACGCCTGTCTTCCGCGGCGGTGTACCCCCGATGGGGAACGTACCGAACCAACCGGGTACCGCGCGGATGGCCCCAGAGGTGGTGTGCGGAGGAAAGCGATGAAAAGAAGAGCAGCGGGTGAGACCTGTTTGCCCCGCAGATTACGCGGGGCTGCCAAGTTGGCATCTGGGTCGGCGTCAGGGCGGGACGACGGCTGCTGCATCTTCAATGAGGGCTGTTTAACTGATTGGAGCGCTTGTGTACGCGCCCGCCAAATCGCTTTTTAAACTTGCCGCGCCTCCAGTCGCGTGCCACTCTGTGTAAGCAGCGTAGGAGGCAATGTAGGCCCTGCTTCAATGTTTGAGAGCCCCGCTTCTTTGCATTTTTACTCGCTTCGTTTAGGCTAATGCGAGCAGGTTCTGATTTGTCCTCGGCTGGTGCGTGTTTTTCCCTCCTTTGTCAACTGTAGCAGTGCTGGCTGTGCTATTGTATAGGAAGGCAGCTTACGGAGGTCTCTGCTATAGGACTGAGGATTGAGCCGTGCGGTACTTGGATGCCGAAGGTGTGAAAAAGAGCCGACTCCGCAGGTTGCGCTTATGCATATTAACCTGAAGGCCGGAGCACTCACTCGGCGCTGGCCTGAAGTGATTCGAACGTCCAGGAATTCGGCCGAGCTCGCTTCTTTGCATTCAGTGGTCGCGAAGTTTTGTTACCGGTGTCCTGACATTCATGCGTCCCATGGGTTCACTATATAATAATCGGCACATATCTGCATGTAGATATATGCCTCCGCGCTGCTCGCGTGATATTTAATGATTCGTTAGGGTGTGGTGAAAGGCTTTTTGCCGAAAGAAGCCATTTGGGTACTTATGATACCGGAAGTTAAGCCGCTCACGCATTGTATCGTCCTATCAGTTGGCTGTGGCGTGGTAATTTGTCGCGTGTGCACAAATTTCTTTCAAGGACTCTGATTCCACCGCAAATACTTATATGCGCACGGTATTTCCTCGCTGTGCATGATCACAACGGCTTCGCCTGGCTGGGGCTCATCTGGGGTTCCACGCATTCAAAATGCCTGGGTATAGCCAGAGTACGCGGGCTGCGTTACATGTCGTAACTTTGCTGCCCCATTTTACTGAAGTTCGAGTGCAATGAGCTCATCTTCGTGTCCAGCTGAAGAGAATATACCAGCTGTTTTAGGGAAGCCCGCAACTAATCTTTAAACAGGCCCGTAATCGGATGAAGTTTATCTCGTATTTAACTTTTTAAGCATTAAAACTACACGTCTATTGCAATCGAAGCTTTGTTGATACATTATTTATATTCACATCACTCTCTGCAATTTGCGAACCGCAGCTACAAAGCGGCGCTGGCTGACGCTCAACCGACTTTGGCATTTGCTCGCGCAATTCGAAATTCGCGCGCATGTGAAGTGAGCGACTATAAAAATGCGTCACTCATGCAAAACCATGCGAGTCGAAATCTGCGTTCCTGCTCTGTCTGTTTCAGTTTGGAAATAAAATCGATCAAAGTAGCATATTCTGCACAAATGTTATTTTTGTTTGCTTCAAAACACCTTAAAATTTGAGGCACTTTCATAGACTCACACTGTTAAATCTTTGGACAGCGTCTCAAGAAATGAGTATCGAACACTGTGGTTTCACATACTTCAGGTGCTCCGGAAGGCCACAGCAACAATAATATCAATCAATCAATCAATCAATCAATCAACCAATTAATATTTATTTATTGTGCGCGGGAACAACCATGCGGTCTTCGTGCTGCAGCACAAATAAAAAAAAATGAAACAAAAAATGAAAATACGCACAAGTTTTACACACACAGATAGAACACAAAAGAAGTAATAAATAACACATGAAACGAAAATGAGACGAAAAGTGTCACGGGAAGAAAGAAATCAATGAGTAGCATCACTTATATACACAGTGAGAGAATTGTTGAGCACATCATTGTTGAGCTCATTATAGTAATATAAAAATATACATAAAATAAACAACAATTCCAGGCGCAACAAGTGCGTGGTACTTAAAACACAGGCTAGAAATACAGAATAATACAATAAAGAAATAGAATTGAGCACGGGACAATATGATTCGAATATAAAGTTTAAAGTTGAAATATAAGTAAGAAACGAATAAAAAGCAGTTCAACATACAGACAGCATTGAACAGGAGAAAAAGCAAAAAGTGAAGTAAATACAATATTTTAGGCTAGAAAGTGGGAGTTATATGTGATAAAGTACTATTTAGAATACAACGCTACGAACATCCAATATAAATGAACAGAGCGAGTTTTGGAAGATGTCAAGGTGAGGACAAAAAGAGTTAAATAACCACTGCATTCTGTCCAGAGGGGAATGGGAATGAAGAGACGGAGAAACTTGAAATGGTCTGAATTCCCTCATGCTCTTTCGCGGAACACGCAGTAGGATGTACTCTAAGAGCGGAGAGCACATAATGTAGCCATGAAGGAGTTTGTACAGAAAAATGATATCAACTCTGATACGACGGCAGTGAAGAGAAGGAAGATTCAGTTGGGTGCTCCTGGTGGAGCGAGAGGAGGAAGTTGCGCAAGGAAAGCGATAACATAATATCCGTAAAAAATTTTTTGTACTCTGTCAACCTTGTCCAAGTTTGATTTACAAGTTCCATTCAAAACAACCGACGCGTACTCCAAGAGCGGCAAGCATATGGACAAGTACAGTTTTAAGAAAGGAATTGGAGGACGGAACTCTCTCGAAAGTCTTCAAACGAATCCGAGTGTGCGGTCAAAAGTATATAATAATAATAATAATAATAATAATAATAATAATAATAATAATAATAATAATAATAATAATAATAATAATAATAATAATAATAATAATAATAATAATAATAATAATAATAATAATAATAATAATAATAATAATAATAATAAATAGTTTATTTCTCTAAGCAGTACACAAGATTATAACAGTTCGGCCCAAGCCAAAAAAAGAAAAGGTTTCTAGGACTGTACCCGGCAGTCGAGGAGGGAGAGGGGCTACATATACTCACACAGAAAAAAAAAAAAAAAAGAGTAGAAAAAAGGCGTTAATAATATTAAAAGATCAAGTGAAGGTATAAAATTCATACTGTTAAGGGTATAAGAGCAGTTATTGGAAAATATCTGTCGCCGCTATAGGCTTAGCGGCACTAGCTGGCGCTGAGCCAAATTCCTTGTAAAGCAAGTTACGTTGTAAAAGTGACAGAATGGAAGTGGTTGAAACGGCATGAATTTAGCTAAACAGTTATTCACCTTGGTCATCTTTCACCTGCATAGCCGTGTCTTATAGGTTAGTTAGATCAGTTTTAAACTATAGTTAGAGGCACGGTCAAAACTACATCACTGGTTTCTCATGATTGGCTCAAGTATGCGTGGAACGCAAATGTAACCAACATCAAGAACTGGTTTGGTTTGGTTTGTGGGGTTTAACGTCCCAAAGCAACTCAGGCTATGAGAGACGCCGTAGTGGAGGACTCCGGAAATTTCGACCACCTGGGGTTCTTTAACGTGCACTGACATCGCACAGCACACGGACGCCTTGCTTTTCGCCTCCAACGAAAAGCTGCCGCCGAGGCCGGGATTCGATCCCGCGTCCTTGGGAACAGTAGTCGAGCGTCGTAACCACTGCGCCACCCCGGCGGGGTTAACATCAAGAACTAAAAAGATTCCTCTCCTTCCCAGCCGCGGCGGCCGGTTTTCGATGGAGGTGACAAGCAAGGCTCTGGTGCGGCTCTGGTGCTCTGTGCGCAGGTTGTTGAATTTCCGGAGCCCTCCACTACGGCGTCTTTCATAACCTGAGTCGCTCTGGGACGTTAAACCTCGCAAACCAAACCTACCAAACAGGTAAAGCAGAAAGTTGGGCGAGTTGGGTGATGCTTAAACTTGGCACCAGCGGAAGTAAAAGATGAACACAGAGAATCCCGTGTCGCGTGTATCTTTTTTCTGTGTTCCTTTGTTACCTACGCTGGTGCCAAGTTTAATTATGAACCAAACAGCTTTCCTCTTAAGAGACGGACGGAAAAGAAGGGTCAAAACATGCGAATGGGCCGAGAACCTGCACTCGACCATTTTCGGCTTCTACAAAAAAATGATGGTATTACTTATAGATCCACTGTGATAAATATTCGCTGGGGTTGTTTGGAGCGGCAAAACACTTTCTTGCCGTAGCGCTATCTCACGTTCGCAAATGATAGCAAAATTTAATGGAAAGAAAACGCGTAATTGTGTTCCTTGTTCTTTTGCGCTACCTTTTTATTCTAAGAATGTATCACTAACTAGCCCAGCAACAAGTTTTGTTGTCCAAAAACGTTTTGCGCAAGGCAGGAAAATCATTTTGTATGGATGAAAGTAATTTTTTTTCTATATACTTTGACTTCAAAGAAATTTATTTTGTTCTTTATGAAATGGGAATCACTCTGAAAATGTTAAGTACAAAACTTCAATCATATTTTATTTTTTTGTTTCACAGTATTAATTCCAACTATTCTAAATAATGGAAAGGTGCCTCGTAGCCGAAAGGGGTGCTGCGAAAACCGACACGGTAGGAAGGCGGACTAAAGATCGCTGCAGGCTCGGGAGCGCTATCAACTTCAGGTGTCTCTTTCTGTTCGAACAGCACCATCGTGGCCAGAGTTCCTCCGCGTACATATAGTACAGAGCGCGTAATATCGACACCAGAATTTGCCCGTTTTTACATGAAGTGGACTTTGCGGGTAGATATCAAGCAAAGCGAAAAGTGTTCTGACAGATCGTGGCATGAGTCGTGAGCGAAACGGAAGAGGCGGTTTCGTAGTTTGGTGGCGCCCATCAAAGACACACGTTGAAGGTTGCCTGGGGGCGGTTCCTTATCTCCATGTGCTTGTATATATTAGCGCAGAAAAATATCAATTTCGTTGCTGTCCTCTGGATATAAATTCGAAAAAAAAAAAAAAGAGCGGGGGGGGGGGGGGGGGGAGGCTCATTGGACGGTTCGAAGGAGCAGCACCTTAAAAAGAAACACAGGCATTTCGATGTCACGTCAAGCCTCTGCCACTTTAAATGCTGCAGTGCTGTACATCGAATACCGCGATTTTACTTCGTCTTTTTAAAAAAATGTTGCGACTAAAGTTTCTGAAACAAATGCTTTTCAGTGGTGCTGGGCAGCAGCATACTAGCTTTGATGTTTTTGCCTGGACGATCTCATAGTGCGATTGACGGGTGAATAGACCTCAAAAAACAATTTATTGCAAGTTTTCTCCAAGTAGATTAGTAGTGTGAAAGCATAACAGTTACTAAGTATTGAGTCCTATGGTTTTATACCTGTTTGGGAGTTGCATAAGTGAGAAAAAAAAAGAATACATTATTTTTACGTTATTTATGTACAGGCATAATGTTTCTTATCCACGTGGAAAAGAAAAGAAAGCATTGCTTTTGTCATGTGTTAAAGTGTCCATCTTCACGAACTTTTCTTATATGGCTGTCATGACCAAATATTTATTGTGTTCGCGAAGAACTCACGGAAAGAATGTTTACCACAGTATCATCATATACCGGAGTTTTTTTTTTTTTTTCTTCAAAAAATAGGGGCTTGTCAAGCCCAAGTCGTAGTCATTCGGCCGGGAATGACCAAGGTGTGCAAGAACGCAACAGAACTCTAGGGACGCTCCTGACGCTATTGTGAAACGGAGTAAATGCGTGCAGAAGGAAGCGTCGTACGCATCCAGACACGCGGCACACATGAAATTAGGCTGAGGAAACGGGCGTTTTAACCCTGTGCTCCGCACCCTCAGCTTCCTTCTATGTTCACTCCTCAAGTACTCTTTATTCGTTGATATCGAACGTAGAAATTCCAGTGCAACCCTCCCATCTCGCGCGAGTCATGACATAGTTGCATAGTCTGGATTGATAGCGCACTTTTTTCCCTACGGGATCCTTGTTTGTTTCACACTTTTGTGAGAATACAGAAGTGAAGAAAAAGAGCTGCATTGGTTTTTGGGTATACTAAGCTCGATTTCCGTCCGCTATACGTGTTACGAAGCCTCCTGCCCTGAGTCAGCTGAAACAACTTCCCTTAAAGCGCTCGCGCAGCGCTCTTTCCGAAAGGCGGCAGCACCTGCGTGGTCCTCCTCCGGCGGGCGCAATCCGCCACTTGAGCACGATCCGGAGAGCCCTCGACGCGCCGCCATGTTGTTGCACCTCGCGTACGCGCCCAGCCAACCCCGATTTGAACGCGCTCTTCTTCGCGCCATTACGCGCCATAACCAGAGAGAAAAAGAGCAGCGAGCGGAAACACTTCACAGAGAGGTGTACTTTCCGGCCGCGTGCTTCTGGGGACCGCGGTAAGCTTAGGCGCCAGTGACACGTGAGGCTCTGTTTTGACAGCCCTGCGCGCGCTGACGTAATCTCGCGGATTGTGCGGAAGTCTTGAGTGGCTGTATTTCCGACAGGGAGTACTCTTTTAGGCCTTTGCAAATCGGTGCCGCAGTGAAGTGTTTTCTCGCTCTTGGCCGTGGATAAATGGAGTAGTTGCAGTGTCGAAGTGGACCGGAGGCAAACGTTGTTCTTGGAGAACTTCTACAGTGCCCATGTTGGACACGCAGAAGCATGAAGGGATGATGGACGCTGGAGCGCACGCACTTCAAGTTACATTTTCTATGGCGCTTCCAAAATCCTTATTTTTGTGTGTGGAGCACCTGCGGAGCGTATTGTATCGAACATTAACCACTTCCAGAGCACCGTGCATGAAGTGTTTGAACGAGTTCGCTCTCGAATTATGCTCGAGTGATAACTTATCTCTCGATATGCATGGCCTAGTAAACCAGACGCTTTATTGCCATTCGCGTATATTTTCGATACTTTTCTTTATCGTGAAAAAGAAGCCACTTTAATAACTTTTGTCTTGAAAATGATTCGAAATCGAAACAATGCTGCATATATATGGGCTCCAAGATCTGTTCATTAAAGGGTGCCGCCACAAAAAGCTTCTCTGTGACGCAGGCCGAATTATGATTGCGTTGTCCCATTATAAGGTTCGCATGCAGATTAACTTCACAGTTTAGACAAAACTACTAAAAGAGAGGAGCCCAGTCAAACGCAATATATATATTCAGACTTTCTTAATCCAATAGCTACACAAAAAGCCCATTCAGTATTACGCCACATGGGTAGATAAATACGTGACATAAATGCTCGAGAAAAAAGGCGATATGAGAGGCCATGAGAGTTAGCGCTCCACATTTTGATTCTTGCGCTCCCACACACAATTAATCTTGTTAATTAACTCTCTCCTTGTAAAGCCCCTACTATTCACTGACGGAGCAGTCACACATGCCTGGCTACATTTCAGAATTTCCCCTGGCCTCGACATTCCCCCCATTAACTGATATATGTCGTAATGCAGAATACGACATCTACGGAATAAAGAATAGATTACCCATAGCTCCATCGACAATGCTCTGCATTGTGTGCCACGCCGTGCCACACCTTGCAACAATGTTCTGCTAGAGGGCCATTCTCTAATCTCTGTCCGGTTCTATATTCTTAAATGAATCAGCTGACCGGGAAAATAGGTGAGGCAGTGAAATTCTTAGATGTAGCCAGTCATGCATAAGTGCGCCTTCAGTAACCCTGCTTCATAAGGAATTGAAGTTTTTGGAAAAGGGAACGGGCTGATTAAGTCACATTTGGTATTCGGCACATGAGGCATCGCAGTTGTTATATTTACCTTGGTTGCGGAAGGCTAGATAATATTGTGCTTGAAATACAGTCTAGTTTAGTTCGCACCCGCGTGTGTCTCCTTTTTAGTCCCGTCTTTTGAGTATGCGAAAATTTCCATATGCACTGCGAGTTCTCGAACTGTCCGCCCTACTGTAAGCGGTCGACGTTCTACTCCCAGTGTTTTCTGCTATACCGTCGTCGTATGTGTAATAATCTCTGCATATATATGTATATATATATATATATATATAATTTAAAAGGAGTGAACAGTCCACGAGGCGAAGGTAAACGTTGGGGATTTATTATTATTATTATTTTTATGTCATTTGTTGATATTGACCAGAATAGACTTATGATGATTTTAGGGAGAAAAAGAATATTAAATGAAATGCAGGAGAAAACACACACACACACACACACACACACACACACACACACACACACACACACACACACACACACACACACACACACACACACACACACACACACACACACACACACACACACACACACACACACACACACACACACACACACACACACACACACACACACACACACACACACACACACACACACACACACACACACACACACACACACACACACACACACACACACACACACACACACACACACACACACACACACACACACACACACACACACACACATATTATATATATATATATATATATATATATATATATATATATATTGATGAATTTTGCTTACATGTGCTTTGTGGGCCACGCGCCATCCCCCGCCTTCAAAATTCCGCTTCCTGCATTCACAACCTGTTTAGGGTGTATCATGGTTGCTCTGAACTAAATGATGACATCACAGGTCGACTGTCAGATTAGAAAGGCGATTTGCAAACGCTCGCTTTCATGTATCCCTAAGGGCGTCAAGGCCTATTTTTCAGCCCTCGTCAGCCCAGCCTGGTCACATAAGGTAATATGGAATCCAAAGTCAGACTCCGCCCGCACCACTAATGTATCGCGGGTATCCTGGTGACAGCAGCGCCACCGCCACTTGCTTGTGCCACAAATTCTTGCTTGTCTATGCGTTCACCAAGCAAATATGTGATCATTGCCAGTGCTCGCCGCCCATATCCTTCGTACCTAATATGGGCTTTTAGATCCTCGAAAATGAGTATTACAGGTATAATGCCATAGGGGACTAAGAAAGATCATGCTCCAATTTCTGTGTCTTGGAACACGTATACGGGCCACTTTAAAAGACGGCTGGGAGCATTTCATCGCGAGTGCCTGTTTCGGTGGGCTTCGCTGCATTGTTCACGAGCACAAGGGGGACATTTCTTCGCCTGACAGGAATGGCTTGTGAGAATGCATACGTACCGCTCGTACGCCCGGAATTGCGACGCCAGCCACTCTTATTTCAGATTTACTACCTCCCTGATAACACATATCTGTTTTGATACGTATTATACCTACGTCTTTGACTGCAATACCCCATGCTTCAAGCGAACGCTTTTGAAAGCTCGTACATACAGAAAGTTCGAAATATGAAAAAAAAAATAAAATGTTGGGGAACAAATTTTCAGCCGCAGCGGAAGTAATTTACTACAAAAAATGTCACGTCTAATGAAATAACTTGTTCAATTTTTAATTGACACAGTGTGGTGGTTAATGCCAGTGCGGAATTCGAAGCCATGAAAAAGGCAATGCCATATGACTTCAAAACATCATCATCATCATCATCATCATCATCACCATCATCATCATCATCATCATCATCAGCCTGATTATTCCCACTGCAGGGCGAAGGCCTCTCCCATATTTCTCCACTTAACCCGGTTCTGAGCGAGCTGCATCCAGTTGACCCCTGCGAACTTCTTAATCTCATCCGCCCACCTAACTTTCTGCCGCCCCCTGTTACGCTTTCCTTCCCTTGGAATCCAGTTTGTTACCCTCAGCGACCACCGGTTATCCTCTCTTCGCACTACATGTCCTGCCCATGTCCATTTCTTCTTCTTAATTTCCACTAGAATGTCGGTAACTTGAGTTATTTCTCTGACCCACTCTGCACGCTTTCTATCTCTTAATGTTACCCCTACCATTTTTCGTTGCATAGCCCTCTGGGTTGTCCTCAACTTAAGTAGAACTCTCTTGGTCAGCCTCCACGTTTCAGCCCCATAGGTGAGTACAGGCAAGATGCAACTGTTGTATACTTTCCTCTTGAGCGATACCGGTAAGCTGCCAGTCATAATCTGCGAGTGCTTGCCAAATGCGCTCCATCCAAATCTTATTCTTCTTGTTATTTCCTTTTCATGGTCCGGATCAGCGGTTACCACCTGTCCTAAGTAGACATACTCGCCTACTACTTCCAGTATTTCGCTACCTAATGTAAACTGCTGTTCCTTCCCGAGGCTGTTGAACATTACCTTAGTCTTCTGCATATTGATTTTCAAGCCCACCTTTCTACTTTTTCTGTCTAGGTCATCAATCATTATTTGCAGTTCATCCCCCGAGTTGCTTAGCAAGGCAATCTCATCAGCAAATCGCAGATTACTGAGGTATTCTCCACCTACCCTTATCCCTAACTGCTCCCATTCCAAATCTCTAAATACTTCCTCTAGACAAGCTGTGAATAGTACTGGGGAGATTGTGTCTCCTTGCCTAACACCTTTCTTTATGGGAATTTTGTTACTTTCTTTATGCAGAACTATGGTTGCTGTGCTGCCACTATATCTTCCAGCACTTTCACGTACGGCTCGTCTACCCCCTGATTTCGCAATGCCTGCATCCCCGCCGAGGTTTCAACTGAGTCAAATGCTTTTTCGTAATCAATGAATGCTATGTATAAGGGCTGGTTATATTCCGAGCATTTTTCTATCACCTTATTGATGGTATGGATATGATCGATAGTAGAGTACCGTTTCCGAAACCCTGCTTGATCCTTTGCTTGATTGCAGTCTAAGGTTGTCCTGATTCTATTAGCGATTACCTTAGTAAATACCTTATACGTAACAGACAGTAAGCTGATTGGTCTGTAATTTTTAAGGTCCTTAGAGTCCCCTTTCTTGTGAATGAGGATAATGTTTGCATTCTTCCATGCTTCCGGTGCCGTCGATGACACCAGGCACTGCGTATACAGTGTGGCCAGTTTTTCTAACACGATATCCCCCCCGTCCTTCAGCAAATCTGTAGTTATCTGATCCTCTCCAGCTGATTTCCCCCTTTTCATAGTTTCTAGTGCTTTCTTGACCTCGTTCTTCGTCACTGGTGGAACGTCTGACTGTTTTTCCCTACCGCCAATCTCATTACGGTCCTGACTATGTTGGCTACTGTAGAGATCTGTATAGAATTCTTCGGCTACTTTGACTATCTT
The DNA here is from genome assembly GCF_055883805.1 of Amblyomma maculatum. Taxonomy (NCBI): domain Eukaryota; kingdom Metazoa; phylum Arthropoda; class Arachnida; order Ixodida; family Ixodidae; genus Amblyomma; species Amblyomma maculatum. Next base: position 124,097,062 of record NC_139350.1, read on the forward strand.
GTCCATATTAGTGATGACGTTGCCCGCCTTGTCCCTTATCGCATACACCTGGATTTTCCCTATGCCCAATTTCTTCTTTACCGCTTTAAGGCTTCCCCCGTTCTTTACAGCATGCTCAATTTTCTCCATGTTATACTTCCTTATATCGGCCACCTTGCGCTTATTGATTAGCTTTGATATCTCGGCCAATTCGATCTGGTCTGTTGGATTGGAAGCTTTCATACTCTGGCGTTTCTTAATCAAATCTTTCGTCTCCTTAGACAGCTTACCGGTATCCTCTCTAACTATCCTACCGCCTACTTCTACCGCGTGCTCAGTAATGATATCTCTGAAATTATTGTTCCTTGCCTCTAGGGTAATGTCACCATCCTCAGTTAGAGCTGAATACCTATTTTGTAGCGAGATCCTGAACTCTTCTGCCCTCCCCCTCACCGCTAATTCGTTTATGGGTTTCTTTCTTACTAATCTATTGCGTTCCTTCTTGAGATTTAGGCTAATTCGGGACCTCACCATCCTGTGGTCACTGCATCGCACTTTCCCGATTACCTCTACATCCTGCACAATGGCGGGGGTTGAACACATTATGAAGTCGATTTCAATTTTAGTCTCCCCGTTAGGACTTTTCCATGTTCATTTTCGGTTCTTCCGTTTGCTGAAGAAGGTATTCATGATTCGTAAGTTATTGCGCTCTGCAAACTCAACTAGTAACTCCCCCCTGCTATTCCTAGAACCAATGCCATAGTCACCTACTGCCTTGTCTCCTGCCTGTTTTTTTCCCTGCCTTGGCATTGAAGTCACCCATTAGTACAGTATACTGCGTCTTTACTTTTCGCATTGCCGATTCTACATCTTCATAGAAGCTTTCAACTGCCTGGTTATCGTAACTACATGTAGGTGCATAGGCCTGTATAACCTTCAGTTTATACCGCTTATTAAGCCTAATTACGATGCCTGCAACCCTCTCATTAATACTATAGAATTCATAAACAAATAATGACTAATTATTTAAAACCCCGGGGCGCGAGGAAATCTCACGCTTTTTGTTATCACAAAACCTAAACTGATTCCAGTAAGCTTGGTTACAAAAGCGCATCCGTTGGTTGCGTGTTGCACTACTACGGGAGCACAATTTTATTTTTTGCGCCCTAAAAAATCAACATATCCGCAGATCATTTCTCGATGCGCTTGTCATTTTTTATCTCTTTTTTTTGGCATTCATTTTCAGAAATCTCGCTCAATCCGTTTTATATATCTGTCTTATGTACTCGGTGCGAGTGCTAGAACGAACTTTAAAAGAAAAACGTTTGTACTTATCAGAATATTAAATTGTTCTATACCAATATGCTCGCAAAAGAACCGCACAATATTCCACAGCCTCACCACGATTAAAAGTACTGTCCAATAGAGCTGGACAGGGAATGATTCGGCTAAAAATCACCAATCATGAGAACCTACAACGCAAAAGTAGAGTAGCTGCCAAAATATGCATACGATAATTCACCATCCCTTGACTTGTTACGGTCTCCAGCATAGAGCATTTGTGAGCCAGTTCTTTTTCTTCTGAAACTGGGTTATCCGATAACACCCCCCCCCCTCCCCCCACCCTGCATGCCGGTGTAATAAGATATTTAAATAAAGAAATTATATTTGCAAGAAAATCGAACGTCCTTTAAAGAACGGACGCAGCCTAAAAGCGGCCAAGTCGAAACTAGGAAGTGGCAAAAATCCCATTTAATCCCAAGAATCAGGAGGGTAATGTCATTACCAATAGCTAAAAAACAGTTAAATAGCCGATGAGGTCTACACATATCTGCAAATAATCCCAATGATAATGACGGAAGAAGTAGTGCAGCGTCAACGAAAGAGCAATTAAAGGAAGAACCATAAGCAGTATAGTTGAAAAAAGCAGCTGGTGGGGGTCACATAACTGAAGATTAGTTAAAAAATGTTAGAGAGATTTCGCTAGGAAAACACTGCCGGCCGAAACGCGAAGTGCCTCATACCCTACCCTTGTAAAATTTTACAAGGACGCCATCCCATTATCGTTATTCATAAAAAAGGAATCATTGGAGATTGAAAGTTTAAAGACCGATATCAGCTTGCTGTCTGAAGTGTTTACTAAGGTAACCGCTGATATAATCAGGCAAACTTACGTTTCAATCAAAATAACCGACTGGCTTTAGTAGCGGCTACGTAATGTGGTTCCGATTAAATGCATGCCTTTTTTGTAAACGAAGAAATCTAAAACTGTCGTTTCCCTATCTATAAATCTTAAAATCAATCTGAGATGCCTCTTTACCTGATTATCAACAAAATATCTATCCAACAAAATAAAATATTCGCATTGAATAACTAACTATCCCAGGGCGTTGGAGCTCGGTGCAGATATCGTTCAGAATTGCCTCCAAATCTGAACGTGCTAACGGAGAGTACAATATATCAAACACATGTTAACCACTGCCATTTGGTTTTGCCCACCACGTCTACCACTGATATCAATAAATTTTTAATTTTGCAGAAAAAAAACACCTATGCAAATAATTTCTGGGGCTATCACGGCTCACTCTAAATACGGTACCTAAAAGTTTTCTTTAATATAGATATGTTCGAATCGGTGTACTTTAGAACACCGCTTACTGCAGTATCTAAAGTTGTGTCCCTCAACAATGCTGTATTAATTAAAATTGTTACCAGATTAAAGACCAAGAAGAACTATATTTTTACTCGCTGCACTGGCAAATGGATAATTCTGCGTACTTGAATTAACTATGGGATACAGACGCTTCACTTTGTGACACTGTGTGTGCGTAATAAACATAATAGCGACGAAAAGGACCGTTGTTGTTTGCCTCCTAAGGCTAGAGCTTTAACGTTTTCTTTTTTTTTTTATCTTTTGACAAGATAATTGATGTTACAGTTATGTTTACGATGCCTGTACATTTTCGTTCCATGTGCAATTTCTATCAGTTTGCATTTCGTTTACCGACCCCTAGCATTCCAGGGCTTCAACACCTGACGTCATCTGTCGTCTTCCAATAGCGACCGCTGCTGATTGAATGGAATGCATACACATTCTTGAACTGACAGAAAACTAAAGCCTCCCGTGAGATGGCACGCGAAATTACTGGTCCTAGTGGCTTGTTCATTTTACACACTGCAGAATCAACATTAATACGTAGTATGCGCTCTCAGAGAAGAGATCTGGAAGCACATCAGCGGTTTGCAACCGAATTTTCGCGGGCATTTTTAAATCTCCGTGCCATGCAGCATGGCATCCATATTAGTAACGGTATAGTAATATTGATCGCATTTCTTTTCGTCATTTTCCCCTCTATTTTAAGATGGATATCAGATTTTTACCTAGGCCCAATTACTTCTTGGCCATTCTATGGTATACCCCGTTCTTTGAGTAGCTCCGTCGTCTCCATTTTTGAGTTACGAGCTATGACAGTTGTGCCAGTACTGTTTTTTTTTTTTCAACAAGGAGTAAATGGCTCAATAATTGGATGTTTCCTAGCATTTCAAGTCTAGGTTCAGAGCTTTCCAATATTCAGCCTAGCTAAGGTAACCGCTACTTTGTACCCTCTGCAATTGCATTACTGAGGATATCGTAAATCCCTGTGTATCCAACAAACAGCAATTGCAGACCCTATGTCTCCAGCCTGTAATGTTGTATATTACAATATGCTCCAAACTTTCCTCCTAACCATTAGCCCCTTGTTTCTTGAAGAGCCCTGGTAGGCTATAGCCTTAGTGGATGAGATTGTAGCGGGGACGCTGTCTCGTCCAGATTTTGAGGGTATACAAAATGTCTGGATCCAGGCATTCTTAGCATCTTCTGCTGCGTTAAGGGCCTCACTGCTACCGCGGTCATTTGTTCGAAAGCCACTTCATCTTGTCGGCTAGCTATTCGGCATCCTACTGCATGTCTGAATTCGGCTTGACTGATGAAAAGATGTCAGCGGTATATATATCAGGTGTTTCAGCTGAATTTATTACATGGTGAGTTTTCCCAGTTAATTCTACTGGAAGAGAGGCGGGGAAGGTGTTAAAATCGAGAACAAGAGTTTTCGTGAGGTCTGAGGGAAACAGGGCTGAAAGTGAAAAGTATTTTTACCGAAATCGCTTTTTAGTTTGAGTGTTTTTATTTTATTTATTTTTAATTTCGAAACTGCCTTTTAAGAATCTGGTCACCTGCCTAGCTGACTATGTGACCCCACATTAAACCACGCCTAAAGCTAATAACACTTGCTTCAACTTTCCTCTATACTCTCTATGATCTTCTGCCACCAGCCCGGCGTTTCAGCCAATAGCAATTACCGCATTACACAAGCCTGACCAGCTATCGTCCTCCACCGATTCTGGGGGATGGCTGGGAGAAACGGGATAGTGATCTTTCCTATAAATCTCCGGAGGATACACACGCCCCCGGCACAGAGGCAAACAGGGAGGACCCGGGTACAGTAAGGGAAGAGCCACTTTATACGAGCACTGGGAGGAGTGGGGATGATTAGGACGAGTTTAGGGATTAGCGCGCCTTTCGGCGACGATGGCGCTCCGAGGATCTACCAGCCGCACTCAAAGGCAAGGGAAAAAGCCGCGCGAAGCGACGTGAGCCACAAGGGCAAGTGAACTCCTGGGGCCGCGTTCAGGTGATCATCGTCAACGGCGTCGTCATCAGGAAAAGAGCATGGATGCACAACATTCTTGTAATGCATTAGGGGAGGGGCGTCGGCTACGTCTCCTTGCCTCGGATTGGATGCCTGCGTCCCATTCTGTAAATGCCGATCAAAGACTATACAGCTCAGAAACCACTCTTGGTATGTTTGTGTTTGTTTTTCTCACAATGGTAGCACTTCCGGAAGAAGTGGTACAGTATACTGCCGTTTTGAAATCGTATACATTCAGATTTGTATCCGGAACGCATTGCAGTGCTACTGCCAGTGCCTTTAAAACGAGGATTTGTGGCGTGAAAAGTCCTCTGCTCTCTTAACGCGTACAGGGGAGCAAAGCGAGACGAAAAAGGACGAAAAGTGTTGCAGGTATTGTAAAAAAAAATATTAAATATTACAGTATGATGGTTATCAGATATTAATACACTTCAACATAAATTGCAGTATCAGAAAAAAAGAACAGTGTTTTGAAACATATAGAAAATATTTCTTGATGTTACGCAAGAACAAAACAAAATATAACGCACTACGGAAATTACCCTTGAAATTGTGCCGGAAGAAAAATGTTTATCCGTGTTCACGGAAGAGAAATTAAGCAACGAAATATTCGTGCATAGATGAGACACATATTTCTTATGTCCAATACTTACCATTTCAACATCCCTCAGTAATATTCGAAGAATATTTCCAGGAATTTCCTGTATATAGCTCGTAACGGCACTTGGGAAGTAGTCGTATGTGGTTATTTTATTATATATCCAAAAGGAAGGAAAAGATGTTCGCCAGCCCCGGTGTCTGCTATCTGATATCTGAAGAACCTGAACTGGGGCGTCGGAAATAAAGGGATAGTGACGAAGCCGTAGATGTAATCAGAGAGGTAAAACTCTTTCGTTTAATACCTAATACTGCTATCACAATCAGTAGTCGTATAAATTGTTTATTTTCAGTTCATTAAGCGACGGAAAAGTCTGTGAGGTTAGCGCTTTGTATACCGTAGTTTTGATGGTGTTTAATATTTTCTTCGCGTTTTTGGAACTACATGGGGTTTGTTCCGCTGCTGTTCCCTGGGCTAAATTGAAATAGTTCAGGTAAAAGGCAAAGAAACTCAAGTAGACAACCACTTTGACATTTTTCGGGTGAACTTAAATGTTTTGCGGTTTAAAATCGCATTCAATTTAATTTACTTCTTCGACTGTTAATGTTATCAACGCATCGCAATGTTGTTTCTAAAATATGCCCCTCGTACGTCAACACTGTTTGAAACATAACTGGTTTCAAATCTAAATGTTAGGTGCACCTGTAATTAAACTTGCGTTCCTTTTCGTTGAAAAACAAGTAGTTTTGATCTTTTCCTTCTACTTCTGAATGATTGTTACAAGACGATGTGTATGCTTTCCTGAAGGAAAAAGACAGCTGGAAAAAAGACAGCTTACTTTAGAGATTACTTCAGTTTCAGAGCATTATGATACCCCGGCGCTTGTATCATCAGCATATTAATAAACTTAGTAGCAAAGCATATATGTACAATATCACTATTATAGAAATTATATTTCATGGTAGCGAAATTCTACCCTTTGGATTCATTTTTTTTTTTAGGAGTGAATTGAATTCATGTCAAAATATTAGTTTATTTGATAGGTATTTCTTCAACAAGGCCATGCAAACCATGTCCAACGTATGCCATAATGTTAACTTCTTCAAATAAGGTGGCGTGACTAATGTGATCGAAAGACTGACTGAAATGGACGAAAGTACTTATAATAGTATATTTTGCAACAAAATTTTTTTACAACATATTCTTTATGGTGTCACAACGCCAGCTGTGTAGACCTGTCTCCTAATACTGGGAGGTATACATAAAGTGGCATGCTTCCAGCAGCAGAGCAGTACTCCTTTTAGAATAATTTTGTTGAGATTTGCAGAAAATGAAATAATTGACATATATGCTTGTAGATAGATGCGGAACCCTTATTGCCTGCTTTATGCAGAGTTATAATGCGGGCTATTTGCGTATGTGAAAGAAAAATGGTGGTATAAATATAAACATTAATAATAAGTAGCAGAAAGGCACTAATAATACACATGGTATAATTTACGCGCATTGTCTCTATACCGCCAGCATCAATGCTATGAGAATTATTGAAACTTAGTAGAATCCAAACAGATCTCATCTCCATCTCTTCGATATACTGTACGAACGTTTTCGTGCTCTCAAGTTTTATAGAATTCTGTCTGGTTTGTACCAAGCTCTCTGTAAACGAGATAATCACTGAAGATGTTAGTCGTTGTTTCTTCATTTATTTTCAGTCCTTCTCAAAGCTGAAGGTTCGTGACGCCCATAAAAAAAAAAAAAATGCCGGTCTTCAGGTCTTCAGCGCTAGCCTGTTGGTGGCAATAATTTGTGCTCATTTAATTCACGTTAAATAAATGTGTAGTGAAGCTTCTCTTAAGTTGTGTTTCACTCAAAAATGTCAGTGTCGAGCTTTTGTGATCGCTTGTTTATAACATTTCAGAATTCGTTGGAATAGGGAACACCTGACGAATAAATCACAGATGCGATTCTGAACCTTTTCCTCCCGACGAAGCAGTGCAATAATATATTGACTAACAAAAAACGAAAAAAAAAAAAAAAAAAACGTCCCACGGTTGAGGTGACAGGTTGGACATGAACGGTTCTTGCTCTCAACTTTCTCTAATAGTTCAGCCCCCTGTTCGCTACCTCTATTGGTAACGCTTCCACCTCAAGGTCGGCAACTTTTAGACAGCGTAGGCAATAGCTGCAGCATGGAATCAACATGGAGACACACAGGACCCTGCAAGGCGGGCTGGACTTCGTCTTTCTCTTCAATCAAGGAACACTCACGTCATACCACTCGCACCAGCAACAAAAGTATGCCATATAGTATGCGAGTTTTATTTCTTCTTTCGCCATGATCCTTTTAGTTCATCGCTAATTTCAGTGAACACAAATATAGAGTCGTTGTTGAGCACACATGGGAGCACTAGGACCATTGATCTACATGATTATTTCGCTTTGGGTATGAAAAGCCCCAGGTTTAAATATCGGAAAGGGTCTGTGGCTTTTAAAAGCTCTTTATTTTTACAACCACTATGTAAAAAAAAAAAAAAAATCAGCAGAGCATTAAAGTCACTTTACGTGCAGCAATGCGAAAGCATTTTGGCCGCTCTGCCGCGATCCTTGGAACGCTCCTGCTTTCTAGAGAGAGAGAAAGAGTGCGAGGAAGAGACAGAGGTACTCTCTCACTCTCTACTCTCGCTCAGAAAGAGGGAGTGAAGAGAGGGCGTCTCTACCCTCTCTAGTATTCTCTTTAGAGAGACCAGGGGAGGAAGAGAGAGAGGGAGAGAGGGTAATAATCTCTCTTTTTTCTCTCTCTCTGAGAGACTGACTCCCTCTTCCTCATCGCTGACTATCATTATCTATCACTAACTATAACTGTCGGCCAATACATACCAATCACCAATGTTATTTTTGCCTCGCGCTTACAACTATATTCTTACTATAGCAGCTAAAAATGTATAACCAGGAACATGATGCTTGTATTTTTCAATTTTGTTCTTTAACCTCTGTTCTATTATTTTTGTAACCACTCCCCTCTAAAATGCCCCTGGCCTTGAGGGTAATCATAAATAAATAAGTAAATAAAAACGCTCCGATATGCCGCGGAATCTCGCGCACAGTTTCTGAGCACACTTTCTGTGGGCGCCTCTCACGAGCAGTTAAAGGCTCTCGCTTTAAAACTCAGCGTCCGTCTGACAACGTGCAGCCTCTGAAAAAGCGGGAGCAGAAAAAATTAAGGGAGCACTTCAGTCACATTACGTGCAGCAAGGCGAAAGCATTTTGGCCGCCCTGCTGCGATTCTTGGAATGCTCCTGCTTCCTCGAGAGAAAAAGTATAGAGTCTCTCTCTCTAGAGAGAGAGAGAGAGACTCTAGAGAGAGAGAGAAGCACAGAAAGAGACTCTTCATCTCCCCTTACTTTCTCCCCTCTCTCCACAGAGAGACTGGAATAAGGGCGATCGACACTTTTTAGAAATAAATAGTATTACCCTCGCTCTACTCTCTCTGTGCAGAGAGGGGAGAAGGGGAGAAGAAGGGGAGGGAGAGAGGAAAGAGAGGGTAGATGGAGGTATAGGGTAGGGAAAGAAGAAGAGGAGAAAGACAGGGAGAGTCTCTCTCTTGCTCTCTTCTAGTGAGAGGAAGCTCTCTCTAGAGAGGGAGACTTCTTTTCTGATCACTATCATTATCAATCACTAACTATTACTATCAGTCACTATATACCAGAACCCCACAAATACCCCGTGGAATATTGCGGACTTATCACGCGCATAGATCTCGTCAGTGTTTCTGCGCACACTTTCTTCGGACGTCATTCATGAGCTGTTAAAGGCGTTCGAATTAAAAAATTGAGCAGTTCGACACTGCCGAACATGGATATCGAGCGTTGTCCTCGTTTATGACGCAGATGCATGCATCTTCGTTATAACCGAGGTCACATGTTCTTTATATCCGATGTCACGCATACATCTTTGTTACAACCGAGGTTACATGCTCTTTATATCCGAGATCACGTGATATGCATGCATCTTCGTTATAACCGTGGTTTGCGTGTTCGGTATATTCCAGATCACCTGTATAGGCATCCATCTTCGTTATAACCGAGGATGCGCGTTCGGTATATCCGAGATCACGTGGTATGCATTGATATTCACAGGACACTTGAGCTCCGGCTTCAAGGGTGAAGCGATGGCATAGTCTACAAGCCCAGCCTTAACTGAGCAGCACGAACGTGCCTGCGCGGCCTGCAGGAGTAGCGTGTATTACTACATGAAAGAACACTACAAGTTTGACTCTTATCCCATCTTCCCACGTGAAAAGTTAGCGAAATGAGCAAAAAAGGAAAGGCCAAGTATCTGTCAGACTTGAGCGTAGGGAGAAAGGTAGAAGTGAAAGCGCAATCGGTGAAAGGAGATCCCGTAGTGGAGGGCTGCGGAGCAATTTCGGCCACCTGATGGCCTTAACGTGCACTGACATCATCATCATCATCATTATCATTTATTGATCCCTCAAAGGTCCCGCTCCCATTGGGATATTACATAAGGGGGGAGGAGGGAGGAGAGAATGGTGTGAATATAAAGTCATACATAAGCAAGTGAACATAAAAGCAATCGACTAAAAATAACAAAATTGAGCAGAAAACGCTAGGTGGTTAGAACAATACAAACGAAATTATGAAGATATCAAAGGGCAATAAAGAAAACAAAACAAAAATGATATATGTCAAAAAGAACTACACTGACTTTGTAAGGGGCAAAAATATAGAGAACTACACAAGATCACATCATGAGGCAACACTTCAATCAAACACATCGCACAGCACATGGCTGCCTTTCCGTTTAAGTTAGGTTTTAGGGAAAGGAAGGAGTAGTATACAGCAGTATACTTTTGGATGGAAAGCATGGAATCGTGGACACCCACACTTAATTAGGCTGAGGTCAGTTGAAATTCAGGATTAGTGCACGCGAAGACTGGCTCTACCTAGCGTACAATGAAGCTTTCGCTTCAGTTCTGAATTGGTTAAACAAAGAAATGCAAAGACGCAGTATCAGTCGAGGTCACTTGAAGGTCAAACTGAGGCTTTCGCGACGACTGCTTTACCTAGCATAGTGAAGCTTTCGCTCCAAAGCATTCTGGTAATTGCACGCGCGAGCCTAAGTTCGAATGATCGGCCGATTTTAGGTGGCCGCTTACAAACGCAAGGTTATGCTGCCACGTGGACGCCAGAGCCAAATTTCGAAAGAGTGGTCTGCTGAAACCTTATGCTTTATGGCAGTTAATCGCTCGCTTGATCAAACCGAACATTGATAAAGCATTTGGACTGTATCCCAATTGACCTCAAGGAATTCGAAATCATACTAAAAACCAATTCGACACACCAGAACCTAAATTCTTACTGTTAAATGAATTAATTTCTTCAACACAAATTACGTACGAAATTGGAGCTGCAGCACGTTGACACGTTTGACTCCGCACCAATCGCATTGATCGCCCTCAAGGTTCTATTTGGTGCTTCGCGAAGCTACGAAATGTTAAGCCGTGGTGGTAATTAGAACGCACCCTTGGGTTGCATAACAAATGCAGGGGTTTCCGAACGTCTGGAACTTGAAGCTGCAAGATATCTCCAAAAAGCAATGCAAAAAAAAAAAAAAGGAAAGAAAAGGCTCACTCTCCTCTTTAAAACGTTTCCAGGAAGATATTTTTGAGAATTTTACAACTTCTAGATTCTGGGTGAAGTTTTCACCGTTAGACAACAGGTACTGTCATGCATTTATTGGTGGGAGTGGCCTGAGCTTCCCCTTTCGGAGGAAGAAACTGTTCCTAAAGTTTTTTTCGTGCGCTCGCAGCGAGTAATTAAAACTGCCGTATGAAACCAGCTGTGGGCGGTGGTCTGGAACACAATCGCGAGGAAAGTGTAGAACATTGTAGAAATGGTCCAAGTTTGCTATCTGTAACAAAATTTTGCTTCTGAATTATGTCCTGCGCTCAAAAACTAAGTCATATTGTCATAGAAGGCAGTAAAGTGCGATTTTAATAATTACTAGCAAAGAACTACAAGCCTACCGAGAGGAAGTCTCCTATATATTGATTTCCATTCCGACGTTAAATAATATATGAAACACTAGTTTAATAACCCTTTTCAGCAAATGCTCAAAATTTCTGCGTCGGAAGTAATTCCAGGTAGCCGATAATTCACTTTACGTCATTGACATGGAAACAGCCGACCACCTACAGGGGAAAAACAATTCAAGCACACCGATACTGCTCATGATGTTTGGTCCTGTAGCCGTCAATAATAAGTGGATGAGGCATCGAGGCCGGATAAGTGATCTTGTGCAATACGGTGCGCTCGCTAAAACCAACTTCAGCGAGAATCAGGCAATTGTTACCAAGTGGTTGGTTTGCCCGGCTCTTCAGAACGATGAGCAAAAATAACTCTAATTTGTTTGAGTGAAGCTGGCAGAGATATAGGAAATTGGAGGCCTCTTCTGTTACTCGCATCACTGATCCTACATGTATGGAAAAATGGTTTATAAGCACGGCGAGTTTTTCCAGTGCGCCTACAATGATGAATTTCGCTGCACAGTCTTAAGTATAAATCATTGGTGCCGATGATGAAAGTATTTACGCAGAATACCTACATCAGAATGAATTTCTCCCAGTTGGTATAAGAGTTCTGACAAAACAAGTGGCGTGTCTATGCTTAGTGAAACTATAACCAGTAATGTTCATTTCTTCGCCTCTTTTCATTACCAATTATTTTAGCTTCACGTTCACGCGAGTCTATGAGTCGGCTTAGACCAGATTCGGCTTTACATACCATATTTTTGTACCCTTGCAATTTGAGTGCTAGTTCCACACATGTTAACATTTGATCTATATAGGGCACTGCGTTGCAGCCACCCTTTTTCTGAAGACGATGTCATCTTGGCAAATATATTTTTTTATTTGCTCATTTCTCTTGTGCACTCATTACGCAATCTTATTTTAGTTCCTGTGCGGCTTCTGCCCCTTATGGCTGTAATGTCCAGAATCATTATTTGCTTCCAATCCTTTGCCACATTTCATGTTCTTACCTTTTTTCATCATTGGTGCGTTAATAAAATAGGTCATGTTTTTCTTTCAACTATTTGTTTTTGCTCCAACTGCATGGTACTTGGAAGATACTTTTTGACAGCATGTTTCTGGCCCCGTCTGTGTGCACTTACTTCTACGAGGTGGCGCAGCCTGTCAAGCATTACTGGCTTAAGCTGAACTTTCATCACACTGTGTAATTTGGCAATGATGAATGAAGGCTTTATTATCATCATAAATGTTATACAAATATTCTGTAAGTCCCTGTATGGTCATGTGTTCTTTTCGGTACCTCTTTGTGAAGCTAATGCGCAGTGAGGACTTTGACGGACGGCACTACAAAATCACACCGCGTTCGGCAGCGCTATCTCTATTATTGCACTTTGAAGCCCGGATGAAGCGCAAGCACCGCCTACGAGCTCTACACCTTCGACTACATTCAGATTTATTATCGGCAGCAAAAGCTTGCGGTATGCTTGTTTGCGCGCGCGCACACACACACACACACACACACACACACACACACACACACACACACACACACACACACACACACACACACACACACACACACACACACACACACACACACACACACACACACACACACACACACACACACACACACACACACACACACACACACACACACACACACACACACACACACACACACACACACACACACACACACACACACACACACACACACACACACACACACACACACACACACACACACACACACGCACAACAGATAAGGAGATATCGACTTCTTTTTCTGGTGTTGTCTGGGAAGTAATATTGCTGAGGAGAGCACTGAATGGTATCTGAACAGCATGCGCTCTGGTATGAGGCAACCCAATTAGCAACCCGAAGTCATTCTGGCCAAACCAAGCACAGAGAGTGTGAGCATCTCCTGTTTCCTCAAATCACACACCCTTTTTCCCTCCACACTCGACCTTGTTTGCTGAACGACTCGACAAGCCGCTGCGGCGCGCGCAGCCGCGCAACAATGGTTGCTCTCCCCACTTTTCGTTTCCGCAGCCTTGACGGAGAAGCCCGCGAGAGTGGGAGCGGAGAGGAAGAAAGAGGCACGATCGAAGGCGCTGGCTGCCCGGAAGAAGGCTCGGTCGGCGCCGCCGAGAAGATCCGGGCTTGATCCGACAAATCTTGCTCCTTAGCTCCGCTGACTCGCCGACGTATAGGCCGGACCGGACTCTCTCGGCCGGCACAAACGTACAGACGCACGCACGAAAAGCCCGTGCGTGCCGCATCGCGTACACACATCCACCTCCTCCTCTTCTTCAATTGAGGTGAGCGCTCCCGACCCGGTGGAACACAAGAGTGGGCCGGCAAAAGGAGCACGAAAGAGGGTTCAGCGGCCTCCTTAATTAGGTTTCTGGTTCGAGCCGCCAGCAGCGGTGCCGCGGGACGTTCCTTCGCTTGACGCCGTAATTAAGTAGTGCTCCGCCGTTGTCTTCTGCGACCTCGCTCTTTCCTCGATCTAGGCGGCTCTTTTGTTCTGCCCTCCTTGGTCGGAGTGATGGCCTGCCCTCGTCTTTTTCTCCCCGGCACGTAATACGCGTGGCTTCCGCGCTGCCGGCCGCCGAGACGTCGGGAGAAGGACTCCCTGATTACGCGGGGATTGCGGCAGATCCCGCGGAGAATCGGACCGCCGAGGAGAGCCGAGGAGACACCGCCGCACGGAGAGGAGGCCGAAAGGGCGAAAGGGCCCGGAGGCATCGGCCGCGGGCTCCGGGAGAACCTAGGCTGCATCGCTCTGGAAGAAATCATGCCTCCTGTGTTGGGACGAAACAAACTGGAATCTGAGCTGAAGAGGCTCTGTAACGACCGGTTTGCGCTAGCGGAACGAACGTAGGCTCACAGCGCAGCAAAGTTTCGTTTCCGCCAACCTTTAGAGATGTAGCAGCATCTTCTTCGAAGATAACGGCAGTGAGAAGGAGCAACCACGATTACCTAATGGTTAGAGGTGCCTAGGATGAGCAAGATTTTAAAAGCCATGTAGGGCCAGGAATCGGAGGCTGTTGAAAACGTGCGATGTACGTTACTGTGATTCCATGGCCGTAATTTGTATTCATTCTTCAGTCTTTCGTTCCCGTATCATTGGTGGCTACCGCCTGCTGAGCCACTAGCTGGAGAGCCACGTCATTGGCTGGCTTCGGTAGATGGGGCCAAAGGCAAGGTGGCCAATGACAAAAGAATGAAGCACGGTAAGCACTATTGGAAGTCATGGGTGCAGGTGGACTCGGAAATGTGCCTTCTGCTATCCTGAGGCAAGCTTCTTGCTTCCACTGAGTCACTTATGAGAAAGCACAAAATTTGGCGTTCTTTTGCACTCTTAGGGCGTTTACATTCGTATGGAGCTTAAGATCGGAATGCGTTTGTCAGCTTTACTCCTTGCTACGTTTCCTCCTTCCTGAGATCACAGAAATAAGGTTTCCGTAACAGGAATAAAGTTTCCGGATAAAGAAAAACTTTTGGGTCACTTAATTACAAAAAGTGCTGATCATTAGAGCCTTTTATGCAGCGGATGATGATGATAATGCAGCTAACCATTGGTCCTTTTGACATTATTATTGCGAAAGCAATACTACTCCCATTTTCAGCCCTTCGCGTAGCCACGGTCGGTTGGCACGTTTGACCTTTAATGACCCCAGATTACTGTGACGTCATACCAGCTGCGAGAGATGGGCTACCAAGTCGAGTCGCCGGGTGGCGGTGGTCGGTAGGCACGGCACGCTGCAGCTGGAGCCGCGCTGCTACCGAGTGGAAGCGCTGCTGTCACCTCTTCTCTCACAGTTCAGAGGAGGAGGAGGGAAACGATGGGTATATAAATGCTCGCGTTTGCTCAGCTGAGGCACTCGCTATATATCCTGATCAACAGAAAGAAAAGTCACGCCGTCTCGATGAAGCCTGGAAACGACAGCGGGCTATAGAGACAGATGAAGAACGGGAACAGCGTCTTGCTCGACGGCGCGCTCAAGATGCAGCTAGACGAGTGCGTCGCGCTTCTCTTGAATCGCCCTCAACCGGTGACGACTCCGAATTGAATGTAATGGACGCTTTGAACCGTGAAGACTATTTGTCGACGTGTTCACTCAGCAGTCAAGAAAGTAGGAATGCAACTAGGCTCAACGACGCTTTCAGGAAACAGAAGAACGTCAACGGAACTATAGCGTCCATGCTATTATTGCTTTCGCAACCTACCGGGTTTAACTGAAGCTAAGCCCCAGCTAATTTTTTCTTATGCAGCTTACTATGTGCATTTGTCATTCATCACTGATATGTTATAGGACCGTGTATACGTGCGTCTGTAAACAACCGGACACATTCAGTCAGCTGGTTACCAGATGAACCTCAAATATATTTCAGTAAACTATATATACACACACGGCACCCAGTTGTCAAGGGTAACTCTGTAGCTTTGTTTTATTGGCTTTCTCAGAATTCACTTTCGCCATAATTGCTGTCCCCTTCATGGATCACTGCCTTGTCGTGGCGGAGGGGCTTGCGAAACTCGATGAAGTCGTGAGCTCTGCTGTGTAGGGCCACCCAAGATAGACAGGTCACGGCAGAGAGTTCTGACAAAATGTGATTCACTGGAGAAGGTAATGGCAACCCACTCCAGTATTTCCTGCCAAGAAAACCCTATGGCCAGTCACAATACCATTATCGATATGGCGCCGGAAGATGAGCCCCCCAGGTTGGAAGGCGTCCCACATGTTACTGGGGATGAACAAAGGGCGATTCCTAGTAGCTCCAGGACGAATGAAGCGGCTGGGCTAAAGCCAAAAGGACGCTCAGTTGTGGATGTGTCGGGAAGCGACCGGAAAGTCCGATGTTGCAAGGAGATATATCACATAGCAACATGGAATGTAAGATCTATGACGCAAGGTAAACTGGATATCGTCAAGCGAGAAATGGACAGATTGAACATTGATATCTTGGGTATCAGCGAGCTCAAGTGGACCGGAATGGGAGAATTTAACTCCGGCGACCATTATGTCTTTTATTGTGGGCACGAATCCAAGAGAAGGAATGGGGTCGCTCTCATAGTAAACAGAAGAATTGGCAAAGCAGTGCTAGGGTACAACCCCAAAAACGACCGAATGATTTCACTTCGGATCCAAGGTCACCCTTTCAACATAACAGTTATCCAAGTCTATGCACCGACCACTGCTGCTGAAGAAGCTGACGTTGAGAGATTTTATGCGGACCTACAATGCCTTTTAGACTGCACCCCATCATCAGACGTCGTTTTTCTCATAGGAGACTGGAATGCTAAGGTCGGGAGTGAAGAAATATCCGGAATTACAGGCAAGTTCGGTCTTGGTGAGCCAAATGAAGCTGGGCAGAGGCTAGTAGAGTTCTGTCAAGAAAACAACCTGACCATAGCGAATACTCATTTTCAACAGCACAAGAGGCGCCTGTACACATGGATTTCACCGGACGGTCTGTACAGGAATCAGATCGATTATATTATTTGCCGGCAGAGATGGAGAAGCGCTATACAAGCAGTAAAAACAAGGCCTGGGGCCGATTGTGGCACCGATCATCAGCTTCTTGTTGCCAAAATTAAGCTTCGATTGAGGAAAACGCAGAAAACTAGAAGGCCTTTCAGGTATGATCTGGATCAGATTCCATTAGAATATGCTGTGGAAGTGAGGAATCGATTTCAAGAATTAGATCTAGAAGACAAAGAGCCCGAAGAGATGTGGACTGATGTTCGTGATATAATACAAGAAGTTGCTACTAAGGTAGTTCCAAAGCAAAAGAAATGCAAAAAAGCAAACTGGTTATCTGAAGAGGCTTTGCAAATAGCTGAGGAAAGGAGGATGGCAAAAGGTATGGGGGAAAGAGAAAGATACAAGGTTCTCAATGCGGATTTTCAGAAAATAGCAAGGAGAGATAAGAATGCCTTCCTGAACATACAGTGTCAAGCAGTTGAGGACAACAGCCAATTAAGGAACACAAGAGCTCTGTATAAGACAATCAAAGATATCAAAGGAAGCTTCTGTGCTAAGCTGGGCGTGATAAAGGACAAACGAGGCAAGGACCTCACTGAAGCCTCAGAGATAAAGAAGAGGTGGCAGGAATACACAGAAGAACTGTACAAGAAGGACCCGGATGTGCAAACCCAACATAGGACGGTTGTGATTACTGATGTCGAGCCGGGCATCCTGAAGAGTGAAGTTGAATGGGCCTTAGTCAGCCTTGCTAAGAACAAAGCTAGCGGAATTGATGGTATTCCAGCTGAGTTGCTTCAAAACCTCAACCACGACGCTGTTAACACACTGCGTACATTATGTCAAAAGATTTGGACAACCCTGCAATGGCCACAGGATTGGAGAAGGTCAGTTTACATCCCCATTCCAAAGAAAGGCAGTGCCAAAGATTGTTCCAACTACCGCACGATTGCGCTTATTTCGCATGCTAGCAAGGTGATGTTAAAAATCCTGCAAGGTAGGCTGCAGCAGTATGTGGATCGGGAGCTTCCGGACGTGCAAGCTGGGTTTCGCAAGGGCAGAGGAACTAGAGACCAAATTGCCAACCTTCGCTGGATCATGGAAAAAGCAAGAGAGTTCCAGAAACCCATTTACTTCTGCTTTATTGATTATGCGAAAGCGTTTGACTGCGTAGATCACAGCAGATTGTGGCAAGCTCTCCAAGAGATGGGAGTTCCAATTCACCTCATCTGTCTCCTCAGGAACCTTTATGAAGGGCAAGAGGCCACAGTCAGAACTGGGCATGGTCTTACTGATTGGTTTCCGATTGAGAAAGGGGTGAGGCAAGGCTGCATACTGTCGCCCTGCCTATTTAACCTATATGCAGAGTGCATCATGAGGAAGGCCTGTCTGGACGAGTCATCAGCTGGAGTGAAGATTGCTGGAAAACGTATCAACAACCTTAGATATGCGGATGATACCACTTTAATGGCAGAAAGTGAAGTGGAACTCAAGAGACTACTGATGCGCGTACAAGAAGAGAGTGAGAAGTTTGGGCTTAAACTGAACATTAAAAAGACGAAGATCATGGCGTCTTGCCCTATCAAGTCCTGGAGCATCAATGGACAAGAAGTGGAGGCTGTGACAGATTTTCTGTTCTTGGGCGCCAAGATTACCTCGGAAGGAGACTGCAGCCATGAAATTAGGAGACGCCTGCTTCTGGGAAAGAGAGCAATGGTTAGCCTTGACCGCCTAGTAAAGAGCAGAGACATTAGTCTGCCAACCAAGATCCGTATAACCCGTGCTATGGTCTTTCCAGTTGTGATGTATGGATGCGAGAGTTGGACTGTGAAAAAGGCTGACCGCCGAAGAATTGACGCGTTTGAATTGTGGTGCTGGCGAAGACTCTTAAGAGTTCCTTGGACTGCCAGAAGATCAAATCAGTCGATATTGTTGACCATAAACCCTGACTGCTCATTGGAGGGTCAAATTCTAAAGTTAAAGCTCAGCTACTTTGGTCATCTGATGAGAAGAGAGGAGTCGCTGGAGAAAGATTTGATGTTGGGAAAGGTTGAGGGTCGCCGGAGAAGGGGTAGGCAGCGAACGCGATGGTTAGATGGCATTCTCGAGGCATTGCAGATGAAGCTATGTGATGTTAAGAAGATAGTGAGAGACCGGAAAGCGTGGCGTGACATGGTCCATAGGGTCACGAAGAGTCGGACACGACTGAACGCCTGAACTGAACTGATAATTGCTGTTCGCCGCCAATACTCTGAGCGTGTGCAGTCGCCGATACTTCGTGGTCATTCGATGGGCGCCCTTGATTTTCTTCGACGGTAAAGACACACGGCGCTGCACATGGCTTCATACCAGCCGGATACGCGGAGCTGCCTTCATACGTATGCGCTCACCAGGGTTACTATTGAGCAGATACTAAAAGAAGACAGAACTCAAGCTAAATGTAGCCAGTGATAGCTAAGCCATTTGGTACTATTGCGCCAAATTTGTAGCAAAACAGGATGTCATAAATTAAAGGTACCAAAGTTTGAACGGTTTGTTTGATCTCCAAACGACGGATGCGTTGTGATGCGCGTGGGCACAGCTTATGTAGATTAGATAGCGTTCTTCACACAGTAATTTCACCGCACTCTAGCCAACAACTGTTGAACGTTAGCTGTGTTTTCTTCGACTCATAGGTCGAATCTGAGTGATAGAATTCTCACTGGGGAAGTCCAGCTTCTTTTTGCCATGCACCTCTGTTTTTGTCAAGTTCGCACAAGAGAACACGCGCTCAGGAAAGAAACTGAAAGAAACCGGCAGTGACGAAAGTTTGAGTGTGCATTTCGCCAGGTGCGGAAGATGGCATTCACCGCACTTGTGTCCTCGTACGATGCCGCTGCGTGCTACAAACTCAAACATGTTTGATCATGTGTACCATTATCGGACAGTCTTGTTGCTTTGTATACATGTCACTTTTTATAAATATTGTGAGGCACAGCTCGAACAAGCGTCTTTCTTCCAGCCCGTATCTGGAACTCTGCGCGTGATCTTCCGAACACCGGTGAGTGATGACGATGAGGCGTATAGCACAGGTGAAAGAGGCGAAAGTTCGGGCTCCGCGTTCACATAAATTAGATCAATTGGAATCCATAGCCAAGGCCTTGCGGCACGTTTTCAAGCTCGCACTACCTTTTCTTCAACCTGATTTCAGTTTGGTACAAAATTCAGTAAAGTATCTGTATCTGAATTAGTGTCTGTAATTAATTACCTGCAGTCGGCTGCCCCTGGTGTTGACTGAGTATCGGTTGCCATCCTGAAAATACTATTTAAAGACTGCCTCGGACCTATTGCAGATTGTGAATTGGTTCTGGAAAAATCCTGGATTCTACAAGCTTGGAAAACAACGAAAATAACTTGCTACTGAAAGACCAGGGGAAGGGTTTTGATCTCGACAATACTCGGCCAATTGCTATGACTTCAATTGAGTCATGCTAATAGAACGGTTCGTCTACTGCCGTATCACGGATCATGTTCTATCCTTTCATGGCTTTAGCGAGGTTCAGATTGGATTCCGATGGGGATGTTCGATTTGGAGCGCACACGCAGACTTGGAGAGCCGTGTTAGGGTTGCCATTAGGCCAAAAGAGGTTTAAGCTCTAGTTAATTTGGATACTACCAAGGCGTACGACTGCTATAGAATACAGCATTTTTCTTCATAAAATAGCTGGTCTACAACCTCCTTTGTACATCTTTGCGCGGATAAGGGAATGCTTAAGGGATGCATCATTCTTTTGCACAAAGGGTACGTTAAATTGCAAAGCTTACCCCCCAGTCAAGAGGTGTACCACAAAGCTCAGTCTCCTCCCGTCGTTATTGTTAATATACTAATGCGGGATATGCCTGTTCACCCGGCCGTCAAAATGTACGTGTAAGCACACGATATTGGTTTTTCGTTTCTGCCACAAATATTCCCAACCTATATCATTTGTTGCAGGATTATCTAAATCCTCTGAAGTCTAGCTGGACAGCCTAAGGTTAGCTTTAAATGTCAACAAATGGGCCGTCCTCGTATTTCCATAGGCAACCCCTGTTAACATTTCTTTGTCATTACATTCTACCTTAATCCCGCAGGTTGGTTCGATTAAATATTTGGGTATAATATACGACCCACAGTAAGACAGGAGGCCCCAAATTAGAAGTCGTGTGCTTAAAGGTGAACGTGCCGTTGGCCGGTTGGTGTGAATCAGCAACAAAAAATATGGTATGCGTCGGGACACTTTGCACAGACTTACATACAGCCATTACTTGAATTTGGCTCCGTTCTCTTCTGGATGACCAAGGTACAAGCTTGAACCCCTGTTTATTTTTGAACGACGAGCTCTGCTCCTCCGCTTAGGTCTGCCTAAGTCAGTGACTAATGCTGCAGTATTTGGAAGCTCGAATACCTAATCTAAATTCGCGGTTTCAGCTTCTCACTGTGCAAACATATTTAAGGTCTTTGGAGCCTGTCCCTGGATTGGCTAACCCCATATTTATGTCGAACCCCATCTTACTTCTTTGATAATATTTGGCATAGGTATAGGCTCCCTCAGGTTGTGTTTACTAATTTCCTGCTGTCGAAACTTTCCGTATCAATAAATTCATTAGCACAAGTTAATCACCGGCGGCCGTACACTGTAATGTCATTTGATGACGCCCCCCAAGGGAATGCTAAGAATTTGTCTGCCAATGTATATATTCGAGTCACATTGCCATTTTTACAGACGCCTCCCAGCAGAATGAAAAAGCAGCTCTTGGAATATACTTCCGGGCTCTTGACTGGAGTTATTCATTTTGGGCCCCTGACTATACGCCTATTTTTGTTGTCGAGATTCTTACCATTAATTTGGCCTTCATAAAGATTCCTAGTAATACATCTAGGATTATTTTCCTTTCAGACAGTCTATACGTGTTGGCAGCGCTCGAAAAGTCGAGGGATACTCTGCTTTGCCGTTCTCTTAATTTTTTTATATTTCTCCTCATTACAGAAGTGCGTTTTCACTGAGTCCCTGGCTACTGTGGCATTATATCTAATGAGAGGACAAATATTTTAGCGAAGTCCACCCTTGGTAGACCTCTTGTTCCGTACACACTTAATACCGTCTACTTTAGCACGATTTCAAAATTTACAACATCTCCATTACCTGAATCAAGAGCCTTTCCTATCTGCAGCGCATTACCAACAGCTGAAATGGCCTTGGCGTGTGCGCATGTGTAGTTCAAGGCAATGTGACGTATCTACGACTCTCTTGCGCTGCAGAATACCACAACTAAACTTGTATTTAGGTCGTTCGGGTCTATCCGTTACTAACCTCTGGGAGTCTTGTAGAGAAATTGAATCTGTAGCAACTCGCGTGGCATGCGTCCGCACGTGCCTCAATTTCTCGCACCAAGCGTCGTGCTCATCGTCTGCAATCGCCCTCCATCGCGATTGCGCATCAGTGGGCTCCGCAGCCACCTCGCTCGAACACCACGCGCTATGCGACGCAACATCTCTGGTTAGTGTCACAGAGCCTATGGCCACTCATTTTGCATTTGTTGGGCACCTCCCGCTTTTCCAAGCCCCTATCAGGCAGCTCATAGCACGCAGCTCATCGTATGGCCGGCAAGTCGAGGCAGGGCAGGCAAGCCGGCAGAGGATGTCAGGTGGTAAGATTTCGGAGAGGACCGCGTGCTTGAACTGCTGGATGGTGATGCAATTCTGGTACATCGCAGCCTCCAGTTCAGCGAACCACCCGCCGACGCCTGCAGTCCGGAACATCGGAAGCGGCGGGTCGAAAGCCGGGCCTTGCCAATATGCCATCCTAGGACGCCACTGGGGTGAAGGCACGGTTCTCCGGGTCACCAAAAATGTAGAGATCGCCAGGCAGGGGCGACCGCGGCCACATTTATTTGAGGAGAAGCTGAAGAGGTGACGACTGCAGCGTCCGGCCGAGGCGAAGGTCCCGAGCGTTCCTAAGCTGTCGTGCCGCCGCTGCTTCCTTCTCTTCGGCATGTGCCGGACGCATGCCACGCGAGTTGCTACAAATCCATACACCATTTTTTCCTCTTCCGCCGGCGGTTCGCATCTCTTCATAAAATTTATTTAGCGACTCCCCTTTCTAGATTAGGGCTTCCTCTAACAATTCCAGTTCTCCTCTCCTTCGGTGATATGCCTTGAAACCAGAGTGCAATTCTGTTCATGATTACATAACTTCATCAGGCAGATCCTATGCTAGGTGAGATTTCATTGTCTTTTCTTTTCCTGTATATGTTTTCCAAATTTAGGTAATCACCCATATCTATCTATATACTCCTTGACCGTATATATTTAGTATTTGCGATGTACCCTGGTCAATCCCCCGCCGTGGGCATGTGCCATGTGCCATTTTGACAGATGACGTCCGGCAAGGAAGCGGCCACCCTGGTCGCGCTGTTTAGATCGAAGCGGGTCGGCAGGCGAAAGACTTTGTGCGAGAAATGTGAACAAATTCTTCTGAGCGCCGACGCCGATCGGCGATGGTATGCGATGGGACAACGTGGTAGTTCGCGGAAGATGTTTCCTGGAGCACGGTGTAAGGACCGATGTAGCGGTGCAGAAACTTCTCGCACAGTCCAGGAGTGCGGACTAGCGTCCAGAGTAGGCCTTCACCACCGGGTGAAAAGGAGACAGTGTGAGGGTGCTGGTCATAGCGGTGCTCCGTTCTTTCTGGGGGATTTTGTTGAAACGATCAAAAGGCAATGGCGAGGGCTTCACATGCCCGCGACGGGGCAGATGATGGCAGCACCATGATACTTCCTCATCATGATGGAAACGAAGCATCTAGCACATTTTTCCATGACCCAACAAATTTTTGCGATCACTATAGCAACGTTTGGCAACCTTTTGGCCCCACCACTGCATGCGTGACTCTAAGGGAGAGAGCGCTTTAGATGTGCGGTGTTCTCCAGGTGGTGCACCACTTCAGCCTCAGGTACGAGCCTACAAGTGTTCTAAAAGTGCTGCGCGCGCGTGTATAGGCGTCCAATAAGCGAGAGCAAGGTTTTGTCGAAGGACACTATATCGCCGCTGGCGAGGACGACGCGTATAGCTAGAAATAGTGGGTTGTCTTTATTTGCTTGCTATTGTGTCGCCCGCTATACTAAAAAGCGACTAGTAAATGCGAATAAGTTTTCCAAGTAATCAGAATCTATTCAGGGAGCTAAAATGAAATGTGCGTCGCCCTACAGGG
Source organism: Amblyomma maculatum (assembly GCF_055883805.1). NCBI lineage: Eukaryota > Metazoa > Arthropoda > Arachnida > Ixodida > Ixodidae > Amblyomma > Amblyomma maculatum. The sequence continues at coordinate 124,121,103 of NC_139350.1, forward strand.
TGGTAAAGTAGCCGATTTGGTGAAGATACCAACGGCGCACCGAAGCACTGCTTCCGACTACCACCGTGCCACGCCATGTTAGTTGGGTTCGTAGCGTCAAAATCGGCAGATTTAAGCCAGCCGCCACCATTTTGTTTTCCCGACGGAGATTAAATGCTATCGCGTTGTACACATGTAACTAGTGAGTTTATAGAGAATCCAATAACGTTACGGCATTTCACTGCCTCCGAAGCCACGGCAAGTGCAAACCGGGCTGGGTGTCCCACATTCGAACCATATACTGCGTTGTAGCGTTTTAAAGAAAACATGTAGCAACACGTATAACTCTCCAGATTACTCAGTGGACATGTCATATGTTCCATTGGTCGATGAGTAAGATTCGCCCACGCGGAACAACATTTCACGATAAGATTCAAGTAGACAAAAACCGAGAACAGTTTAGAGGGAAGTACACATATATATATATATGAAGGAAAGAAGCCAACAGTTGGTGAGGCCAAGGCAGGCATTGGGGATTATGTTTTGTGTTTTTTTTTTATTTTTACTCGGATAATCACAGAAATGAGTAATGTAATCTGCTTAGGGGAAAGATAATTAAACACAAAGTATAAGAAAAAACAACGTGCCGATAGTGGGGACCGAACCCACGACCTCCGAATACCGCGTCCGATGCTCATCCAACTGAGCTACATCGGCCGCTGTCCCCCCTGCTACTTTCACGGGTATTAATGTTGTCTAAGTACGAACCTTGAGAGTGTTCACCAGCGTTACCCTCAACCATAGCGGCGGACGTGGAACGTGATCAAGAGCGAGGGCGAAAGCTGTGCTAGAACCCTCTTACGCTACATATGGCTTCAAGACTGCCAGAACCGAGACCCCCGTAAGCTACAAGCAGATAAATGAAGGGGAAATGAGGGTGCTCGTTATAATACATGAAGGAAAGAAGCCAACAGTTGGCGAGGCCAAGGAAAGCATTGGAGATTATGTTTTATGTGTTTTTTTATTTTTACTTGGATAATCACAGAAATGAGTAATGTAATCTGCTTAGGGGAAAGATAATTAAACACAAAGTATAAGAAAAAAACAACGTGCCGATGGTGGGGACCGAACCCACGACCTCCGAATACCGCGTCCGGTGCTCTTCCAACTGAGCTACATCGGCCGCTGTCCCCTCTGCTACTTTCTCGGGTATTAATGTTGTCTGTATACGAACATTGAGAGTGTTCACCAGCGCCACCCTCAACCATAGCGGCGAACGTGGAACGTCCTGTGTTACCGCCAGCGTCACGTAGAACGTGATCAAGAACGAGGGCGAAAGCTGTGCTAGAACCCTCTTACGCTACCTATGGCTTCAAGACTGCCAGAATCGAGACCCCCGTAAGCAACAAGCAGATAAATGAAGGGGAAATGAGGGTGCTCATAATCTCCCTCGCTCTTGATCACGTTCTACGTGACGCTGGCGGTAACACAGGACGTTCCACGTCCGCCGCTATGGTTGAGGGTGGCACTGGTGAACACTCTCAAGGTTCGTATACAGACAACATTAATACCCGTGAAAGTAGCAGGGGGGACAGCGGCCGATGTAGCTCAGTTGGATGAGCATCGGACGCGGTATTCGGAGGTCGTGGGTTCGGTCCCCACTATCGGCACGTTGTTTTTTCTTATACTTTGTGTTTAATTATCTTTCCCCTAAGCAGATTACATTACTCATTTCTGTGATTATCCAAGTAAAAATAAAAAAAAATCAAACACATAAAACATAATCCAATAATGCAAACACGGGGGCCAGTTGGTTGATCATTCTGTGGAATACTGCGCTACTTGATATACAGAGACAAATGGACGACGACACACGAATGAAGCGCTTCATTCGTGTGTCGTCGTCCATTTGTCTCTGTATATCAAGTAGCGCAGTATTCCACAGAATAAAACATAATCCCCAATGCTTTCCTTGGCCTCGCCAACTGTTGGCTTCTTTCCTTCATGTATTATAACGAGCACCCTCATTTCCTCTTCATTTATATTGTGAGCCTTCTACGGATCTTCTTTCGTTTGTACATACCATAATCATCATCTTTCTTTTGTACATATCATCGTCATCGTCCCGCGGCGCCGGCTTCAGCTCGCGCCTGGGTTCTCCATCAGATTAAAAACGCTGACACGGCGTACCTTGCCTTGCCGTCACGACTTTGGCGTCTCGACCTGGCCTTCTTCCACAACATATATATATATATATATAGAATAATTGCTACCCGTTAATAATTAGGGGTTATTATTAACGATGCGCCCTTAACGGTGCGCACACTCCTAGACACCCTTATACCCTCTTTACACGGCCAGCTTAACCACGGTTACGCTTAACCGAGGTTACCGAACTTAACCACAGTTAACCGCCAATCGCGGTTAGCTGTGCTTACACAGCTCGCCGCCGTTCTCGGTTACGTCCGCCGTTGCCCATAAAGTACAACCGAAGCGACGCGGTGATCTGAGGAACGAAGAAGCATTTACAAATATTTTATTTATAATGTAGTTTCGGAGTGCCGTCCGGCAAGGCGTCAACAAAGCGGTGAAGCCCCGCACGATGGCAGCACCTCATCGACCATCGTAAATACCGCCGCGTTGGCCCCTCCTCCAGCAGACCGTACACGAACGACACGGCGGTTCGCTAGCGCCGACGTCAGAAACAAAGCGTGCTAAATTTATTGGCATCTGGAATACTGAGCCGAATATCAGAATTGAATCACTCCTGATCACTGAGCAGCGGCGAATCGCTGGCAAGACCGATAACCGCGATACTATCAAGTTTCTGTTCAAGACAGCTGTCGCCGGTACACTGTGGCTCACCGTTCTGCTTATACTAGCTTTGCGATTAATGTATCGCCAAAGTTTATCATATCGTTATTTTACGCCGGCAAAATAGGATTCACAATAAAGATGTTTCATGAGTACACCATTTCGACAGCGTTGATCAGTTCCAAAGCGCCGATCGCCGCGGCTTCGAAGAGAAATAATTTAGGCTTATTGACGACTAGGGGGTTACACACCCCGCCGTAGTTCGCCGCGCTCGCTCGCTTCACCGCCGCGGTAAGTGTAACGTACCTCAGCCTGCTCGCAGCATCCCGCACTGCAAGCGTTGCGAATTTGTGCACTTTCATTATAAAGCTAAGACTGCGCGCTTTTTGACGTTCAGCGCTCAGCATCAAGCCGCACAAACGATACTGCAAACGCAGGACGGGGCTTCAGTACGCAGACGCTTGGCTGTAGGCCGTAACCGAAGACGCCGGGCGGCACAGTAGACACCGGATATTCAATACGGGTAAACGAGTACACTGCTGAAGGAGACACGCTCGTACGCTTCGAGCACACGAGTGCGCGAAGCCTCCGTCAACAGACGCCGCCATAACCTCGGTTAACGACGCAAACCGAGGTCGCCAAACTCGGTTTGTGATAACCACGGTTAGGGGTGTAACTGTGGTTTGGTCTGCAGTGTAAACGGGCTAACCACGGTTTCGCGTAACCGCAGTTACGCTAACCGTGGTTAACTCTGCCCGTGTAAAGAGGGTATTAGAGTGAGTGGGGGTAGCTGTTCCGGTAGCAAAGGAGATGCCCTCGACCTGCGTGGCAAGCTCAGCCGGAATTCAACTACCTTGTAGTGACAGAAGAGGGTGGCCGTGTGGTGCCCAGCTGTCGCCGGTTCAAACCAAGAGTAAGGATCGGGTTTCGTCCTGCTTAATAGCAGCTTCATGCCACTGAGCTCACTTGAATAACGCCAAGGCGCGGCAGTTGCAATTCGAGGTAGCCATGCTAAAAGAGCAGCGGGCGAACCCTGTATCGTGGCTCTTGTGTGTTGGGGCTCTTTGAATCCATCTGTTAAACGACAGGCACTTTTGTCGAAAGTTTTAATGAATTATGCTGCTCCCATAAACATGCAAGTGTAATCTCTATCACTGCTCTCGCAACTAGCTCGTAGCCGCCTCGCATAACTGAAGGCGGCTTGGGGGCATGACGAAGCGTAGAAATGCACAACTGGGAGGTGGCAGTCTCAATAAGAACATGAAGGGTGGCTGCCGTGAATGGAGGCTATAGGACGAGGGTAGAAGATGCGCCACTTGAGGTGAGGCTTCAAAAAGAAGCCGAAGGGTGACCATCGGTGAGATTAAGGCAAGAGTGGAGGAATGCACAACGCGAGGGTAAGAAGGAATGTTGGAGAAAAAGAAAGGAGGTGGATGAGGTTGGAAAGCGAGGATGGCAGCAGTGAAAGAGGGAAATGCTGACTTTTCGGCATCTGACAAGGCTCACTCTCGCTTTTACTCGCGTTTGCACCGGCTTGCAAGTAACGTGATGCGATGAAGTACGATTGTGAGCCCCCGGGCACGAGATATACGAAGCACTGGAAAGCTTTCATGCCGGCGCTTCCTTTACGACAATCATCAACTAGTAAAAGGGGTGACAGTTGAATGAAGATTATTTGGGAGAAAATATAGATTAGCCTCTAACTTGTCATCATATGCCCACGGATTCAAATGATTTACCCGAGAATATCGGAAAATCAGAGTGTCTGAACAGGTGCGCTCGAATTGCGCCTATACCGTCGACTGCTGTAATTGTGGGCCGATGTTTTCTTGTTTTCTTTCTTCGGGATCGTCGCGCCGTTTTAGAAAGGGGTGTAGCGGTTGCAGAAGCTGCTGGGAAACGTTTTTCGGACAACACGTTGAATGAAAGTGCGTGAATTTTGATTGCAGGTCCGAGTTGTGGGGTCACCGTTGTTCATTCTCTCTGAGGCGCAGTTGCATTGCCCTTTGTAGGTGGCGCCAAATTAGCAAGCTTAACCTTATAACTGCTGCCAGTTAAATGAATGATTATGGTTCAGACTTAATTGCGAACTCTTATGTAAGGCCCGGAATAAAATCGAGAAGTCTGGACCCGTTTCTTTCCGAGTAATTCTTAACTTGCTTAAACGGGCAAAATATCGCGGTTTGTTTCCCCGCCATTCGTTTCATCCCAGTTTCAAGGGACTATAGTGAGACACTCCAAAATAGGCCGAGCGGGCAGCATGCAGTGCTCTACACATCGCGTGGCATGACCCATTTCTAACGGGGGCTGTGGCGACGAAAGTCACATTAGGACACAGAGACTCACAGGAACATGGTGATAACGATAAGGGGTGCGTTTGAGGCAATAGAAGCATTCAGACGTTATATTCTCGTAGCATGCCAATGAAAGTGCTCGCCTACTGCAGCCAAGTCCCGATGCATAGATTGTGGTGACTGCGGAGAAGCCATGCATGGTTCGAACTCACCGGCATCATTTAGGACGCCTCCGCGTACAGCTGCGAGCAACCAGGAGCTCGACGCCCCTTTCGAACCGACCGTTGGCCCAGCAGTCAATTTGCCGCTTTCCCGTCGCTAGAGGACTTGACATGACTTAGAGCTGTCATAACTTCCCTACATATTGTTCTGTTCGCATTCAGGTGTGTGTATATACTATGCTTGTGAGTTACCTGTCCACTTCCCTGAAGGATGTCGATCTTACACCCGCATGGATCAATAATGTTTTTGCGTATATAGTTTCTTAACTTCACATTCCTTGTTTTCCGCGTGCAACGTAGTGGTAGTTTTTACCGCACGCTGTTTGTGTAACATTTTAGTGTTTACAATACCCTAGTTCGGACGGGCCAATGTTGGGAAAAATATATATTTGATTTATTTTATTTAGTAATACCGCAGGCCAATACTTTGGCCCAAGCAGGACGGGCTATTCACAAAGAGAAGGCACAGAAAAGCTTATAAAATGTAACGTGAAATGAACATAAGCACAAAAAGAACCGCAAAGGAAACGTCAGCATCGCTAACTTGCACAAAAATAATTTTGCAATGCAACCATGAAATCGTTGGACTGATATACACCAATGGGATGTGAATTCCACTCGTTCACATGTGCGTGTGCGTGTTTTTCTCCTATTGCGCTGTTTCCGTCATACCCTAGGTCAGGGGTTGATCAAAAATAGACTTTATCACCGGTAAATGCGTCAGAGCTATGCACCTGCTTTTAAAACAGGGCGAAATGTTTCTTAACCTCTCGAAGCTCGGAATGCGAGACAACACTCAAAGGCTGCATCCCTTCGGTATTTAGACACGTGCGATTTGACGGTGTTCATGCGGTCGAAAGAGAGTGCCACGCTTCGGTTATTTAGAGGCTCATGCTGTACGTTTTGCTCATTCCCTGGACGAATAAAAAACGCACGACCAGAGAAGGTAGCAATGGTAAAAACTGAGCTTGCAGCGTTGCCTGCCCCGTGCACTGTTATTCGCACGTCTTCGTCATTTCTCTCCGCACTGAAATGCTTGTTTAGAATTCGCACCGAAAAAAAAGAGGAACGACTAGAAAAGCATAATACTCGGTCCAGGCGGCCGCCAACGCTACTAAGAACAAGTTACCGGTAGCAGATAAGGACAAAAGGACGAAGAAAAAATTGAATAAATTGTAAAGTATACTGCGTGGGACGTGAACGGAAGAGGAAGCATTCCATCTGGACGCCAAAAAACGCTCCATCCCAGAGCGCCGCGCAGCGCTACGGAAGAATAACGAGAGGCTAAAGAGGGAAGAGAGCAGGAAGTTTGGGGAGGGAAAACAGGAAAAAAGGGGACCGGCGTGAGGGAAAACAGAAGGCAAAGATGGAAAAATAAGACAGGGGGAAGAGCGATGCCGGCCCCAAGCAGCGAGCGATCGCGTGGGCCGTATAGAGAGAGAATCGACATAAAGGATAGCCGGGATCAAGCGGCCGGGCCTCAGCAGACGGGAAGCGGCCATTTTAATGGCGCCCCGCAACGTAGGCGCGCGCCCCGCGCGGCCTCCTAGCCTGATGGGGGCGACTCATCACTTGCGGTTCAACGGACACCACCATCCTCGCTCCCTCCCGACCAACCAGTCCGTCCTGGTTGCTCGTAGTCCTCCGCGCCGTGTCACGGCGATGTCCCCCTCCGCGGTCTAAACGCTGCGCGACACAAAAACCTCCAAGAATCGCCTTTCCACCAGCTTGCGAACCCTCTCCTTCACCCCTCTTCTCCCGCCCACTCCCCCTGACATGCGCAGGGCGGGTGCGCAAACTACCATCACATTCTGTGCTTTCCTCGTTTTTCTCTTCCTTTACGTATTGCTTTTTCCTTGCTAATTCAGTATTTTTGTTTTATTTTCGTGTTTTTTGTCGAGTGACGTTACTATAGGGAACAAACATGGCCACTGTGAACCAGCCCAGGCGGACTAATGATGCCGCCACGATGCGCGTCCGCCAGTGCGAATTTTACGCCCGCCGAATCCTCTCTCCTCCCTCTTCGCTGAGCTTCTTGTATAAACGCGCGGCGGCCGCTTATTTCCGCGGACTCTATAGCAGCGGATTACGGGGCGCGTACGGCCTACGCTGCTTGCCGACCTTTGCCTCACTCATGTATGTGCTGCACTCACTAGCCTGCAGATCGCTGTTGCGTGCAGTGAGCGACAGACCCTTGCTCTGGTCCTCGGATGGCGCGCAACAGATGAGTTTCCACTTCACGCAAGTGTGGAACAGCGTCGATGATAGCAAGAGTACGGCTGATGAAAAGCCGCAGATTCGAGGAACAATGACCAGTGTAAGCGGATGGCCTGAGCAGAGTTTGCGTGCTGTCGAGCCAAGTGTGGCTTCAGTTTTTCGTCGATGCTTTTCTTTTCAGCTAAGCAAGCAGTGAGCATGTTATTAAGAATCTTGAAAATGTAATCTGTAGCTTGTCATTGTCACACGGTCCGTCGGAGTGCCCCCCATCCCAAAATCTTCCCTCGCGAGGTTAACAGCGCACGTTAACAACCCCCCGATTTCCCAAGGTACCGCTTTCTCAACCGCTGCACCGTTATACCGAATAACAATGAATTGTTTCGACGTGGTCGTTCTTAGATTACTTAAGGTACCGCCTTCTTAACTGGAATTCGTAGGCATAATGGCATTGAACGGCGGCGCAACACGGAAACGGACACAGACAAGAAGGGGACACCAGATGCGCATGTGGTGTCCCCTTCTTGTCTGTGTGCGTGTGGTGTCCCCTTCTTGTCTGTGTCCGTTTCCGTGTTGCGCCGCCGTTCAATTCCATCATGCACCAACTCGCCCCCCAGGCCGTTATTCGCAGGCATAACGACGCATCGTTTCGACGAGGTCGCTCTTGCAAGCCGCAAGCAGCAATGCGTTCATTTGTGACCTCTAACCTATAGTACTAACTTCGAGCTGCATGCAACTACTGAGGCATGGCACACACTGGGATGCAGCTAACCCGGCCGGTCGCTGCCAGACTGTCGCTGCATCCGACGACGAAGCGCCTACGGGGGATCGTAAAACAGAGCGGCACGGTCGCCCGCCATCGCTGTGCGCTTGGTCCGCGACACCGTATATACGTGACCTCCGAAGACGTGCGTGGCCTGCGGTGACCCTGACGAAAGCGTATTCCTCGACACACACTCGTGAGGTGGGTTTCCTGTCCCACCTTGGGAGGTTCAGTTGGAGCCCCGCCTCCCACAAAGTTGTGCGCATACACAGCCATTATTGTCCAACCGATGAATATAGATGGCGTGACTTAAACCGTCTTCGCGATAAACAGCTTGGAACCTTCCGCAAGTTGCCTGCATTTCATCCATAAAATAGGGAACGGATAACCTGCTCAAGTGCTGCAGCACGGGTACTATCAGGTTTGCGGGATAGAAATTAGGGAGGTTTTTATTCGACAGTGAGCCGGTTGTAAGACTTGTGCAGTACTCGAAATAATAGGGAGGTTTTAGAATAGGGGAACCCTATCGGTTAGCGGATTAGGGTAAAAGGGGAATGCGAGTGCGCATGCTCACAGTGATTGCCTCACCCTTCGCCCATTCATCGCAGTATTCCGCGCGTGCGGATGGGCACCCCGCTATTACTCTATCCCCCTAACCGATTGGGTCCCCTAATCAAAAACTCCATAATGACGAATATTATAAAGTTAGATATGGCGGTGTGGCCGAAATTGCAATTCTGCTTGAGGTGGTAAGGAAGAAAGCCTTGAAAACAATGTTTTCGGATGTCCCCGTGTTAGGACGTTCGACTTTTGTGCCCAAGGATGCGGGATCGAATTCTGGCGGCTGCTTTTTGATGGTTCGATGATTGTCCTTTAATGAGCAACAGTAACACAGGAGGGCTAAGACAATCTCAACCACATGGGGATCTTTAACGCGCACTGACATCACACAGTACAGTGGCGTTTCAGTTACATTGAAATGTAACTAAGCAAACGCGGCAGGGTAAGTCTTGCTTTGCTGTACATGGTTATACTATGACTTGAGTATCATAACCAAGGTCATGGTCAATTTCAAGATCAAATACAGCTGGAATTCTACTCCACCTTGGGGGATTCCCCTGAACACTCGGGGAACATAGTTGGATCTAATTAACACTAATTATAATTATGTGAACCATAGGTTAAGAAATAATGTCTGAACACGTCTGAATAGACATTGGCGTAATTCCGTCTTCATAAGCATAATTCAGCATATTAGGCTCAGTTAGGTCTAATAGGCAAAGCTAAGCCTAAATGTCTGTTAAAGGGCCACTGTCCAGGGAAGGCTGTTATAAGTAAAGGAGCCCAGTGTTTCGATCAGGTACCGGAGATAGTCTGTGCAAAATGCTAGAGTGACACGCGCGCCGCAAAGCATCGAAAATACAATTCAAAGCTCTCTCATGCTCTCCTTTGGGAAGCCAGCTTCCCCGTTTTCTGCGCTGGCCCGACGGGCCCCAGTAATGACGTACGTACCGCGAACGACGTCCATTGGTCCGTCTCGCTGACTGACGGGAGAAGGATGGGTGTCTACCGCTCGCTGCGCGCTTTTCCCTCGCCACGGCCAGACTGAATCCAGCGGCGCGCGCTCCCTCGGCCGTCTTTTTCTTTTTTTTTTTTTCGCGCTCGCGGAGTGCCACACCCCACCTCCCGCCAAATACGGAGGAGGAAGGGGAATTTGTATTGCGGAGGCTAGACGACCTCGGGCAGGAGAGTGAAAAACCTTTGCGAGGGAACGGAAGGAGAGAAGCATGACAGAATCGGGTGATTGCGGTGGCTGTAACGGCGTTATTAGTTACTCTTTTCAAACACATTTTGCGGCCTTGCGTTCCAGGGGCGAAGTCTCACAGTCACCGGGGAAGAAAATATTTTCGACCGGAGGGTGGACAGTGGGCCTTTAAGTCTGATCACAGTAGTGCGTTGTTATCTAAACCCGCATTGTCTGCAATTGCATCTTCCTAAGCGTAACCGGGCTTGATTAGGCTTAAATATGCCTATTTAGTGCTAAAGCACTCCAGGTTCAGCACGTAGAACTCTCGATAGACCCACGCCACCGATATAATGCGTCTCAGCTATGTATTCCTTGCGTCAATCCTTACTGAACGTCGACTCGCTCTACGAAGATTTGACTGCATTCCTGCTATAGGGCGAATTTTCTTCACCAGGTCACCAAATTTAGATTACAGATGTTTATTCATAAAATAACAAATATAAACGCTCTAAATTCCTTTGCCGACCATTCGCACAAACGTTTTGATGTAAAAGGTGGAGAAAATTTCGAGAAACGCCAATTTCCCTCGTCTTCTTGAAAGCAACATTTAAGGCCAAAGTCTTTCTTGGCTCATGGAACGAAATGCCATGCGCGAGATCTGTGCACTTACGTGTCACTTGCCAATCGTTCTGATGACGTCATCAGAAAAATAAAAAATCCTTTCTCCACCGGGAATTGAACCTCCATTTTGTTTTTGTTTCTTAATTCCCCAGCCGAGTGCTTTAACCAATTGCGCCACGAACGCAGGACCGCGAAGCGCACATCACAGTTCTCCTTGTCTATCGTGAGGATAATAGTAGCGATGACAATGATACTGCAGTTAGTAATAATGACAATGATGACAGTAGCAATGATAATGACGGTGTAATTTGTTGATAATGATAATGAGAACAAATTTGATGCACCGTAGCAGAAGAAATGCTCCAGTTTTCACATTTCTCCAGTATAGATACCACAGTGCTCTCGGAATGTTTTCGTGATTTGCTCTGTGGAACGTTGGTGCACTTTAGGAACACCGGATGGTCGAAATTATTCGGCGTGTTCTGCTTCGGCGCCCAACATGAGTCACCTGGGATGTTGGACACTCAAAACCCGAAATAAATCGTACATTGTTTTGAGTTCAAAATAGAGCCCCCTATATTTAGAAATTTACACATGATCGCACGCCATCGCATCGCTGTGTCTGCCATTTCAAACACACCCTGATGTAATGAACCAGGTTATCCTCTAGCGACAATAAATTAAAAAAAAATCTGATGGTCAGATTGATGCTTTCGCAGTCAGCGTAAACACTTGGCTTTGTACAATCATGATGCTGCAGCATGGGCTCTGCATTTAAGGGCAGTAAATTATCTGTACTATAACGTAAAATCTTACCTTGCTCTGCACGTTTTATCCGCAATTATGCTTGGGATAACAAAGAATACTTCTGCAGAAATATTTGCCAGCAAATAAAAGCTGATAATGCGATGGACCAGTGGTATTATCTGAAGCCAGAATCTGCATTCCTGAGTCATCTCTTTTCTCTTGTCATATTTTGCACGCTCTAATAAGATCGGCTCATTACCTTCTTCCCAACCTCCTCCCCCTATCGTCTGGCTCGCGTCGCGGCGGAAATTTGCCGGGCGGCGGAGCTTCCTGATGTTCTGGCGCGACCCGGCCGATTTGCTGCGGTCATGGAAGTTGTGCGACCTTTCAAAGAACCTGTCAAGTAGTAATTTCTATCTATAAATACGCACGCGTGGTTACACGAAGGAGGGCGGAAGATTGACAAGTTGCTAGAAAGGGTTCGACAACTTTCTCGAGTGCAATTGTGGGTGCTCAGTGTGGAAGAGTATTACTTGGCTGAGATGTTCCTGAAACACAACTTAGCGAACTCCGCCATTGAGGGCATGAAGCGATAGCGTTAATGACTTCTGTTTGCGGTTCCCCTTGAGGACTCTAATCGCGTACATCTAGTTCCATGCTCGCTTAATCAATATACCCTTAACTTCTCCCTCTGTTATCCCAGGCCCACTCATTAGTATACAGTCATGAGCTACCACATCATGGGAAGGCCACCCTGCATAGATATCAAGCTACGCTTTAAACAATCCGTGCAAACATGTCCGAGTGGCCTTGTAACAGAGCGCACTGTTCGTGTTCCAAGGGTCCCTTTGGATTCTGTTGCTGTCACACCGAGTCTCTGATTTCGAAGGAAAGCCGCTCTTGCCATATCAAGTGGTCTCGAGATGCAACAGTAAGTGTCCGGTCATGCATGTCAGCTGCATTGACCGTTACTTCTGCTCACAAGGTCGCATTTTCTGTAAAATAGGGCCTCAGTTAACGTTGTCGAGCTCAAATGTGGCGTTGGGCACAACATTCAGTCATTAGCTGGAGGAGAGTGTTGCCACCAACATCACGAGAAATAACGTACAGATATATTTATTTAAATACCCTAAGAATCCAAGTGGGCATTACATAGAGGGGGGAGCGGCATAAAAACAGCACAATACATATCCTTCACGCGTATTAATTAAAAAAAAAATGCACTTAAGAATTATACATGATTTCAGAAGAGCTATATTTTTCGATGTAGATATTTTCATTGCGTTCGAATCTCAGCTTCCAAACGTGTCATGGTCTGCAAACACAACCACGAAATAATGACGGAAAACTCGATGTTAAGAAAGCAATGCTTTTAAAGCTATCACATTGCCAACACAGGTGTCTTACTAATTAGGTGTCTATATATGGATCCATTACTGCACAGGTCCAAAGTGCGCGGTTTATGTTAATGAAAACATACACAAGAATATCAGGATTGTAGCAAAGGAAAACACGGCAGGGCTTCGCAACAAATTTTTTACGATGAGCATATAGGCATGTTATGAAGGAGCGGAGGAGGTTGTGGGGAAATAAAACACGCGATAAATATCTCACTTCGCATGAGATATCAGTCGAGCCGTGAAGAAAGGACTGGAGGAGTTGACAAAAGGCCCACAAAATTTAGTGCAGGCGGGTTGAGCGCATGGCCCGCGGTGTCGCAAAACGCCATATGTGTAGACACGACACACGCCTCTTCAAAGAGAGGGGAGTGCTATTTGACTAATCCTTTCACCAAAAATTGCACGAACTCGATATACACACTTATTTAGGGCACTTATTTGGTCTTAATTTGCTCACGGAAGCTGTGAAATGCAAAACACAGAACACCTCATTGCCCAATGCGCAGGCATCATAGCCGACTTTATGTACATGTTAAAATAAAAAAAAAAAAGCCCCGGTTGATTAAGTATAACTTCCCCTGGTTTCACTGTAGAATTGACAGGCTATAAAAATTGAATGCGAGCCTTACTTTTATAACTTCTAAATCGATATTTTTTGTTACAGGTGTGCGTTATGAAATTAATGTCCACGAAACGACACGCCAACGCCTGGAGCGTCATATTCTGTATTTAGTTGCCCATTTTTACCTCAGAGTGGAACATTGCACAGGGGAGTGGGTTAGCTAAAATGCTATGTGCATGCACTGTTGTAAAACAACGACATAGTAAAATTAACGCATGGTTCCTATCACACAAAAAATCTCCAATTTTGTTTTATAATAGCATACAAAGAAGCTGGCGCTCCCCTTGAAAACGGCGGTGTTTTGACGATCGATATCTTGAGCCATATTTTTCATTAAGAAAGTTTATGAGGGCTGCTCACCTTTAATATTGGCTGCCTTCAACTTCGCAATATAATTTTGTGCTAAAAAAAAAAAGCCCACAGACAGACGATTTGACTCAGTTATTCACGAAATATATCGTGCAGCAGCAGGACGTTTTGACAGGATTGTGTTTGCTGCGTATTAGTTAATAAACGTTAATTTGCTGTGCTAATCAGGCGGTCATGCTTCGAGACCACACATTGCATGTGCTTCTCAGCCACGATCTTCTTGAAGTAATGCTTTTGTTGGCGATGGCGTTTGATACGAATCACACTTTGCAAGAAAGCCTGAGCGATTACTGCTGCACGGTACATCGGGCGACCCTTGACAAACACAACCAGCGTTCCGCTGAACGCATCAAGGTTCACCGGCGTTCTATAATTCGTTTACAGGAAAGGAAAGGCGCAGTATCCATCACACATGTTTCTGGGGGCACCTGACGTCCCTCGGAAAGGTTAAAGATCAAATCGGCTTCAGACATAGGGTTTTTGGGAGAATGCGAGTAGTAGTGCGGCAGCACTACAAAGAAAACTGTTCAGTTAGTTTTCGTGAATTAAAAGTTTAACCGTCATCTCACCACGGACACATCCACCTTGCAGTAAAATCTGCCTGCAACGACCGCACCGATGTGTCTCTCCCATTGCTTTAAAACAATATTCTATCAAAGCTAAAAAATCCCCCGGTATATATATGGTATACGATTACATCATCTCTGCAGGATCCCATTCCAGTGAGCTTTTAGAGGGAAAGCGTAAGAGCATCGAACAAGAGGGAAGAGGACAATAGATGCGGCTTTATTGCTTGAAAATTATGTATTAGTAAGGTGCTTCGCTTTAGCAATTCTAACAGTGGCGGTATAAACGTCAATAATAGAGAAATATAATGGAAAGCGAAACTGAGTGCATAATATTTTGTCAAGAGAATACGAACGCCTCTGTCGCCTGGTAAATACATCCCTGAATAAAGTCATATCATGTTTTTTTTTTTTTTTTTTTTTTTTATGCTGCAGACCATTTTTGTGGCGGTTATAAATCGATTAGCAAGTTCGTCTCCTTACTCTTATCTACTTGTTCTTGAGTACAATAGCTCGCACGCATCACCTACGTGTAATGTCGCGTTTAAAGTAAACAGAAATTCATGTCTGGGGCTCAAAGCCCAGTGCTATTAAGACTTCGTTACAATGGTGTTCTGCATTCGCAAGCAGATAAACGTAATTTGTTGCCAGCTTTGTAGGGAGTCTTTGCTGATTATGTCGCACGGCTCTGTAAAACGTGCCTTCAAGCTCTCATTACTTGTCATTCTTACGGGGACAGAAGGGCGGACCGCTTCCAAGAAATGCAAGAGAGGTCTATTTATTAAATAATATCGCGCAAACAGAGAGTTAACAGAATCATGTCAACAGAGCTCCACTCCAGAAAAACAGTTGGCTGACAGCGACGGAAACGCTGGCACGCAAATCGAAAGTTGAAAACTTATGTGGCAAGGCATTGGCGGTCGTTCATGCTGAATAGGAAAGGGGCAGTGATGGCCGGGCTTATGATTAGGAGAACATTTTAGCATGCCATTAGCGCCGGCATCGAGCGTTGAATGCTCGAGCGTGTACTTTGCGCATTTATTATCTGTTACTGACGTAGCAACGACATCTGTAGCGCAATAACGGCCCGCCGAGGCATTCAGTCAACTGCGCATGCGTGCTGAGCTTGCACGAAAGTGCCCTCCACAGGACCGGAAACGACGCCTCACTAAATTGCCGTCTCATTTTCGTCACAGCAAGCGTGGAAGTACGTGCTCCTCGAAGCCCCGCGGCCTAAATGTTTCTATCGCTATACATTGTGACTTGTCTTGCTCATCAAACTTGCCGATTCAATCTTTTCCAACTCCGGCGATATTTGGATCAGGTATACGTTTAACTGTTTCGTATCCATAGCCGGCTCTAATGAGGCCCATTGCCGAGTTAAACGGCGGATGACAGAGCTGTAGCTGTCGAGCCTATAGGACGCAGGTGCGTCGGCTTGGCAGCCTATCGACTGCCAGTATCGCTCACTGGTCGTTCGCACCTTTCGCGTTCGGAGCAGCTCAGTAGAGAGGGCAAAAATGTGTCAGGGAGAAAAAAAAAAAGACGTCTTTCGCTAAACAAGCGCTAACGTGGCAAGGAAGTCTTTGGAATATATATATATATATATATATATATATATATATATATATATATATATATATATATATATATATGTATACCTTGCTCACAGGTCCCACCTTCAGTCAGCTGGCACATATACGTTGCGTGTGCGACACGTTTCAAAAAGTCACCAAGAAGGGCGAAAGTGGTCGAGAAAAGCGGGGCATTGCCAGAAAAATGAAAAGAGTGAGCACACGGTAAATTGATAGAGTAATACATAAAGCGCGAGGGGGGAGACGAATTCCAGCCGCGCGGCGTAAGAAATTACCATTTCGTGCATGAGAAACGCGCGTAATCGGGAACATCTTCAGGAAGCTTGCTCCCTTCTCCTTCCTTTCTTCGTGCGCAATCACGCGCAGCGAACTCAGCTTCTGCCGGACGGAATAAAAAACAAAAAACAAAAATTCGGGTTGAAGATTCGGGAGGGACGAGCGAAAAAGGCAACGGGAGGCAATATCTTTACATTTCTTCCTCGTTTCCGTCCCTGTATAAATATATCTCGCGTGTCTCGGCGAGATAAATACGCGTATAAGGGGACGTGAAGGGAGAACCATGGAGGAAGGGGGGAAAATGAGGAAAGCGATAAAAAGGGCCGGTCGGCTGGGAGCCGGAGCACGCGCACTCGTGTTCTTGTTCTTTGGCTCTCTCTCTCTCTCTCTCTTTAACTCTTGCACAGCGTTTATCTGTTCCTCTTCCTCGCTGCTTCAGATTTATTTTCCTTTTCTTTGTCCCTCGGCTCTTCTCCATCCTGCTCTCTTCCGGCTCATGCGATGCTAGCTGTAGAGCGTTCGGGCGCGCGCTTGCGCGCGGCCCCAGCGCGGCGCGCTAAATCCCCGCTTGTTTCAGCCGCAGCCCGCAAAAATTGGGCGATCTCTCGAGCAGGGAATCACACATCGTTCTTAATAAGAGCGATCGTCTCGGCCCGCCTCTCCCGCGGGTAAGGTTACATATATATAAAAATAAAAACGTAGGAGAAAATACAAAAGAGAACGAGTGGATAAAAAAAAGGAAACTAAAGGGGGAGAAGAAGAGGCGGCCGGTAAACTGGCCAGGCTTCGCGTCGCCGCTCTTCGCCGTCGTCTCTTTCCTACTTTCCGTCTCTTCTTTTGCCTTCCTTCTTCCTTCGTCCTCTCCTCGTCCCCTTTTCTCTTTAATCCCTCTCTTCCCGCAGCGGTCCTCGTTCCTCTCCCGCAGCTCCCCGTTATTTTGCGTTCACTTCCTCTGTGGCACCGCGCGGAGAATTTCATCCCTTTCCCTGCCCCCCTCCCCCCCCCCCCCCCTCCTTTTGCCTTGCCCTTACCGAGCCGCCTTTATTGTTTGCCTCTCGACGGTGGCGGCTCGCACTTTATTACTCGCAGCCTGCAATCCCCGTACGCAGCACGTCGCAGCCTGATGCGTTTTACTTTTCTTTGTTCTGGCCTTCCTCCCCTTTGTTTCTGGTACTCTTTTGGCTCTTTCGCTCATCTTCTCGTCGTTTGCTCCGTGGCCACAGCAACAAAATAAGACTTCGAAAAATGAGGGAGTCCGCGAGGAAATGCAGCCTAGCCGCTTTCATTTAGGGAGCAATAAAAACGCGACACCCAGACCATAACAGGCGCCAGAGAGCGGCCATCCGTATTGGGTACGAGCTCAACCATGCTCTGGAGAGGCCGTCGCCGCTACTGCCGACTTGACGCACTGAGCAGGATCACGTGACATCTTTCTGTGGTCGCGTATCAGTGTGCCGTTTGCTGTGAATTCGCCTTCCTTCCTGCGGGTTTTTGTAGTCACTATCGATCTCCTGACCTCTGCATGCATTTGCGCGAGAGCGTCACAAGAAAAAGCTGCTCACCAACCTCAATGAGCGCGCACTAGCATGAGTTTCCAATCGTCGCCCCAGGGCCCCACTCATACTACTGAACCCAATATCAGATGGAAGTTCGGCACATGCCTGAAAGACAGAAAGCGACTAGATTTTCTGTAAGTTATTAACCTGTCATACGGCACTCCACGAACTTTCCCGTAACGGCGATCAGATTCTCCGAAGAAGGAAGAGTTTGCAGTCTAATCCACGCTTCTAGATTAACCTGCTATCCAAAGTTCTGATCCTATGCGTACGCAATAAAAAGCCCATATGTAAGGCTTTGTGCCCCTTGTCAGCACGCCATTTGTAAGCAACCACGGGGTAAAATCAATGACGTAGCGTGTGCGTTATACAATTCTCGCTGGTCGTCAGCTTCTCGGCGCCAGCATTTCCTTCTTTTTTCGTTTTACCACTAATTTGTGTCACGTGTTCCAGGCCCGGTGCAAGGAAGCAACGGAGACGCTGTAGCGCATACTTCTACACATTTGATGCACGCCGCGAGCCAACGGCCACATGGAAACAATCAATAAAGCGCAGACACCAAATGCGGCCATTGCAAGCACGTGCTAGCGCGAGTAAAAACACGCACAAGGGAGGATACAGAAACGCGCACCCTAACGCACCAGCGAACGCATCATGAAGAAAGACACTCTGCACGTTCCAAAATGTCAAACAGCAAAGCTTTCAAGGACTATTTTCGCCCATTTGCGAGCATATTGGGCGTTCAGAAAAAAATAAAATTTATTTCTAATGTTTTTTTTTTTTTTTAATATTGCGAGAGTTGAATGCCATACCATTATCAAGCCCCTCCCTCCCTCTACGCATCACGCAGTCGCCAGGTAACCCTTTATTAACCTGGATGCATTACTTCGCTGTTCACAGATTTCTGTCCGTAGACCGCGTCAGCAAAATCGTGTCGGCAGCAGTTGTGAGTAACTGAGAAGTGGTAAATGTTTATGCGTGGTGTCAATCGATAGAGGGGAACGTAACGTTGTTACCGAAAGCGTAATTAGGCCAATAAGTTAATTAAGTAATTAATTACAGGCAAAAAATGTAAAAGTAAAGGCGCAAATGGTCTCAATGGCTTGGCGCCACATTTGAATGTACCAAATACTAAAATTGTTAATTAAATCAGTCAATTAAGGTGACGTCAAGGATATGACGACACGCAACCTGAAGTCGACCCAAAAAAGGGCATAGGAAGGGATTGGCGAGAAATTTGAAAGTACCAAAGACTAAAATGGGTAAACAAGAAGTCAGTTAAGCACCTAGAAGCAACCAGAAGCAACCAACAGCAGCATCCGTGCTTTCGCATTACTCAAGTGCTCTTCACTTTTTCAACTTGGCATGTTGTTTTCTGCGCAACTAAGTTCATTTAGTTACAAGAACTTCGATGAACGACTTGGCGCGACCTGAATATTTCTGACCTGATCTAAGTGTATATGGCGGAATTTGAATGGTCATCATGGTCATCGTGGTGTGGGCTGACGGACAGAGGAAGAGGAAAATGTAGCCGTGAAATGCATTCCTGTATTGTAAATTCGCGGAGCTGCAAATATGCTGAAATACGGAACAGTATCCCTTGGTTTTGCACTACTCGCGTTCATGACTGAAGCGAAGTCATTTTATATATTTTTTTTTTCACAGCGTGAGTCGTTAAACCGAAACCATCCTCAGCCGTCGCATGGATGAGGTCCGTCCAAGGTCATTAATTGAAGCGGCCCAGAGAGAAAGAGGCAGCGAAGAGTGGGATAACGATGAATAGAAGGTACGGAGCAGCGGGAAAAAAATTGAGGGTCACTCTCGATGACAGCAAGGACAGACCACGGGAGAATTTAGAGCCATACAGGCTGGCCAAAGGAGAAAGAAAATAAGAAGCGGTAGAAAATAAGCGGGGGGGGGGGGGGGGGTGATGCGATAGAAGGAGAAATAAAAACACATGAAATATTAAGTAGCTGGGCTGGCTGTGAAGACACTATGCACGCACAGCGATTGCGAGCGGCACCCGGATGCCGCACGCTGCTCAAAATGGGAGGTGCGAAAGCCATCAGCCACTGGTTTAACTGGTTCGTCTGTTTCTCTCTCACCGCTCTCTCTCTTTCTTCACATTGGCTGCAGCTTGAGCGCGAAAGTACGCAGTCAGAACGATAGGCCTCCTTGTCAAAAATTTGGAGACACTCTCGCTGAATGGTACTCTACGCGTAGCAGCACTGCACGCTTGCAGCAGCGTCCACAGCTAGCTTGCAGTGCACAAGGTCCCTTTATTCGTATTCCTCTTTGAGGCTAACGTTTTTATGAACGTTTCCAAAATGTGGCTAGCTGCGGCACTTGGAGCACGATGGTGGTAGCAGTCGGCATGCCAGAACCGTGAGCGGCTGGTTGAGCAACGCCTTGCTCACAGGTGGATGGTGTCACGTACTTCGTGGAGTCCCAGATCCTTCTCCTGGATCAAATCCTTGTGTGCGCGGCGGAGTTGTATACTCTGAAGATTAGTTTACTGATTTGCGTTTTTAAAAGGAACACCCTCCTTGCTGAGATATCTACTCAGAGTTGCTGCAGTACGCGCATCATCCAAAAGTGCGCATCTGTACCCACAGAGTCCAGCAACTAAGCAGCAACGTGGACTGGCGTTAAGCGAAACTCTTTGGGTCAGCTGACAATTTCTTTCACTCGAATCCGTTCCTTGGCTGTTAGCGTGGAGGTCGCCAGATTTTAGTTCGGTTAAGGAAACGGAAATCAATGTGCATAGTATTAGTCTGTAGAGAGCGACCTATTATACAGCATGTGTACTGAAGAAGAATCAGAATCGCGTCGTATGGTATCGGCGGTTCGATGATACTTTACGGAAACGTTTTCTATTCCACATCTAATGGAATGTCGTTTAATGCCATTATGATTTGAGCTATCGCATTGCGGGCTAAAATAGCTATACATACAGGTACCGCCACTTGTTAAATACTAATCTGTTGTACGTTTAAAGGACATCAGAGCTACGCCCAGTATATATTGACAGTAAATTCAATTTCAGAATTTCTTCTGAATGCTCGTGTTGCATTCTCTCGGCTACTAATTTCGTCTTTATTCGTTTGAAAAAGGGATTTAAAATGTTTCCTGCTACTCGATCATCTCAGAAGCGCCGCGACTAGGCCGAAAGAAATACGTGATCATGGTCTCAAGATGAACTGCGGTGTAGCCTACCCTCGTATTACCGGACACAAATGTTTGTCTAGACCCACCGGGGCTGCCTGCATGAACGGATACGGGTGTTTCATTTTTCTGAGCTTTGCTAGCTTAAGAACGCTAGCTCTTTCTTTTGGGTGCCTTTTTTTTTTCGTTAGAGTTGTGTAATTTATCGATGTCGGCCGACTTGTATCAGATTTCACTGTCCCTATTAAGAAATGACGCTGCCCATAGTGCGCTGGTGATTATTGCTCAAGATGTGTACCTTCCATGTACACAACGTATACCTGCAGGGCAGACGTGCCTAAACGATGCACGGTGAGTTGCCGGACTTCAACAAAGCAAAAAGCGTGATAGTGAAAGATTTAGGATACTGATAGGAAAATTTGAGCGGCGAAGCAAACAGCCACGGGGGTGTACTCAAGAATGGTGATGCCAAATGACAGCAATTATATGGCATATTGCTCAACCTAAGGACAAGCTGGTTCTAGAGTCCCTCCAAAACACTCCTCATGGAGGAGAGTGGGCTCCGAAAGAGCCAAAAATGTACTTTTGATTACAGTTCTGTGGCTATATCCAAAGAGGGAAGAGATTGCTAAAACTAGGGGGGGGGGGGGGGGGGAGGTGTGAACGTCGGCAAAGATTTCGCAGCGGGACACGGGAGCCAAGCTTCGAGAGGCTTGCCATGTTAGAAAAAAAAAAATCTCCATCAGGAATATGGAAATGTTGGTTATCTCACGATATTAAAAGAGACTGGTCTTATCCAAATAATAACGCACGTCTACAAAACCTACCGCAGCTGTAAAATATACATGTTAACACGTGTGGAGTGTTGACGGATGCCTTAGCCTGGTAATCAGATACCTTATTTCTAATCACACCACTGTGGCAGGAATGTTCAAGGTGCAGATGTGGAGGAAGCATGGAATGCGCTTGTATAGCATCGAAGTGACCAGAGGACCAAGCGCGGGATAAGCACATCGATAAATGATCTGTAATGACTGCCATTGTGGAAAAAGAGGAGTCTATAGTTCGCGCTGAGAAAGCACTACTAACGCCAGAAGTTAGGCCTGTTAAATGCGAGAGAATCAGGAAGTGGCAGAGAAAAAGACAGTTCTGACGGCGGTCTCAAAATTCCAACAACTACTTCTTTTTCGCATGTGATTATAATGTTAGTAGGAAAACTCTTTAAAGATTTATAGACACCAAATTTCAAGGTTGTGCAAAGCTTGCCATGCAACGGTTCTCGACATGGCCGCTGCCACCAGCAAGTTTACGTGGTGTGACACGGTGCTGGTCAGCTGTCGGAGAGCAAGGTGGCGACAGCTGTTGGCGGGCGAGAACGACATGCTTCCGAATAGTTCGTGTTGGCGCGAAGTGACAAAACCCCCATCACGAAGCAAACATCATGTTTGCGGACGCAGTTGATCAACTGTTTCCGCAGTGCGACGCCACCACCACTGTTAACAGAGTAGACGACGCGCCTACGCGTTGAGTCACGAGTTTTTGGTTCACGTGACATTTCAGTGTTATGACTTCTTTTTTTTTTCTTTTTGACGTCGAGTAAAAACCTGGTAACTACGAACCGAAGCCTAAACTGCTGCTTACTGATAATGCGATAATAAATTATATAATGCGATTTCGTGCTTCTAACACCGTGCTCTATGCTTGCAGAATCGCTGCGCACGTTTTAGAATACTAAAGTTTGGTGTCCCTACACCTTTAAATAGTCATCTAGGAAGCCATTCCGAATACGGGTCGGTAAAAGTTCGCAGTTATTGAAAAATATCTTGCCAAGTTTAATTTCAATCGACTGTAACCTATAGACTTGAATAGAATGGAATGTTAAACACTTTCGTAGGCGTTGGCAGTGTTCACACCAACCGATGCAGCATACACTCCATGTTATAGGGTGTGCACCCTGCACATGGTGTGCGTGCTAGATCTTGCATCCCCGAAACATCAATGCTTTTTTTTTTTTTTTTGCGAGTGTTCGTTTTTTTTTTAATATCCCCGCAGCACACCCGAGCTTCCAGCCCTCTCACGCCATTCATGGAAAAAGGGGAGGATCTCCATTCCCCAGTCTCAGTGCATGAGGTGGGTGCCGTCGCTGGTACGATATCGGTCATTACCAACGATTTTAGACGGGGTAAGTTTGCAAGCCGGGTACGGAGAACTCGGCCTCTTCTATCGCCGTTTGAGAGGTAATAAATACTCGCCGCCATTCACCAGTTCAGCACGTTGCCAGCTTTTAAATGCGGAGCTGTCTTCGTTCCGGCTTTGTTTCGGACGAATCTACGACTTGAATGCATAGAAAAAAGAAAACAGGCGCATACCCAAGCTTCGCCTTAAGGGCAGACACCATAGCAGATTTAGCACCGCCTGTCCATGCCGCGGGCTTATATTTTTTGTTTGGACTGATTTATGGGGAAAGAAAGGTGCAGTATTTGCGTTCCTCGGCGGACGGGTACACTTGCAATTAACCGCATAAATCTGGAGGTACATACGCCGTCGGTTCGAATCCCTAGCCTACAGCATGACTTGCAGGCGGATGTTAATGAGACACGAAATGGCATAGCACTACCGTTAACATTGCACGAAAAAACGGCTTTGTCGCGACTTTGGTATGAAATCACGTGTGCATTTTCCCCCCACGTTTTTCTACTCGTTTTTTACGCGATATTTCGAAGGTGACGGGGACAGTTTTTCGCGTAATAGGCGCGCATTGTTTCGACTCAGGCTATGCGAGACTCTGTAGTGCAGGGCTCCGGAAATTTTGACCACATGGGGTTTTTTAACGTGCACTGACATCGCACAGCACACAGGCGCTTTGTTTTTGGCTTCCATCGAAAAGTGGCCCCCGCGATTTAATCCAGTTTCCTTGGGCACAGCAGCCGAGCGCCGTAACCACTGCACTATACCATGGCGGGGCTATGCAGGTATACTGTGCGTGCATTACCAACTGAATGTTGTGAAGGTACAGGGGAAATTTGGAACGCGCTGACGCGTACAGCGCCGGCATGCGTGCTGCATATGCTTTCGAACAACCAAATTTGGCGGGTGGCATTTCTCATGATTCGTGCCGATTCTGCTTTTTCGTGCGAGTAATTTAAACAACAAATACTGCATGTTATATCGGTAAACTTCAATGCGCATTTCGAGACAAGGTACATCAAGACTTGGTACGGACATGATAGTGGCTACAGGCAGTATCGGCAATCGCAATTCTGCAGTGTTGCCTGGGGAAGGGTATGCGATATTCCACATGTCTCTTCAATGGCCTTGAATACTTTTAAAGCACTGAAAGTGGCACGCAGTAGAACTCTTCGCACCAGCCATTCAAGTTCGTTCTATTTGATATGCTCAATTTTTTCAACATTTTAGTGCCTGCCAAAGCGCTAAAACTTTGGCGACCAGGGCAGGCGATAGACGAGAAGAATGCTGAGCAAGATGCCATACATGCTAAGCTATTCGCCCAAGGACGTTAATTACCAAATGCACCCAGTTCCTTTTGAAACAGAAATGGCTCTAAAAATGCGAGGCGAGACATTCATGGATGCATTTTTGATTTTGGCTCACTGTAGACAAGCAAGCAATGGTGTCATCAGTGTCAAAAATGCATTCATTGGTAGGAAACGGCCGTAAGAAGAGCAATAGAGAGATGCTCTATAGTCTTGTATCGATTGAAAGCGCAATCGGAAAATATCGGCAGCAGTTTCTTCTAGCGTTTTGCTAGTGCTTGCACGTGTCTTTTCTTTTTTGTAATACGCCCGATACCCATCAAAGGACCAATCAGGAGCAGTACTCATGGAGAATGCCGTGGCGTTGCATTCCTTGATAAAAATACAAAAAAAAAAAAAATGTTTGTGGAGAAAACATTATAGGCTGTAGATGCTAATAGAGGAATACTCATTCCTGCAAGCAGTTCAGCTCAAACTGACATTTTAAGCTTGTGTGCAGTAGTGACTTTGATTCATCACATAGGCTTCCCGAGAGCTTGCGCAGAGTTGCAAACTCTCCAGCAGATGGCGTCACTTGGGTCAGCGGTCAGATTTGGTATCTGCCGAGATGGAGCTGAGCTTTCGTGTTTACGCGTCTTTAAGGCTGGACTTCACGGCAGTGTTCAGGAAAGATCACTATGCCCAGCCTTGATGACCAATTTTACTGGCTGTGGCTCATACCAAGTTGCCACCAGTCTCAGGCCCTGAGTTGTGGATCTACGTAACACTTTTTCGTCACCAATAATAACTCTATCAGCTACAACATCGTACGGCAACACTGCTCGCGCCTACATATTTCGCACTATCGTTCGTTCCGCACGAACGTTTGCACATATCTCTAGCCTTAGTGCATGTACTCGAATCGTATTCGATTCTGTTTGGAAAAGTCACTTTTCTCACACTCCTAGCGAAAAGGAAAGTATTGAAGAAAATATTGCACTGTAATGTTAAAACAGTAAAGGAACGACGCTCTGCAAATTTATTTCTGTTGCCTTTGGAGAAGCTATTATCTCTACACATTTTTGAACGCAGGAAGTCATGAATTCTGAAACACTTTACATCGAGCTCCTTTGCTTTCTCACGCCGCCGAGCAACTGCTTGAATTAAATGGCTGGTTTGTGCTCGCCAGAAATGGTATTATGCTAGAGCGTATTGTGCTCGTTCGGTCGGAAAGCCATCGTCGTACCCCAGAATTGAGATATCGCTTCGTTCAAGGAGCAAACTTCTTTTGTGCTTAAAAAAAAAAGAAAAAACATATTATGGCGGCTGAATGTCACTGCCTGAGGCGCTATGTCCAACTAGATACACACGACCCATGCCGGTCCTTATTGTTACCGCAAATACACTTTGCAAGTGCAACACAATCATGAGAAGCTAGTGGTGACTTGTTTGTTAATTATAGCTAATGTATATATAACCTAAATGGCCCGATGTCGGTTCGTCCTGCTATGCAAGACGAATGCATGTAATTGCCAGAAGATAAGCTCTATCTTGGCCAGTTGTTATACAAGACGCCTTGCCGCGTACAGAACGAACCACGATGTCGTGAGAGCCGTTGAAGGAGAGCAGTATCACCCACTTCAAGATAGTCAATGAGAGGGCGGATGTCTGGATCCGCTCTCGACCGGACCCTGAGGTCGGATTCGTTGCCTGCAGCATATCTGGCGTCAACGGGTGCGAGTTACATTAGATATTGTTTCGGGGATGGATTTATTATTGCGATCGCAATAATGCGCCAGGTTTCGGCCCGTCGCGTCGTCCTGGGAAGGGCCACGCTTGACCTTGAACAACTGCGAAGAAGAAGAAGAAGAAGAAGAAGAAGAAGAAGAAGAAGAAGAAGAAGAAGAAGAAGAAGAAGAAGAAGAAGAAGAAGAAGAAGAAGAAGAAGAAGAAGAAGAAGAAGAACGCTCGGTCACCGGCAGCTAATGCTTTCGCTCTACATTCGGTTCAGCAGCATTGGACACTTCTCATTTATATGTGGGCTGGTAGCTCACGCTCTCGCGTCATACTCTTCAAGGATCAGCTTAAATGTCCCCAATAAAGTAGCAGCTTACACTGATGGGGCGTGGTAGGGGAATAATGTAGCAGGCAAAAGAAGCTTCTGCCCTTGTTATCGCAATTCAACTAGGGTTAACCAGAGTTAAACCACAACAATTTTTTTTTCTTTTTTTTTTTACAACGCAAGCGGGGAATGCAGGATGCAAGGCACAGTTAGAGTATATACTAAGGCTTGTCCTTGTCCCAGCCCATGCGCTTCAACCTCGTCTTCCTCTTCTTCATGCGCAGCGCCACGTGGCGCAACGTAATTGACTTCATAACATATGTATTGTCACGCGCACAATATATACATGCACATATATGCACATGCACATATTGGCATGCTGCGCTATAATATTTACCTTGCGGAACATCGTTAGACAGCAGTGTGTCACACCGCTAATTAGGGCTTTCTAAGACGCAGGTAAAAACCATAAAAGAGCCGCACAACTATCGGCATAGTCCTCTGGCAGGCGTGGCCATAAAGACACAGGTGTGGTCTATCGGCAAAGGTCACTGCGCCCTTTATCCTATATATGGGTCATAAGGCACCCACTGGGTACTGGTGGTAGTCTCAAATTAGTGCGCAGTATACGCAAAGCCAGGTCTGGATGCTCAGTTTAGTTCAACAGCTCAAACTAAAAGCCTTACATTTTGCCCTTCGCTAGTTAACGACTGTGCAGCAGAGTTGGCAGTGAGTAAGGTTAGCGCTTTTTTTATTTACGCATAATGAGGCGCGCACTTGTTCGGCAAGAGCGAGTACAGAGAACGTCGGGGTGCCTACGCCATTTGGGATTCAGCCGCTCCCCGCCACGAGTGGGTGCCGCGCTGAAGCGCGCGCGATCGGTGCGCATAGCGACCCGCGGTTCAAGCGCCAACAACTCCATCAACGCAGGCGCTGGGGTGAAAACGTGCGCGCTCCACTGAGGACGGGCGGCGAAAAGACACAGTGCGCAGAGTCGGCATCCAGCACTCCCTGCCGGACGGACCATGGGCGCCGACCCGGGGACAAGCCAGCAAAGGAGACGCTCGCTCGATCGGCTGCGCACTGAATCGGCCGTCAAAGAGCACGGTCGCACCAACATCCCCGCGTCTAGGGTCGGCTGGGGGAGTTGCGTCGGTGGCAGCGCCATCTGTAGCGCAGCGAATGCATAAAAGATGCGCCGCTGCTCGCATTGCCAGCCACGTAGCGCACTGCGGCGGAGGACTGTTCGGTGCGGGGCGACGCGGCCGCCGCTGTCAAACCTGCCCGCTATTCCTTTCGGTTCGGTACGTCGCAAGTGAGGCGCTGCCTTCCGCTGGAATACGTCGGGCTACGGCCCACGGCGGACGGGCTGGACCCGCCTCCGCGCGCCCGTGATGGCGCGTGTCTTGTGGAGCGGAAGGACGCTCGCGAGCTCTGGCACCGAGTCCTTCTTTGTCTTTAATGTCGCTGCCTCCTTCCCGGTGCGTACCGAGGAGGCTTTATGCGAAGCGAGGAAGCTTCCTGCGCAACATGCACTGTAGATTATACGGTCGTAAGTAGCATTGGGTGAGCTGGTGGTCGGAAATCGGAAGCAGACCGAATGCGCCGGACACGCGACGCGGAGCTGAGGCGTGTAGCTCGCCCTCCTCAGCCGCGGCTGACGCTAGCAACCTCCCACAAGTTTAATAGCTTGTTTTAATGCCATGTCGGTGGCATTGCAAAGAAGCATTTGTTGGCGTTCGCCCCTTGCCTGCGAGGATTTAGGAGCGCATGATTTTACAGTAGACTTTGGCTTAAGCGGTGTACGAGAGGTTCCAACCTAAAATTTACTTCCTGCTGTTAGGCTCTTTCTCTCTCTTTTTCTTTTTTCTCCCTTTTTTTTTTGATCCAGAGGTGCATTCTACGGCTTGCATGCAATTATTTCGCGGGCACGTTTTTCCATTCTGACAGGAAATCTTGCCTGCCAAGAAATCGGCAATTTCAGCCCTCATCTGGGCAATATCAAATAGTAGCTATGTATATATGAGTAAATTACAGGGGAGATTGGGACAAGACGGCACATTTAGAACTTGGCGCTACCTTACCTTTAAACGTCTAAACAAATTCTCTAGATATATGGAAAACAATCCCCCCTCCCTCCCCCCTTCACTGGCCCCTATTTGTTATGTTTCCTATACAGATGAGCTTTAGACTGATGAAGCTATGAAGCAAGTTGTAAAAATAATGAGTTAGCCATGGCGTACCAGAAGGCAGTCGAAACAGAGCGGATTCCTTCCGGCAAGAGTTTTGATAATAGCAACTGACAGCATCCTAGACAAATTAAGGTGTTTATGTAATACAATTTGCCGCAGCTCTCAAATATTATGCGGAGTGAAAGGACGCACTACTTTCTTCTCAGCTGATTATTTTAACAGCAACGCCCACATGGGGAGAAATTCGACATGTAACTGCTCCGCACAGCATGGACTAAGGATAATCATTTCATTGCTTTCTCTATAGCTGTGCCGTTTTTACCAATACCCATTAGGTGGCCCGAACATTGCGCAAAGAACGCACTGGTTGTCGACTTGTGGAATACCCGACAACATTGGCGTCTCGTACATCAGTCCGTGCATGCTGACGCGTAGTACCTGCTCCCACAGCTGTCTGGACTCCGTGTGATAGAACCTTTCACGAGATTTCTACTCGGCGGTGGTACTGTCCAATTTCTGGACCACGTGAGAGTGGAATTCAATGGCAGGTCGGCGGTCGCACCTTCTACTCGCATGCAGGATCTCGTTATAGCCAGAAGTGACGCCTGCGGAGGTGTCAGTGTATATTCATATGATAATATTCCATAAGTCACTGCTTCAAAAGCCCGCAGTACGACTTCTCATCCAGATGACTAAACTTGTACATTCTTACCTTATCAAGAAATTAATGCTCACGACATACATCAAAATCACCAACGAAGGCCACTGTCCCAGTCTCTACGTAGCCTCAACAAGTTCTGTGTGAACAAATAGTTCTGACATAAAAGTCAGTAGAGGGCGAATAGAAAGAAGGGTTTTCGGGCGGACTAGTTGGTGCTTGTCGTTCATGATTAAACTGCGCGAACAAAAACAGGGACAGAGACAGGAAACACAATTCTCTATAGGTGTACGTGTTTTCTGTCTCTATACGTGTTTAGTTCGCATAGTTTAATCATGAGCGAATAGAAAGGGCAAGCTGATTGGTATTCCGATTTCCTAGTCAACCTTGCATAGTGGTTGCGCTACAAAGCCCTATTCAGGGAACGTAGAACGCACGTAGAAGCCTGTTGTATTATACATCATATATTACCATCATATATTACATTGAATTCTGGCGTGTGAGAACACAGTCTGCGCCCAGCTGGCCGTAATTCGTGATATACTACACTGCACAAAACGGCCGTGGTCAACATGGTCTCTTTAAGTTCTGCTTGAAGTGGAATAAAATCCAACGCTCCATTGAGATGAACTCAGTTGGCATTGCCAGAGACCTCACTATAGAGCTCCTGGCTCACGCTCATTGTAAATCGCATGGGCGATTAGAACCAACTTCCGACATATGTAGCTGCCCAATGCTTTAGAAGAATCCTCCAATGGTGAAGTATAGATTTGTCATAAGGGAGTAATTACTGATTCGCGTGTAATTACTCGATAATTACTCTCCCACAGTTACTGATCAATTCTCTCTAGATCTTGATGCTGCGCACTGGGTAACTCAGTTGGCAGAGCGATTGCCCAGGACAGCACCGTGGTTCCGGGTTAGAACCCCAGGCCAGCACGAATTTTTCTTTAATTATGGAGTTTCTGAGATAACTGTATAAGCTTTGCTTTGTAACCGTATGGCTGTACTCAGGTGGATGGTAATGAGTAATTCCCTGACTGATATCTCTAACTGCTCGCTGCGAATTCGCTGCGGAGAATTCGCTGCGCGCGCTCAAAAATGAAATTTTGGTCCTAAGAGGAGGAAAGAGTATAAGAGTTTTCACTGCCTTCAACATGCGTGAGCTAACGACCAGAGCTCTGCTGCGCATGCGTAGTAAGGTGCTTCTGTCAAATCGGCTTTTTGGGCGCTGCCTGCTGTCACATCTGCAGTGCTATATGTCGGAGATAAGAAGGTTAAAAGTCGAAAAGATCGAAAAAAGTCGGGCACGTCGGTCATGGTTTGGTCGAAATATGTACAGCCATGTCAAACATAAACAGCCCAGAGTGTTTGCCTCTGAATTTCGCTGTGGGGTGCCTACTGCATCACCAGGGCTCCCAGTCTTTCAACGGTGGGATGAACCCTCGTCCTCAGCCGTATGAGAGCTGGGGCTTGCATATGGATGCAGTAAAAGGGCTTTTACACAGGGGAGAAGCAAACGACCATGAATTGTATGTTTTTGACAAATGCGATACGCGTATTTTGAGTGTTTTTCAATAAAGCTTGTGCTTGGGGCTTCTTTACCCAGTGAAGTTTAGGATGCTTGTGTCCTGAACTTAACTTGGATAGAAGCATATTTAGCACATAAAGGCAAAACTCTTCACACACCATTGTAGCAAATGATGAAATCTTGGACCTCTGGGAGAATATCTTTAAGGCTATAGTCTTTTTGGCTCATGGTGAAAGTCTCACGTGCGCGAAATATGTTCGCGAGATTCCACGAGATATGTTCTCCTTTGCTACCGTTCCTGCCATCTCCATGGCAGCGTAAGGGGCACGACGCACGATCGACGTCGTAGCGCTAATTCCGCGCTTGCAGGAGCACTGCAACGAACGCGTGCCAAGGAATGGAAATTTCCACTGTGCGGCACGAGCCTTGTCCTCGCTAGCAGAAGCTGTACAAGGGACTCGCGATGTACCGTGTGCAGCAGCAGCGCTCAGACTTCCACATTTCTCCATTGCAGATTCTGCAGTGCTCTAGAAAGTTTTGAATATATGCACAGGAACTTTTTACTCGCTTTGGTTTGGGCCCCTCATTACACAGTCCTCAGAACATTGTATTTCAGTACACTGTGGTGTCACTAATATATGACTTTCACCATGAGCCAAAAAGACTATAGCCTTAAAGATATTCTCCCAGAGGTCCAAGATTTCATCATTTGCTACAATGGTGTGTGAAGAGTTTTGCCTTTATGTGCTAAATATGCTTCTTGCAATTCATATTGTCAAGTTTGGTTTGGGATCTGTGGGGTTGAATGTCCCAAAGGCGACTCATGGCTAACGTATTGTCAAGTGACGGGTTAATAATGGTAATAGTAGTTTTTGTGCTGATAGATTTCAGTTTAAATACGTTTACATGCAAAAGAAGGCGAATGCTTAATATGTCTTAAACGAAGTAATATTTTACACGGACAGCGAAGTGTAGCGCTCACGAAGTTAAAATGACGCAGTGTTGTGTTTGTCTGGTGCCAGCATCTTTGTTCGTGCGATCCGCTGGGTAAACGTTTTAGAATGCAGCTCTTATGCTCCCGTTCAGCGTCTGAGCCGCGTCGTAGAAGTTGTCGCTGTAACCGAGCGAAAGGGAACCACGAGAGTGTCACAGGCCAAAGAGAATTTCTATACTTCTGAGAAATTTTCTTTGGCTCCCGAGAAAAATAAACAAAATGCTTTGTAACCGTACATGCATATTTTCAAGCATCTCGCAAATTATTTGCCTCAGTGCATCGCAAAAACCGCTTATATAGCAGCGCTCAAATTCCGCATTAGAGAGTATAGTAACCATCCTTAGATTTTTTTTGTCTGCATAGATTGTTCTACATATACCGCACCAATATATACCTAAAAGAAAATTTCGTAGTTCAAATATATAGAAAAAAAAACATGGGAGTGTTGTGAATGTTCACTATAATTTGTCTAACAAGCAAAAATAGGTCGAAAACATCTGTATCATTGTAAAAGTTTTAGGGGCCACTTTGGCCACCAAAGTGCGGTGAGGCGAAAGCCTTTCTTTGAAATAGCACTAATTCCTACTTCACTGCGCATGCTTCTGTATACTGTACGGTGTGGCGTTCGAGGAAGCGTCAAATGAAATACGCAGCACGGACGCCTGGATCGGATGCCCGGTGGAGTCAGCTTCGTATATGCTCTAATCACGTGGTGACGGCATTGGTCATGACCGTATGTGACGTCGTGGCGATGTCAGTTCCGGTTATTAAAAATGACCGGATGTGACTTCATAATCGCGTCACATACGGCCATGACGCCAAGTCCGGTCATGTCCGATGGCATCACAATCTCGCGGTATCCAACGGAATTTCGCTAAGAAGTGGGACACTTCTAGCTGACGCACGCACGAACAGACAGACGGACACTCGTGAGCCTGCAAAAAGGCGTTCGCCTTAATAAAAGCTTGCCAACTGGGACATGTATAGGTCAATTTAAACAGCTTTGCATGTGGCTGCGTTGCGTAATGCAGACATTATACGGAAGCAGTTGTACACACAAAGCAATGAACAGCGACTCGCATCAAAATGGATTCGCGCCCCAATTCATGATGATAAAATGACATCCACTGTAGGCTCAGAGCTGGCATGTCTGTCTGCTTGTCCGGTCCTCCTGGCGATAATGCCTCCGGCAAAATTTAGTTGGCAGGTGACATGATAAAGATAGGAGCAGACGGCTTTTTTGTGATGTCACAAGATTGAATTCCATGGCCGAATTCACAGAAGCCGTCAACTTTGGCACCGCATTTGAAGCTTGAACCCTTCGATCCGGAGTCAGACATGCAGGCACGGCTTGGTCTAAGCGGGGATTTATATATGTGTCGTTCCAGCCACCTTGGGCGCCACACATCGCTGTTGTGCTCAAGAGTATATACGCGTGTGGAGGGTGGTAGTTAGCAGGCTGCATGGCCAGGCAGTAGCTAATCTGCGGTGACATTTACTGCAGAAAATTTGGCGGCGGATCTGGCATGAAATTCGAGTTGCGCGATATTCCGATGATGCCACCATGCTACGGTACCACAACGTATGTGTGACACAGTGTGGAACGTATGTGCCGCCTCCCCCCTACCTCCGCACACACACACCCCCTGAACGCTTTACTAGTATATCTACAAAAATATACATAGTGATGACACATAATTATAGTCGTGGCTGATAATCATTATAATGCTTTCAGATTATCACATTATCAGCAGCATCTGTCACTGCCGATTTTTTTATATACCACAAGACAAGAAGCGCCTCCCTTTAAAAAGCACGTGCATCGAACGAACGTAACTTGGGGATCTATCCAAAACTTCTGTTATGCACGATCCAAAGGTTGCAGTTTCGATTCCCATTAATTGCCGAAATTTATTTTTCATGTGAATAAACCATGCATGTCATAAATGATGTTACAGTCACGTTTCACCGTGTAATCACCATTTTTTTTGTATTTTAACTGTCTGCTTACCACACGTTTCCACGTCGTTCAATTTGAACTGTGGCGCAAAGATACAACCCAGCTGGCCTTTTTGGAAAAGCAGCACCATTCAGTACGCTGTAAAATGTTGTGTACTTGAGTTTCGATATCGAGTAACTGTCGGCCATTTGAGAGAGTATTTCCCAATCTGCACAAAGCGTTCGTCTCGCACTGATGCCGCTCAGCAATGACGCTGTTTTTGCGATTTGGCTGCACTGACACTCCAAGGTGCAAGCGATATGACGTGCATTTATTTTATTTTTAGCTCGGATAGAGCCGATTACCTCGCCTAGCCTGGACTACCGGCAGGTGCCCGTCTGTAAATTTATTTTGGTACGTTTTGCCTAAAAGATTCACTGCTTTCCTGTTCACTCTGAACGTAACGAGCTTGTTCCGGGCGATGCTGCGCCGCCTGTTGAGTAGCGGCCACAATTTTTAAAAAGACTACCCAGACTTGACCTTGGCAGATCCCTGAGTATCAGGAAGCTTGACGAGCTGAATGAGAGTAAGTGACTCTTTTCGCTGACAGAGAAGCTGCTCATGAAGTATTTTGAGACCTTGAATGTTCGTTTCTTTGCGGAGAATGTATATTCTAAATGTCTAATTCTCCGCGTTCCTCAGTGGATACAATTAACAATTTTATGAATCTCGGCGAAAGTCTCTAATTTAGCCAATCAAAAATTATTTTCCTGCAAAAGCAATATCCTTTGTGTTTTTTTCTTACATTGTTTTATAGAAGGTTGTATTATCTACCCTATGATGTCATGCAATAAACAATACGCTTTAAATTTAGGTATAGAAATATTTTACGCCCATTAGACCAAACTTGCCTGTTTTCTATCGATAACCAAAGATTAAGTCAAATCGTTGTGACCTGACAACCCTGTCGAGCAATCCGTATTTTCTCGACATAAAGCCACATCTACGAATGACTTTTTGCATGGCGAACAGCACGCGTAAGTCTATAACGCCAAGATTAAAGCGGTGAAAGGGAAATTGTGTGCGCCGAGCAGGGAGCTTGTTTATATTTTCTACATACATAACTGATGGGTGCTGAGGTGTATAGCATAAAGATTCGGCACAATGTAATGACATATATAAAGCTTTTAAGACAAGACAAAAAGGGCGTAAAAAAAAACGGGCCCGTCCGGGATTTGAACCCGGGACCTCTCGCACCCAAAGCGAGAATCATACCCCTAGACCAACGGGCCGGACGGTCGAGCTCGATTACTTTACTTCCTGTGGTCAGTGGTCAGTTCAATATTGAAAGCTAATTTGCATACGGACATTACAGAATACAAATAAGTGCGCGACTTTATTCACCAGTCCTCCGCGATTTGGCACTGTTATCCTCATTCCGGATTCAGTAGTCGTTAACGGAGAGGGAGCGGGATGCTTACATAGGGCAGGAGAGGCTTTTCTCGATTCTATCGAAACATCTATGTCCAAGGAAGCTGATCTCACGTGTCCGCCATACAAAAAAGAAAAAAGAAATTCTTTATAAGCGTTTTTTTTTTTTTTTTTTCGACGAAGCAGTTGCCTACTGGATTAAAAGTGTCATAATATCGAGTCTCCTGTTCGATACAATATTTCCATGCTACACGTGGGCGTGAGAGAATGTACACATATAATATTAATGCATCCTTTTGGCCCTTTTGTCATTAGCTGAGTGAGATAACAATAGCTTTTTAGGGGCATGCGAATATTGAAATTTTCGAACACGAGTTAAATATCGAAGCCCCGCTGGAGTGGTGCAGCGGCAAGACGCCCGACTACTGTGTACCCGGATTCGATCCCGACCTCGGCGGCTGCGTTTCGATGGAGGCGACACGAAGAGGCGTCCGTGTGCTGTGCGATGACAGCGCACGTCAACGATCCTCAGGTTGTCGAAATTACTTCGGAGACCTTCACTACGGCTCCTCTTTCTCTCTATCCACTTTCACTCCCACCTTCCTTCCTTCCCTTACGGTGCGGTTCAGGTGTCCACAGAAACAAGTGCGACATATACTGAGCCTTTTCCCTCCTGTGAACCAATTATTATTATTATCATTATTATTATTAAATATCGAATACCAGGTCAATGAAACAAAAAACAGAAAATTCAAAAAATAGTAAGCATTGCTTGTCTTGTTTATTTCAGAATTCACATGGTATTTAGACAGACAATTAGACTAAAGTTGCACAGAACTGTTTTCGCTAGTGAAAATTCCGGATAAATTTTATACGGGATTCCATATAACGCTTTTTGTACGGGAAATACATGCATGGAATCGGGCACAGCTGCCATATCATTGCTGAACACAGTAAACTAAGTTAATTCTGCAAACATATTTCAGCAAATGCTAACAAGCTCTCTCTCTCTCTTTTATTGTTACATTTCCAGTCGTAAATTATTCGCTTCGATTCGCTTAATATTCGCGTCGCTTTGAAACTATTTGAACAAAACTATTCGCTTCGTGTTAGCTACAAGCTGAAAATTCACTATTCGCACATGGCTATAGTATAACGGGTCTTGTACAGGAAGGACCTGCTTGAAATTGGGCGGAACTTTTAGGTCCCTGCAGGATACAGTAAACTCGATAATTCGGCCTTCAAATCACTGTAAACGACTCTTGAATCAGCCGAAAGTTGGAATTACCGAATAGGCCTGAAAAAGCTACCAAAACTATTTGCATCACCGTAATTATATCTGGTGAACACCAGGAACGATGATGTCTGGATATTAGGTGGAATCGAAGTGAAAGCGATTTTTTACTAATTTTATTTTCAGTTTCGTCAAGTACTTCACTTTGAGCACAATGCGGAAGGCCCTCTTCCCGAAAGCGAAAGTCCCTCTTACTTCTGCACAAAACGCCTCGATGAGTTTTGAGGATGCTTCACTTCACAGTCATCGCAGCAGAGCATTGTCATCAAGCGTGCTGTGGTTTGGTTTGGTTTTGGGGTTTAACTTCCCGAAGCGACTCACGCTATAAGAGACGCCACAGTGGAGGACGCCGGAAATTTTGACCACCTAACGTGCACTTTTCTTTAACGTGCACGTTCTTTAACGTGCACTAACATCGCAGAGCACATGGGCGTCTCGCTTTTCGCCTCCACCGAAAGCCGCCGCGGCCGGGATTCGACCCGCATCCTTGGCACAGTAGTCGAGCGCCCCAACCACTGCGCCACCCCGGTGGGGTTGAAGCGTGCTGTGCGATGAAACTACGGTGAATTGAAATTAAAGTTTCGGTCTATTCGCGTATTTTAAGAATATCCGAAAAAATTCCGAATACCATGCAGTTTTTAGAATACGAATGCTAATTTAAGAAACATTCGCAGAGGTTCTGCATAGGTAAACATGCTTTCAGCAAAAGGTTCACAGTATGGTTACGCTTGGTAGAACTTTTTCGTAGCCGATTTAACTGTCATCAGTACGACTCGGTAAGCGCAGCGCAATCCCCGCTGGCGTCCATGGCTGGCTCTGAGTCGAGGCGCGGTTGCCCCTCTTCCATCGCGCGATGGTGCAATGTGACGTCACGCATGTGATTAATCGCGTGCTCCACCCCCTTCCACTCTCTCAGTTTCAAGTTTGAAAGGAAAAGGGTTAAGGTCATGATCTTGTGGTGCGACCCCTAGGTGGGTCACAAAGTTACACTTCATGCGGTTGGATGTTTTGGGGAAAGGAAGGCACAGTATATTTATAGCCACACTTTGTCATGTGGCTCCTTGAAGGTCAATGGCGATCCCACGCTGACGTTGTGTGATGGTTTCTTGGAAAGGAGAGACACAGTATCTGTCACATTTTTCTATAGATGCATCTGAACCGCATAGCAACAGTCCCAGGCTGATATTGTTGTGTTGGATTATATCAAGGCACAGAATATGTAACATTTTCCTGTGGACACCTGAACCGCATAGCAACAGTTCTCTTGCTCCTTGAAGGTCAAATAAGGGTAAAATTAAAGCCCCGTGGGAGAACGGCTCTACTTAGCGTAGTGCTTTCGCATCAGAGCTAATATATTCTATTCGTATTCGAAATTGCCGGTTATTGCACACACCCCTATTGTTTTTGTTAACTTTATACTCATGAAGCTCACCGAAAATTAAACTAGAATTACAAAAAAAAAAAAAAAGCCTCCCCATTGATACCAGCTCACCTTTCAGAGGTAGAGCGGAAGTTCTACACTCCGGGCTGCAATAGCTGAGTTCGCCGAGTGTCGGCGATCGACCTTGAGCCCCGTACCTTGTCCTTCATTATGTCACCGAGTGGGGATAAAAACATTCCCAAGCGCAACTCCATAGTTCGCCGGGTGGCGGCGAATCACCTTCAAAGCATTCCAAGGATATAGACGTTTTGGTGTTGATTTAGCTGGTCCGCTGGTCATGCTCTCAAACTAAAATAAAACCGTAGGAGCGGAGCGGGTGCGAAACGGTCGGGCTCGAACCCGGGCACACTGGTTCGGTAGCCAATCAGTCCTTAAAAGAGCAAAAAATATTGCTGTACCAGGGGGAGCAAAAACTTTTTTTTTCAAGCTCCGTAGCAATACATTAGAAGTTAATACGTATTTAGAAATGAAGGGCTTTTTTTGTACCTTGGGGAAATCACTGTTTCATATGCCGCAAATCGGAAACTATCGAACACGTTTTCTTAGACTGTTGGGAAGCCTTTTTTTTTCTGGGACATTCTACAACGAACAATTAAAAAAGACCTACCCGTGGATGCATTCGGAATTTGATTTTTACCAATTGAAGATGATGATGGGAAACCGCTGGACATGATCATGTTTTTAGGCGTGCACAGCATCTAGCGATCCAAAATGGCTTTCAGCCATGCAGACGTTGATGCGAGGAAAATACGGCAGTATTTTCGCGAAGCCGTTGCGAGTGTTATTGAAGTTCTCAAGACACAAGACGAAGTGCCTGAGTGGCTTCCGAGAATGAAAGTGTTGCTGCAAATGACTGATTTGTAGTGGATCACGCAGTCCAAAATGCGTGGTTTTAACCCATGTTGTGTGTTTGTCACGTAATATTCTGTGTGTGTGTGTGTGTGTGTGTGTGTGTGTGTGTGTGTGTGTGTGTGTGTGTGTGTGTGTGTGTGTGTGTGTGTGTGTGTGTGTGTGTGTGTGTGTGTGTGTGTGTGTGTGTGTGTGTGTGTGTGTGTGTGTGTGTGTGTGTGTGTGTGTGTGTGTGTGTGTGTCTGGAGTAATGTTCTTTTGGCAATATATTTGGCAATAAAGAAAAA
This sequence comes from Amblyomma maculatum, assembly GCF_055883805.1. Taxonomy (NCBI): domain Eukaryota; kingdom Metazoa; phylum Arthropoda; class Arachnida; order Ixodida; family Ixodidae; genus Amblyomma; species Amblyomma maculatum. The sequence goes on from NC_139350.1 coordinate 124,160,203, forward strand.
AAAGAGGTAACCACTGAGCCACAGCGACGAGTGCTTTTGCTCGTTATCTATAGTTTAAGTAAGGTTAAACATTCGCCGTTTTTTTTCGTGCCTTTTGTTATTGTTAAAAATGACGAAGGTAATGGCGCACACACGAATATTTACCTCTTTATTTTATTGGGGACAATATGCCTAACCTCTTGAATTGTGTTCGGCTGACAGTAATCCTAGAGAGTTTCGGAACAGGGGTGAATATCGCTGTGAGCATAGTTTTGCAACGTTTGGTTTATGGGTTTTAACGTTCCAAAGCGACTCAGGCTGGGGGGGCACCGTTGTAGAGGGTTCCAGAAATTTTGACTATGTGAGGTTTCTTAACGCGCAGTGACATCGCACAGCACACGGGTACTCTGCTTTTCGCCTCCGTAGAAAAGCGGCCATTGCGGCCGGGATTCGATCACGCATTCTTGGGCACAGCAGCAGTCGAGCGCCCTGACCCCTGCACCACCGTGGTGGTGAGCTTTGCGCTTAAAGAAATAGTTGCGCTAGAGCGCCTGCACATTACCCTGACGCCATTGGGTCTTAGGCTAGCGGCCGACCCTATAGCGCGGAACAGGTGATATTCAGCACATAAGATCATTCCTTGCCACCTTGCGGCCTGCGCTATACAGAAACCTTCGAAACAGGGTCGCCGCAGTTATGCGCGATATGTATCTGTTACTAGTGCTTTATGAAACGGCATCTCCGATTGCGACTCGTCCTAAAGCCGCCACGTGGAGGTAAAATAACGAAAACGGGAAAGCTGAGACTTCTGCTGTATTCCGTCTCGAGTATCGTCGCGCTGGAAACACCACACTGCGTCATTTCATCTTGAGCAGAGCGAAGACGCACCCCTACAGAGCGTTATGGATCAAAGACCTCAGGATTGAAAGAAAGCTGAGCGCGTGTATAGAAGATTTTCTTTTTATTTATGTGAACAATAATTGAGTTTTTGGTAACGCATAAAGGCTCCACCTACTCCTTTTCGCCAATATATATTAACCACCTGGTCTGACAATATACAGATCAACATAACATACACACTGTATAACACATACACAAGTTTGTTCGGAACGTTTCGCTCCGGACGACTTGTTTCCCGCTAAGCACAAACCTTCCTCGTGAACACACAATAAATGTCACATCATCTGGTTGCGGCCACGGCTCCATTTTCTAAGTACGCTTCCTTTGGAGCTATGCCCCCCTTGAGATTGTGGTATTATCAGCGGCTGTGTATCGGTTTATGGATGTTTGTCCTCAGCAACTTAGCTATACAGGATAGCGCTTCACTATATTACTATGTCTGTGAAAAGAGTAAAGTTGCAAGGGCACGTATCAGTTACATTTAAGTAAAATTATTTACACCCGTTGTCAAAAATTATGCAGTGCAGTGTCTCTTTCTGGACCTTCCTGTGAGTCAAGTAATGTATCGCCATGGTTTCCGATCTTTCAACTACGAGATGAATTCTGTTTCTCACGTCACCGAGACCCGAGGCTCTCAACCCAGCTCGAAGAGCTTTTGCACAAGACCTGTGCTACCATTGAGCATTTTGCCGGCGCCTGAAAGAGCGTCAAATCGAGCCTTTGCTTTCATGTGGGTGCCCTGCCGCGGTGGTGCAGTGGTTAAGTCGCCCAATTACTGTGCCGGAGTAGCCGTGCTCGATCCCGACCGCCAGTGGCTGCGTTTCGATGGAGGCGGAACGGAGAGACATCCGTGTGCCGTACGAGGTCAGCGCATATTAAAGATCCCCAGGTGGTCGAAATTACTCCGTACACCTCCACTATGGCTCCTCTTTCTCTATCTTCACTTTCCCTCCCACCTTCTTCCCTTTCCTTACAGCGCGGTTCAGATTTCCACAAAGCAAGTGTGAGAGATACTGCAGCCTTCCTTTCCTCTGAATCAATTATTATTATTATATTATTTCATGTGAGAGGGTGACATAAAAATAAGCCTGCCATGACATTTGAAATCATGTTACCCCTATGCCACGCAGGCACGTTCATACAGCTTAGTTAAAGTGGGGCTTTATATGTGGGCTGGTAGCCTACGCTATCGCGTCATACCTTTAAAGACAGAGCTTAGGTGTGAACCAAAATTTTGTAGCGAAAGGTACACTATACGCTACCCTTGAGCCTTTCACCGGTACCTGAGAGAGTGTCCCATTTCCTAGCAACCGGTTTCGCCGCTGTTGCAGAGAAACAATGGCACCAAGACGAAGACAAAGAAACCGCTGTTGATATCAACTTGGTAGTTGCCACTCTGGTGGAGACGAACGACAACAGCGAGTTGCTAGGAACGTTGGGACGTCCGTGTGCCCCGAGTTTGATGTAGAGACGATGTATACCACTGGAAGACTTCTACACCCGAATGAGAATGGTCAACGAGAGGCAAAGGGTGCTCATACGGGAAGTGAGTCACTAGGCGACGAACCGAGAGGCGAAGCCGTTACATATTTCGCGGTGGCTTAAAAAAAAAAAAAGTGTCAGTGCGCATGCGCCAAGACCGGTTTTCACCACAGGTTCGTTGCGTGTTCTGCGCTGCCTGCGTACGCTACAGAGGACAGGGAGGAGAGTAGTTGCCACAGAGTTAATACGACCAAGACACCATAGAGTTAATACAACTGAGCGGCATCCCAGCAGATGCGCGCACCGCCGCGGAGAGCTAAGGAGTGGAGCAGGAAAGCGTCTGCCGGCATCGCATGCTCCCGGCATAGAAGGGGATTCTGCCTTTAAAGCCGATGAACTTTGACGCGTTCAACGTAACGTTGGTTGTGTTCGATGCAGCGCTCGGTCGTCCGCAACCAAAGCTTTCGCTCCACATTCGGTTCAGCAGCGTTGGACCCATCTAATTTTTATTTTTGTTCTTGAAGCTTGCAAGTGTTTAAGAGAGAATTAAGTAGGCAGGGCTCGCATTAAAACCATTTCATGCGCGAACTGATGATGAGAAAGAAAAAAACGGCTGTGGCTTAGCCCCGCTGTGCCAAGAGTCGTTCTTCTCGCTCTTCGGGCATCTCTGCTGCCCGCTTTGCCTTTCCGGGTTCATTTTATCTCTGCTCCTGAGTTCTATCTCTGAAGAGTTAATTTTCTCACGTCTGTATTACCGTTGCGCAACAGCTTCGCTTCTCGGTTCGTCGTACGGTTAATCACTTCCCTTGCCTCTCGTTAACCCTTCACATTCGGATGTTAGAAGTCTTCCAGTGGTATGGCATCGTCTCTGCGTGGAGCTCGGGGGCACTTCATTTGACGCCACAAAGTTCGAACGAACCTTCTGTCCTAGCAACTCGCTGTTGTCGTTCGTCTCCACAAGGGTGGCAACTACAAAGTTGTTGCTATCACCAGCGGTTTCTTTGCCTCCTTCTTCTTCTTGTTGCCGTTGTTCTTCTGCAACAGCGGCGAAACCGGTTGTTAGGCAACGGGACGCTCTTTCAGCTATCGCCGAAATACTGAAGGGTAGCGTTGTGCACCTTTCGCGTCAAAATTATAGTTCACACCTAAGCTTCGTCTTTAAAGGTATGGCGCGATAGTGTAGGCTACCAGCCTACATATAAAGTTCCACTTTAACTGAGCCGTATAAACGTGCCTGCGTGGCATAAGGGTAACGTGAATTCAAACGTCGTGGTATATAGGCTGATTCTAAGTTCACACCACATGAAAGGAGAGGCCTGAGTTGGCACTCCTTCAGACACCGCCGAAATGTTCAAGGGTAGCGTATCTTTCGATGCAAAATCGCATGTATATCTGGATCAGAGGTGGTATATCTTTACATCTGTGCGGTTCTCCTCACGAGTGTGCGTCGGACAGGCGGTAGAGGGCAGAGTGGCATGGTCGGGCACTGAATGGTGGGCCTGCGGCGGCGGCGTCCATGGTGGGAAATTCGGCGGCGGGCATGGCTTGAAATTCGAATGGCACGACATTCCGACGATGTCACCACGCCGGTGTACGGTGCAACAACATATATGTGAGAGGATATGTATACTCGGGAATAATGAAACGTATACGCGTAGCGTTCTACAGGTATATCTCACGCATTGTGCGACGTAACATTGCTGAACGCTTTAGTAGAAATTGCAGAAAAGAGGTACATATAGTCAAAGTCATTATTAGGTTTGGCGTCCAGGGTATAACGTCGCAAAGCGACTCAGCCTATGAGAGACGCCATAGTCGAGGGCGCTGGAAATGTCGACCACCCGGGCTTTTTTAGAGTCCAGTGACATCGCACAGCAAACGGGCGTCCTCCTTTTCTCCTCCATCGAAAAGCGGTCGCCGCAGCCAGGATTCGATCCCGCATCCTTGCAAAGGCTAAAGCAGCCGCGCGACCACTGCCCCACCCCGCAGCTGGATAGTCATTATTAGGCTGTCGTATTCTCACACGCAAGCAGGGTTAGTATCTGCCTAATATTTAATTTACCACAAAACACGCAGCGCCTGCCTTTCCAACAGTCGAACGGATATATGTTCTTGTGTTATCGGTGACTTGTTTGACTCGCGACCAAAGGGTTGCCGTTTCGATTCCGATCGGGTGCCCAGATTTTCTTTTCAGGTCAAATAATGTTACAAGTCCTAATGACTTTTCAGTCACGTTGCAACCATATAATCACCATTTATCTGATGCTATGATGATTTGCTCACCGCTCACTTTCATATTCACTTTAATGTATGGCGCGAAATATCCCATTCTGAGAAATCCTTGCCATTTTTGAGAAAGTAAACCATTCAATACGTTGTAAAGTTAGTGTGCTTGAGCCTCCGGATGGGTTTTTCGCCAGTCATTACAGACAGTATTCACCATTCTGCACAAATCAATCCAGAGCTACCAAGTTGTGACTTCGTCTCACAGTGATCCTGCTCGGCAACTACGGTATTATTGCGATCGATTTCACCGCACTACGACTTTACTTTGAAGGCGTAAACGACCGCTTTGTGCAAAACGATAACATGCATTCCTTTTATTTTAGTTCGAACAGCGCGGCATAACTCGGCCAGCATGGGCTGTTGATAAGTGCCCGCCTGTAACTGTCGTCTCGTTCATTGCCCCAAAAATGTATTACTGCTTTCGTGCTCTCTGAAGCAGCGGGCTTGTTGTGTGCGATTCCGTGCCGCCAGTGGAGCAGCGGCCGCAGTTTTTCGCAAGACTACTAGAAGCTGACCTTTCCATACTGAGTATATCAGCCAAGAAGACCGAAAGCGAGCAAGTGGTTTTTTTCTTCTTCTTTTGCTGACCGAAAAATTCCGCATGAGGTGTTCCATAACTCGTTTCTGACATAGTCGCGCAGAAATATATTTAGATTATTAATTTCCGATTTTCCTAACTGGGATAACTGACAAATTTGTCGATCTTGGCGTGGGTCACTAATTTTGCCGATCAAATAATTTTTACTTCAAAATCAATGCCTATTGCGGTTTCTTCTATACGTCTTAAATAGAAAAATTCTTTTACTTACACTTTCATGCCCTGGAATAAAGAGAACGATTAAAAATTAGGGGTAAAAGTGTTTTACGCTCACCGAACGAAACTTGCCTGTTTTGCCGCGGTAATCAAATAATAAATCAATTTCAATTCTTGAGGACCTCACAACGCTGGTGACCAATCCGTATTTTAAGGTCACAAACCCACAATAACTACGCCTGGTTTCCTTCTGAACGGCTCCCTTCATTCTTGGCGCTAAATATGCAGTGATCGAGGTGAACATCGTGCGCCGAGAAATGTTCAGGGCTCTGCGTTTATCTTGCATACATAAATCATAAATGTAGAGGTACCGTTGGGCATGTGTAAATGAATATATAAGCCTGTTCAGGGAATAAAAAAAAAATCTACATAAACAGGGCCCGTCCGTGATTTGAACCCGGGACCTCTCGCAACCAAAGCGAGGATCATACCCCTAGACCAACGAGCTTTTTTTTTTTTCTTTATTGCCGACTTAGACATTCAAAACAAGACGATGAACAATAAAACGTGCCAGCCGCTTTCGCGTGACACGGCGGGTTAAAACTTTTTCAGTTTTACCAAACTGTCAAGCACATGAATCCATTGTGGCTGCTCGGGGAGTGTCATATGCACTTCCCTGAACCGCGCAACACTGTGTATGAAATGTTCTCGTACAGGATTGACTTGTATATCTGCATTGCTAAACTGCATTCTGGTTTTCCACAAGCTGTGGAGGCCCAGGAGCATTATTGTGTCAAAGGGAAACTCCTCTGAATTAGGAAAAGGTAAAAATCGTATGCCACATGCATCTAGAGGTAGCTCTTTTTTTAAAGTTCTCTGAAGCACATCCCAGACCAACGAGCCAGTTGGTTCGCAACAAATAAATGTTTTAAACCAACGAAATGCGGCAAGGGAATTCTTACTTTCAGTATTTCATCGTCAATGGGACGAACACAGCAATACAAGGGCCAGTCACGACCTGCGCGGGGAGTTAAATATTCAAAGCGAAATAAATGCAGACGTAACAGGATGGAAATGAGTGCGCGACGTTGTTCACCGGCCCGTATTGATTTGGCACTGTTGTCAGCATTATAGATTCAGCGAGTAACAGAGCGGGATTGTTAGGGAACAACCGGCTTCTCTGGTATCCTATCGGAACTTCTAAGCGCAGGGAAGATGACCACACGCATATAAAACAATCTTACACTGCTGTTTTTTCCTTCTCTGAGGATGACAAGGTTGTCGACTGGATTAAAAGTGTCTTAATGGCGTGTCTCCGGTAGAACACCTCCATACTAAAGGTGGATTGCAGAAAAGCCATACTGCAGACCAGCGTCCTTTCGGCGCTTGTGTCATTAGTTTGGAACAAAAAAAGAATGAACATTTTTTAGCGTTATTCTCATGACGCTCATATCGCGGGAAAGGTGGCCTCCTTATTGGTGCCAACTCGCGTTTCGGAGTTTGGTGTCTAGTTGTTGTTAACGCGGTCATCCAATGTCCTCGAAAGAAACCGCACTAAAAAGCAATGGCTAGATGAAAGCCCTCTTCTACGCGTGTTCTTGTTTTCTCACGACATCCTTGCTTTTTGCTTTGCAGTAAAGTGTTCCTAAACGACCACACACCGCGAATGTGTAAAGGATGAACGAAAGAAGTGACGTGTCACTGTGCTGTTTAACTAATTCCAGCCACGCACAACTGACCGCGACGGCGAGCCTAGATTCAGCCGATGTGCCAACATGGTGGCGCTGCCCGGCGTGTCACTAGACTGTGTTTGTATACTACAGTGTCACCACCAGAACGGAGAAACTCGGTACTCTCGAGGCCCCTTGCGAATTCAGATAATTCCTCGCCACCTAGCGATCTCCGCTAGAAACGTCTGAAACAGGGTCGCCGCAGTGGTGCGCGACAGCTGTCTGTTACTATTGCTTGTGAAACGGCATCTGAGATTTTGACTCGTCGTAATGCTGCCAAGCGTAGGTATGGCAACGAAAAAGAGAAAGTCGGAAAAGTTATTACGGCTTTGTTCCGTTTCGTGTGCCGTCTTGCTGGAAACCCCACCCCTAGTGAAAAAAGCCATATGAGTCACAATAACCTCATACAAAGTTCTCAAACTAAACTCATACAAATGTCATACAATCTCATATATTTCTCATATGTTGAATGAGATTTGTTTGATATGATATGAGATTTGTACGAGTTTAGTATGAGTTTAGTATGAAAATTTGTATAAGGTTATTGTGACTCATAAAAATTTTCACTAGGGACACGGCATCATTTCATCCTTAGCCAAGAAAACCTGACGACGCGTCTCCCAGAGCGTTATGGACCAAAAGACTCAGGACGGGAAAAAAGGTGGGCGCAATCCTATACGATTTTCTTCGAAGTGTTTCGCTCCGTACTACTTCTTTCCTGGTAAGTACTAACTTTTCTCTTGAACATTGATTTAATATCACATAAAAGCGTTGTGGGCTTGGTCCCGTTCTCTGAGTACACTTTCTTTGAAAGGTGAGCTTGCCGTCGAGCTTAGGGCATTCTCCACGAAGGCATTTCAGTTTATTCGGGTTTGCCTTCGACAAATTAGCAAATGACATAACGTCTCAGTGTGTTACTACGTCTGCGACAGGAAAGGTAAAGTTGAAAATATTCGTGTGCTTCGGGCGTATCAGTCATGTTAGAGAGATATAGCTTGCCGGACACGTAATATAGTGTTGACCTATACCGCGGTTTGCCGGAACCCTTTTAAGCACGCGTATTGACAGGTGTGGGTGCAATCGCGGCCACTGCGCCTGTGTTGGAGAGGTCCGGTAAAGCGGTATACGTCTACAAAAGTGCGTCTCCGGCAAGCTAAACCTCTCTATTTAGGCACAAATACATACACCTGTTAAAAACGTTTGACCCAGAGTGCTTTTTGTTTCTTTTGGACCTTGCTGTACATGGGGCGCGCAATGCATGGCCAGAATTCGCATTTCTTTCAACGGTGAGATCAACCCTCGTCCTCACCCCTCCGAGACCTGGCACTTCCATGGATATTGCAAAACAGCTTCTACCTTGGTTAGGAGCAAACGACCTTGGATTGTATATTTTTGACCAAGACTATACCCATACATTCAATGTTTCCATTGGAGAATTTGGTTCTTAGCGAATTTCCTTACACTATAGCAATGATATTTATCATGCTTGTATTTTTGCTACAAGGAAATTTTGCAGATGGAAACATTCTTCGCACCATCTTAGCGAATGCTGAAATCTTCCAGCGATGGGAGAAGGGTTTTTAATGTCGGCATAAAAAACATTCTAAGCGCTTTACGTAGGGCCTTCTTTACCCAGTTCTCAGAGCACTGAAGTTCAGCGGACTGTGAAGTTACTAATACGTGCTAAACCTATAAAGTGCTTCCAGCAATTCTTGGAGCCCGTTATAGTCAAGTGACGTGGTAATAATAGTTTTCAAGAGGGCGAGGTTTCATAAGGTTAATGTTTAACATCTTATAAAGGAAGTGGTATTTTACACGGATAATGAAGTGCAGTTCTCACTCGATAGTTATAATGGCAAAGTCCTGCGTTTCTTCAGTGCCGTCAGATCATGTTCATTATATTTGCCGGGGAATGTTTTTTTTTTGTTTTTTTTTTTTCAGGAAATATTGGTCCATATGTATCGTACCAATACATACCTAAAAAAAATTATGATCTAAAATATTCAGAAAAAGCTAGGTAGCTTGGAATCTCTTGTTTCCTCTGTCATAGGTTAACTGATAGGCACGGCGGATCTGTAATCTTTATCTCTAACGCTATATCTTACAAACGCTGTCACGACATCATGTTTCATACAGAAAAGTGCGAATCAATCTGGCTCGAATTTGACAAATTCATTTTTGCTTCAAACAAAAACACATGGTAGCATCTATCACCCACCTTCCGCATCCTACGAGCCCTTTTGTCATGAACTAGAGGTAATCCTTCAAAATTTGAATGTTGAATACATGGACATGGTCATCTAAGGTGACATTAATATTTATATAGCTGACAATTCTGATAGCTCTTGTTCATTATACACAAACTGCTTGCTCGGCCACGGATTGCAGTCATTATTAGAGTCACCTACGCGCATTAATTACCAAGGCTCAAGCACTCACATTGATCATGTATTATCAAATGTTATTAAGCCTCAGATCGCAGGAGTTATCAACTTTGATATCACGAACCATTACTCTAATTTCCTGTTAATCGAATCCCTAATAAGTTGACCCTCAGAATACGCCATAAGCAATCATTTAATAAATGCCGGTTTGTTGAGATAGTATCTGAGGCTAACTGGGACAGCACACTACAAGAAACATGCACCACTAACGCGTTCAGTAAATGTTTCGTGAAGCTCAAAGAAATAATTAGCTCATGCACATCAATAATTGTCCCATCACTCATTGGTATTCAGTTCCGCGGAACCCATGGATCACCAACAACCTTCTAAACTGTATGAAGAAAAAAAATAACCTCCTCAAAAAGGTTAGGACACAGCCATTTAACTTTCACCTAAAACAGCGCTTTCAAAAATACTCCGATATTCTCTCCGCAGCACTTAAACGCTGTAAACAAAAATACTATCAAAATGAGATACTTAGAAATGGAAATGACACTTGGAAACAAAGAATTTTTGAACCTAGCTGACCATAAAATAAGCATAACAAAAGTTTCTGATGGCGACAGTACCTTAACTAATGAATCCGACATTGTCAATACATTTAATTCATTCTTCTCGCGCTGCGGTTCCTTGCCTCCAAGCAGCTTCTGTGGCCCTAGTTGATGCCGTCATCCTGTCTACTTACGTCCTACTTCACCAGACGAAGTCTTTCAGATAATTTCTAGCCTAAAAATGCTACTCCTGGAATCGATAGAACCGCCCAATAGAGAGAGATTAACGATCTGGAGTGAATTCTGTGCACCGCGCAGCGTGAAGTTCTACGCGTTTATATTTTAGGTAACTAATTGGTGAAATAATGCTGTTCACTAATGTGTAGGAGGAAAAAAAACGTTTTTTGAGACATATTATTAAACGTAGAAAATGTCCTAAGCCAGAGATACTGAGGCCATCTAGTGGGGCAGCTGGTTCGAGGGTAGCCGAACCCGCAACGTTAGGCATAGCGTATGGAAGATATAAACCTTTACGGAAAAAAGAAAGCGGCATAAAAGAGGGCCCGTCCGGGATTTGAACCCGGGACCTCTCGCACCCAAAGCGAGAATCATACCCCTAGACCAACGGGCCACACAGGGGTGTTGTTGTTTTCCGCACTTAACTGCCCAATAGAGAGAGATTAACGATCTGAAGCGAATTCTGTGCATCGCGCAGCGTGCACTTTTTTTTTTCGAAGAGTTTGCCACAAGGCATAAGTTGAGAAAGGCGGAATGGGATGCAGGAGATAGAAAGTTAAAAGAAGGAGTGCAGTCCAGTTGTGCTTTAGTATTCGAGAAGGTTGGCAGTATAGCGATTGTCCATTGTCCATTTCTCATAATCACTATCGCGATTCCACCGCAGGCCCACCTTCATGATTATCCGTTGTCTAATGTGCGTTGTTGATGGACACGTCCACAACAAGTGACGCACATCGCAGACGTCAGGTGGAGTCTCACAGTGAGGGCACCTGTCACTCACTGGTATGTCTTTTTCCCGCCATCGATGTCGAACAGATGGGGTCAGAGCCGCCCCTGCCCGGATTCGGCGCACTGTCACCTCCTCCTGCCGAGTAAGACTACGGGGGAGAGGGTGCGAACACGGAGGAATGAGAGCGCGTGTTCGCTGGCGCAGAACTTGCGAATCGGAAACGTGGGACAGGAATGGATCTGGGGGAAGAGGGGAAGGTGGTGGATCGTCTGATGTGTTTATATGCGTAATAGCATCTGCTTGTATGTTATGTGGATCGCGAGCATGGCCGCGAATCCAGTGTATGCGAATAGGACATGGGTACTTTGAACATAGCAAATGTATGGACTGTGTTATTTGGAATGTGCGTCGAACGGCCTTAAGCTGTTTAAGGGCAGTGAGAGAGTCTGTGTAAAGATGAACTGCATTGAATGTAGGAACTGGTGGAAGGGAATGTATAGCATTGTAAATTGCTATAAGTTGCAGTGCCAGAGGGGTGCACGTATCCGCGGTATATGTGACGTGAGTGTTGAGATGCCGATGAGAGGGACTATACACAGAAGTAACTCCTCGCTCTGCAGTATGTGATGCATCGGTATATAATATGCACCCTTCAGGCAGATATGCGGATGACGCCGACGGGGAAGCAGTGGGGCGATTGTCCGTGAGCTGGCAGTACGACCATGGAGGTAGTGTCTTTAAATGATGTAGTTGTAAAGACTGTCTGCGAGCTCTGTTTGCCATCCACTGATCAACGAGTTCAGTGAGCGTATTTAGCTGGGCATACTCCTGAAGTACTGGTATGGGTGTTAGGCGGGGAAGATACGTTATTGCACGCATAGCCTCACGATTTATGGCCTCAAGGGAGTCCCACTGTCTGCGGGTGAGACGTTGAAACTGTGCCTGGTATATTATACGTGGCTGGAGGACAGAGCGAACAAGCTGGCGGGCCGTGTGAGCACGCGCGCCGCCAGAGCGCATAGCTATGCGACGAATGAGACCTAAAGTAGCGTGAGCGGTCTTACGGATGGCTGTCAGCCACGGGGTGCCAGTCCCAGAGGAATGAAGAAGAAGACGAAGAATGCGAACGGTTTGTACCTGAGGAATTGGGGTATTAGCTATCATAAAATTTATAGTGGGAGCTTTCCGTAAGCCAGCTTTATTTCCAATTCGAATGAAACAGGATTTTGTATGCGAAAGAGTTAGGCCCAAAGGAGGGAGGCGAAATGTCAATACATCTAGCGCATGCTGGAGGGTCGCCTGATGGACAGACGTATCTGGGTGACAGCACCATAAGGTTATATCATCGGCATACGCAAGCACGCGTATACGCGATGCGCAAAACGCCGACAACGCCGCCTGTCGCCAAAGCCGCAAAGCGTAGGCGGGCTCGGTCGGGCGTTGTTCATGTCAGCGTCTAGGCGCGCGCGTTGTGTTTTCGTCTTTGGTCGTGGTTTAACAGATATGCCGCTGTCAATCTTTAGCAATGTCCGGAAAGAATTTCTGCGCAGTTGGTTTTTCGAACACACATAAAACATTGCCAGGAACAGGTTTGTTTAAGTTTCCAGCGATGCTTCACAAGAACGACGGCGGCCGTGAATCGCGGCTGTATTACGCAGGAAGCGAACAATTCCACCGAATGACATTTGTTCAGTTTATTGTCATTTTTTCGACGCGTTGCTACACGACGAAAGCTAATGCCGTTTCTAAATTATGGTAACTGCGATGGACATGCAAATGTTGGGGCGCCTTCAATATGTTGCGAAGATGACTGCGCTGTAAACGAAAGCAGCCTTTAAATCGACATTCATATCTTGCATGCCTTGTAACCAGCTTGTTGATTAGGACTACCAATTACGAAGTTAGCGGCAGTGTCGGCGACGTTTGTTTAGGAAAGGGCACGGAAGGTGCGCACGTCTGCGCTCGACTGCGAAACGCGTAGGAGTTTCGGCGTTTTCGCCAGATCGTTCGCTCGGCGTATTAAGGCCCGGCGAAAAATGCACGAGTTTGGCCTCATCAAGAAAGCATATGGCAAATTCATAACGCTTGCCACATCGGATACCACGAGCTTACCGCAACGACGCTGCCCGCGAAAGCGGCCGACGACGGCGCTCTGGCCCTAGTCGTCGCTATGCCTAAACGCCTAAACGGTTTCGCATAAAAGCCGTAGCTAGAAGCACTTTGGAAGTAGTAAAATATTTTTATTCCTTCATCAAATTAAGCGCTTATAATTCAAAATCAGCAGAGCATGATTTTCTGAAAGGGGCGAAAGAAATTTGCCTTGTCTGCGACTCTGCGCCGACGGACAGCGGCAGCAGGAGCGACCTGCTCCGCCCGCGCTGGGTGCGGTGGCTACGGGTTGGCTGGCAGGAATGGGTGCCAGTTTTTTTTTTCTTTTTTTTTCCGATGGTATTTGGCATATTTCACAAACATAACTAGCTGCACAATTATAGGAGCGCAGTAGTATTTAATGCAGGTGGCACGTTTGTAGTTCACCGAGTCTCTGGTTCGAAATAACACATTTCCTCGTTGATCGCATGCGGATGAGTACCTCAACTGTATTCGATACCTAATGTCGTTTTCATCGAATGTCATTATACTTTCTCGTGTAGAAGCAAACAAATATCATTTTGAACGAAAGTCATTCGATGGAAAAGGTATTAAATTTGCCGTGTGGCAGGGCTGAGTGATAACTATGTTTTCAGTGTTTTCTGCTTGTCATTGCCCCTTCCGTGCACACTTCTTGTTTAAACTTGGTTGCCTCCGCTGTAGGGAATATACAATATGAATTATATTTATGAAATGCTTAGCCAGAAAATATTTAGCGTGCATTGACATCGCGCAGCACACGGTTGCATTTTGCCTTTCGCCTCCACTTAAAAGCGGGCGGCGCGGTCGACTTTGGTCCCGATAACTCGATCTTCTCTCAGTAGCTTGAGCCGCTGCAGCAGGTTATTGAACAGACATTTTCCAATATGCGTTTTGAAACTTGCCATGCAATTACTTTGAAGACCAGGGCCAGTGTTCCTGTTGGCTGGCAAGATACGAAAACATAACATGTCGCTGCACTTGATATTGGTTCTAGAGCTTGTTATAAAGTGCGCTGTAATTCTGCAGTTGGACGCGAGGGTGATACAAATGAAATGAAGATGATACTACAATGATAAAATAGGATATAAAATTTAAATGTAATATGCTCTTGACTAACCTGTGATGCAGCTTTTCAGATATTGCCTCTGCTGATATCTCACTCCTCCATGAAATTATCTACCCGATCTGCCTTTTTGATGACGGAATAGGTGAAATCTATCCTGTACAGGCAGTGGTAAAGCGCAGGCATGAAAATCTGAGCTCTTGCTACAGGAGCCCAATATGCGCTATTTTCTGATGCTCAGAATGCTGGTTTGCAAGCTCGTTGGCTTTTGCTGCGGTCGCACCGGTACGAAACCGCTCGCAGTTTCGACGACGCTGCCTAGTTTGCTGTAGCAATTTATTGCATGTAAACGAAGCAAGCGTGCACCATTAAGCAAAGAAAGAACATTGGTTCATAGGTCTAGGAATGAACGAATTAGCGTGGCGTTGTAATGAAAGCGGGGCACTCAAAATGAGCTCCACTTCGTACTTGATGGCAGCTGCAAGAGACACTTGATGCATTATGGAGGTGATGTAGTTTCAGACGGCCGTGATATCGAACAAATGTCCAATATTATAAAGGGCGATCGCCTTGCGCACGCTGACACCGCGGAAGTGCCCGCGAGACGCGCACAAACAGCAGATCGCACGGGCGCACCACGGCCGCGCTTGACGCGTGAGGCCCGTCTCGGGTTCCGACGGCCGCCGCTACGCGGCTTTCAGTGGCGCCCCTATAGGCGCTGCGCATGGCGTATAGAAGGGATGGCCTCTAGGGCTCGAATAAGTGGAATGAAGGCCACATTAAATAATGTAGGGGCGAGAACGGAGCCCTGGGGCACTCCTCTGTTTGAGGGGAAGTGACCAAAGGGCTTTCCATGGACACGCACACTGAATGTTGTATTGTTAGAAAGGCGTGAATGGCGAGGAGAAACCTGTGAGGAAGACCAAGAGTTTGTAGGGAGGCAAGAATGGCTGAGTGAAGGATGTTATCATATGCCTTTGTTATATCTGCAGCGATCACAGCTCTAACAAGATGACTGTGCGGAGAGTGGTGAAGCACGTCAGCAGAAAAGTAGCAAGACCGTCCTCCGTTCCTATTTGCGGGCGGAAGCCAATTTGGGATACTGGATAACAATCATGGGATTCCAACCACCACGATAAGCGAGTGGCGAGAATGTTTTCGTAAAGCTTGCAGATTGTTGGCGTCAGGGAAATTGGACGAAGGGCCGAGAGAGATACTGGAGGATGACCTGACTTCGGTATTGGAACAACAATAGAATGCTTCCACTCGTCCGGCATGACACCAGAATGCCACACGTCATTGAATGCATCAAGCAGGGCCTGCAAAGCAGTCCCTTCCAAGTTGCGGAATAAGGAGTTAGGTATGCCGTCGTGCCCGGGAGCAGAGTTAGATTTGAGGCGTTCCATGGAGGCCAGCAGCTCTGCCATGGTTAGGTCAGAAGTAATCGCATCGGGGGGTTCGGCAACCAGTAAGCAAGGTGGAGAAGTTGAGGTAAAATCATAGTGGGGAAAAAACTGTCTGGCCGCCTGTTTTGCAAATGTGTCCTCATCTACATTCATAGCAAGGCGAATGCTCTCTGTGTAATCAGAAACTTGAGAAGAGCGCTCCATGGCGTGAAACACTCTCCAAAGTTGTCGATTACTCTGCTTGGAGGACAGGCGCTCACACCATGAAGCCCAACGTTGCCTTCCTAGACGCTTTTCATACCGCCTCGCACGCGCGGTAGCCCGGTGAAAAGCGGGGATAGCCGATGGGTCATCGGGGTTACGAGCAGCATAATGATCTGCCTGGCGACGCAGAGCCCAAAGATTCAGGAGGTGGATGTCCGGGTTTGGTTCGTCTTCATATACAGTGGTGGTAATCGTGTGGGACGCAAGAACAGCAGAGAGAGTAGACAATGCTGATGATGGGGTGAAATCAGATAAGCGATTGTCTGCGCGTACAGAGTCCCAAGATGTTATTCGTACGCTACGGCGTATTTTACGTATCCGCGAAGGAGTGAGAGAGATAAAGATAGGACTGTGATCACTACCCCAGGTATCTGGTTCAACAGCCCAACGAGGGCTACCAGGGCCTAACCACCAAGTCAAATCAGGTGAATAAGGCCCACCTCGTGGACGGGTAGATGTATGCGGGTGGTTTAAAAGATGAACAGAATTATCTGAAAAGCTTCCCTAGATGTGTGCACCCCTAGGAGAATCCGATGGGTAACCCCACGAGGTGTGTGCGCCATTGAAGTCTCCATCGACTAGAATAGAGATACCCGAGTAGGCAGAATGCAGAAAACGAACCCATCCAAGATTAGGAGATGTGGAACCAGGACGGCTATAAAAGGAAACTAGTATAAGTGGCGTGCGTACAGGCTTAACTAGGAGTGCTACCACCTCTTGGCGTGTGTTACACCAGCGTGAAAGGTCGATCGGTGTGTAGGGAACTGAAGTGTGAATATAAATTGCAGATTTACCTGGGCTGAGGGAAGAGGTGATACAACGGCGATCATGAATGGAAGGTGAATGGTAAGCGCAGAATCCTGAAAGGCGAGGAAGTGAGTTATGCTCTTGAAGTAAGAAGGCCCACGCCTTTAGCTTTTTGTCGCGAAGACGGATGTTCACTTCAGAGGCCTTATTCGCAAAGCCTCGACAATTCCACTGCACCACCAGAGACAGTGCATTATCCGTTGCGAGGCCGAAGAGCTTCTACAATGAGGGAGGTCACCTGCTCCATAAGGGCTAATATTTTATCCACTGTCGGGGTATTCGGGGTTAACGTGTTGTCTGCACGTGATTGTGGTTTGATGCTTATTGGAGATGATTCATTTGAAATCTTATCACGAGGTATTATAGTTCTTCGAGAGGGGTGAAAGCGACGCTGTTCTCGGAGCTGGGTGAGTTCGTCTAGACGTTGGCGAGCCTCTGCAATGGCATTGTCTAAAACAGCGTCTTCATCTGCGGCATCCATATGTGATTGGTGCACTGGCCGTTTTGGTGTACCATTTGATCCACGAGGCTGGGTCGCTTGTGCGTATGAACCATGCTGAGAAGACGTATGATGAGCAGGTCGGTCAAGTAAAGGAAGTGCAGGGAAGTCGGTTTCATCACATGTAAGAGCAGCGAAGCGATTACTTGTAGGAATATCTTCTTTTCCAGGCGGCTTGCGCGACGGCCTCGTTCTCTTCTTTGGACAAGCGGGGGAGGGCATGTCATGGTCCGCCGATTTGCATAGGGCGCAAAGCGCTATTGGTTCATTCATGTCGGCTACAGCTGCCGGATTAGGGCAGGTATTTTGCATGTGCCCTTCTTTATGGCAGTGATAACAAAATATACGACGAGGTCGGAAGGGCTGTGGTTTCATAACCGCACCATAATAGGTTAGGTACTCAGGCAAAGTCAGCGGGCCTTGTAGGGTGAGTAGGTATGAACCCCAGCGCCCCAGAGGCCGTGCTTGCAACACTGAGTGAGTTGAACAGCGAATGTTTGCTCGCACCTCCTCAGAAGGACTTCTGCTGTCAACATGGTAAACGACGCAGCGGAGGATGTCAGGGCCAGAGGCAAAATATATTTGCACTGGGACATGCTCATTCGCATCCAGGGGAATTTGAGTAACTGCACACATTTTCTGGGCGTCCACCAAGGATGGCAAGTTCACCGTAATGGTGTTCGATGGGCGATGGACGACAAATCCACAGTAGTTAGTAGAACCTTGAACTTGGTCAATTGTGGCCTTGGACACACCGGGGACGGATAGTCGTTATATCAAAGCGCAATGTAGGCTTGATGGTGACGCGGAACGAGTTAGCAGCAAGTGGAAGCGAGGCTCGACTCACTGGCGGCATCTGTGGTGGTGTCAGGGGCTGACACGCTGTAGTTGGCCTTGGAAGGGAAGACTGAATCGGTGCGACGGGCACAGTTCCTTGAGGGAGGGTTACAGAAACAAAGGCGGCGGAGCAATCCATGGGACAAGCCGAAGTCGTTCAATCCGAAGACGAAGCAGACTGGGGGCATGTAGGCATTGATGATTGCGTGGACGTGGATGTTGCGCCAGGTTGTAACACAGCGGAAATCCGCACAGCTGTCGTCGGCGGAGCAGAATCCATGCAGGCGCGTAGCCCAGCCTCGCTCGGCAACGCCGAGCTAAGCCTAGCCTGCGCCTGAGGGATCCGGTTGGACTTTCTTAGTTGAGAAAGGGCCCACCGAGGCGGAAATCGCTCCACAGAGGCGTCTTCTACGTGCACTTCTACGCGTTTATATTTTAGGTAACTAATTGGTGAATTAATGCTGTTCACCAATGTGTAGAAGGAAAAAAAAACGTTTTTTTGAGACATACTAATAAACGTAGAAAAAATCCTAAGCCAGAGATACTGAGGCCATCTAGTGGGCCAGCTGGTTCGAGGGTAGCCAAAGCCGCAACGTTAGGCATAGCGTATGGAAGATATAAACCTTTACGGAAAAAAGAAAGCGGCATAAAAGAGGGCCCGTCCGGGATTTGAACCCGGGACCTCTCGCACCCAAAGCGAGAATCATACCCCTAGACCAACGGGCCGGTCGGAGGCGCTGTTGTTTTCCGCACTTAACCGCCCATTAGAGAGAGATTAACGATCTGAAGTGAAATCTGTGCACCGCGCAGCGTGCAGTTCTACGCGTTTATATTTTAGGTAACTAATTAGTGAAATAATGCTGTTCACTAATGTGTAGGAGGAAAAAAAAACGTTTTTTGAGAAATACTATTAAACGTGGAAAATGTCCTAAGCCAGAGATACTGAGGCCGTCTAGTGCGGCAGCTGGTTCGAGGGTAGCCAAACCCGCAACGTTAGGCATAGCGTAAGGAAGATATAAACCTTTACGGAAAAAAGAAAGCGGCATAAAAGAGGAAGCGTCCGGGATTTGAACCCGGGACCTCTCGCACCCAAAGCGAGAATCATACCCCTAGACCAACAGGCTTTTTTTTTTCTTCTTTATTTCCTGGCTTTGGTTCATACCATTTCACAAGAACACAACACGAATAACACAAAACAAAGTACATATTGGAAGGTCATCATCAGCCAATGTCAGGCTGGCTTCGTCTCAGTACATTAAAACTCCCGCAACGACAGCAAAGGCTCTACCCTTGAGAGCCATTCGGCAGGTTCAGCAGCCACTTTCTGTATGGCAATAAACCAATTCACACTTTCTCGAAAGTATATTCTAGCGGGTCGAGCATCCCTGTCGCAGTGATAGCCCGCCATTCTGGAGCGCCATATAGAGTGGAGGCCCATGAGCATGATTAAATCATACGGAACGCCATCTTCATTATCAATGCTTAAATACCGGATGCCGTGGGAGTCTAGTGGAAATTCTTTCTTTATCGTACGTTGCAAAACATCCCAGAAATAAACCTCTTCCCAACAATGCAAAAAAACATGGTCTATTGTTTCCGGCTGCTTGCAGACTAAACAGTGCGCCCCCCACGGTAAAAAAAAATCCCTTTCCTCCAAAAACTTCTTTACTGATAATGTTCCGGTGTGTAATTTAAAGAAAAATGTCTTAGCTCCTGGCGACACCTGCATTTTCTTTACTCTATTCAAGACATCTCTGCCCGGACCTCCACTGTATAAGGTTCTGTACAAGGGTTGTGGCAAAACAATGTCACATAAATCGCGATACAGCTTTTTTCGTTTTACAGTGGACAAATATTCATTAGAAAAACGCACTGAAAGAAATCTTACACTAGCGACGACCTCCCTGTAATATCCAAAAATCCCACCCGTAGCTTCTTCGGTGGAGACAACCAACTCCGGCAGTAGGCGCCGTAGCCTAACTTGGCAGACGGTGCGTAAGAAAGGGTCCGAAGCATCCCGAAAAAACAAAAACCGGTTGACCACCTGCCGTAAAAACAGATGGCCGAGTCCCAAACCGCCGTCTTTTACCCGACGGAACAAATTCGTCCTGCTGCAGCGTTCCCATTTACCTGCCCAAACAAAAACGGCGAAAATCCTGTGTAACTTCTGTACGTTTACGCGCGAACAACTCAAAACTTGCATTGCGAACCAAAGTTTGCTGATAAAAAAAAAGATTGCATACAGTAGCTCTGGCAAAAATCGACATGTTGGCGCCTTTCTACTTCTCGGCTCTCTCCCGTAGTTCGGTCATTTGCCCTTTCCAATAATGCTCGCTTTCGCGGTAGGCATCCAGCTCGACGCCCAAGTACTTGGTCGGTATGTCTGTCCACGTAACATTGGCAAAGCGATCTGGTTTCGACGGCCACTGTCCATGCCAGAGCCCAAGGCACTTGGCCCAGTTCACCCCGCTACCGGTAACTTGAGAGAACTCACGGATACATTTGACAGCCTCGGTGATACTCTCCTGGTCAACCGTAAAAATAACGATGTCGTCTGCATACGCGAGCAGCTTCACTTCGGCTGCTTGTAACCTAAACGCACTAATGTTGACATTATTCATAAGTTTCATGCACAATGTTTCAATATAAATGCAAAACAAAAGAGGGCTGAGGGGACAGCCCTGTCGCACCGAACGCTGCAGTCGAATGGGGGCTCCCAGACTCTTATTAATAATCACTCTCGTCGTGCAGTTACGGTACGCCAGGGCCACACCCTTACATATAACTGAACCAACATTCACATGTTCTAAAAGGGAAAACAAAATTTCGTGATCGACGCAGTCGAATGCTTTTTCGAGGTCGATCTGAAGCATGGCGACCCGACCATCCCAGTCATCACAACACTCAAGGACACTTCGCGCCTTTTGAATGTTGGTCACTATTGACCTCCCTTTTATCCCACACGTTTGGTGTGGTCCTACTATATCCTTAATAACCGTTTGCAACCTTCGGGCCAAAACCTTCATAAAAATTTTATATTCAACGTTTGTAAGTGCTATGGGTCTGTAAGATGTTACCAGGCGTAATTTGTCTATTTCATCAGTTTTAGGAATGAGTACGGTGTGGGATGACCCATATGACGGAGGCAGGGCATTTACTGTGTAGGCATCGTTATAAATTGCGTTCAAAATAGGTGTGATTTCGTACTTAAATTCTTTGTAAAAACCCGCGCTGAACCCATCCGGTCCCGGCGATTTACCGGCATTTAAACTGTCAATAGCGTGCTCCACTTCTGTTTCAGTTATCTTTAGTTCTAATCTCTCTTTCACTTCATCGTCCAGACGCGGTATCGTCGCCAGAAACTTATTCTTAAAAGTGATAGCGTCTACCGTGTGGGATGCGAAGAGGGTTTGGTAATGGGCGTTGAACGCTGCTTTGATGTGGTCGTTGTCCGCCGCCAAGATACCGTCCCAATCTATTTGGTCGATGTGGTTCCGTTGAGCGTTTGCTTTTTCGAACCCCAGCGCTCGTTTTGATGGCGCCTCCCCTGCAGCTGTATCTTCTGCCCTTGCCCTCACTAACGCACCTCGATAACGATCTTCGTCTATCAATTCTAGTTTTTGCTTTGTTTTCCGTATATCTTCAATCCATTTCCCCGGCGCTCGAGCTTCCTGTTTAAGCAACGTACGGAGCAGTGTCCTTAACTCCGTCTCTTTCTGTTTTTCCTCAAACCGTATACAGGTTGCCCTCTCTATTGCTTTAATTTTTATAGTTTCTTTACACAGCTCCCACTGTTGCCAAAGGTGCATATTTTTACTTGGGTTTATTTTTTCAATTTCTTCTTTTACTATGCGGGTAAAATGTTGATCCTGCAAGAGTTTATTATTGAATTTCCACATTTCCCACGAAAAAGAATTCCCTCTCTTTACCCATCCAAAAGAACATTTAACTAAACAATGGTCTGAAAACGATACCGGCTCTACTTCATAACTATTGCATTCAGGTAAGATGTCGAGGGATGCATAAATGCGGTCCAGCCTTGCATGGCTCGAACCCTGGAAGTGCGTGAGCTTTACGGTGCGGGCTCCCTCGAGACACTCTGCCACATCCTCGAGGTTACACTCCTCAACAATTCGCGATAGCACTTCAGTGCTTGCGTCTCGGTATGGCCGCCGGCTTGTCTTGTCTCGCGCACTAAGGACGCAATTAATATCACCTAGGACGATCAGTTGTCTATCGGTGCAGAGCCGCTGCTGGATGCCTTGGAAAAACTGCGCCCTTTCATCTGCTACATTAGGCGCGTAGAGACAGACAATCCGCCAATCCGTGCTATTCAGCGAAAAATCTAGAAGTGCACACCGGCCCGACTCACAAGAAAAATGACCAAGCACTTCAAGCCCCGGCAACTTCTTCACAAAAAGAACACAGCCAGCCGATGTGCCTACAGCGTGGCTAACCACAGCAAAAAACCTAGGCGTGAAACGTTGCACCATGCTCTCGGTCTCTTCCTCACCGTCAACTTTCGTCTCCTGCACAGCTAATACATCAATATCATGCTCCGTTAAAAGTCGGTACACCTGGCCTTGTTTTCTCTTTCCTGCCAGACCTCTAACATTTAGCGTGGCGACCTTCAACGGTGATGCAGGAGCCATTTTTTAAATAAGAAGAAGAGACCGAAAGCACGGTGCTTACCTCTCGCGCCTAGCACAAGGCTAGACGCCTCCGTCGCTGCTGGCGCCGTCCTCCTCGAGCTTCTGGCCGTGCGCCTCTCAACAGGCCAGACGAGGGCGCTGTTGTTTTCCGCACTTAACCGCCCAATAGAGAGAGATTAACGATCTGAAGCGAATTCTGTGCACCGCGCAGCGTGCAGTTCTACGCGTTTATATTTTAGGTAACTAATTGGTGAAATAATGCTGTTCACTAATGTGTAGGAGGAAAAAAAAAAACGTTTTTTGAGACCTACTAATAAACGTACAAAATGTCCTAAGCCAGAGATACTGAGGCCATCTAGTGCGGCAGCTGGTTCGAGGGTAGCAAAACCCGCAACGTTAGGTATAGCGGATGGAAGATATAAACCTTTACGGAAAAAAGAAAGCGGCATAAAAGAGGGCCTGTCCCGGATTTGAACCCGGGACCTCTCGCACCCAAAGCGAGAATCATACCCCTAGACCACCGGGCCTTTTTTTTTTCTTTAGACCACCGGGCCGGACGGAGGCGCTGTTGTTTTCCGCACTTAACCGCCCAATAGAGAGAAATTAACGATCTTAAGTGAATTCTGTGCACCGCGCAGCGTGCAGTTCTACGCGTTTATATTTCAGGTAACTAATTGGTGACATAATGCTGTTCACTACAGTGTAGGAGGAAAAAAAAAACGTTTTTTGAGACATACTATTGAACGTCCGGACCATCCGGACCATGAAAAAGAAATAACAAGAAGAATAAGATTGGGATGGAGCGCATTTGGCAAGCACTCGCAGATTATGACTAGCAGCTTACCGGTATCGCTCAAGAAGAAAGTATACAACAGTTGCCTCTTGCCTGTACTCACCTATGGGGCTGAAACGTGGAGGCTAAGCAAGAGGGTTCTACTTAAGTTGAGGATAACCCAGAGGGCTATGGAACAAAAAATGGTAGGGGTAACAATAAAAGATAGGAAGCGTGCAGAGTGGGTCAGAGAAATAACTCAAGTTACCGACATTCTAGTGGAAATTAAGAAGAAGAAATGGACATGGGCAGGACATGTAGTGCGAAGAGAGGATAACCGATGGTTGCTTAGGGTAACAAACTGGATTCGAAGGGAAGGAAAGCGTAGCAGGGGGCGGCAGAAAGTTAGGTGGGCGGATGAGATTAAGAAGTTCGCAGGGGTCAAGTGTATGCAGCTAGCACAGAACCGGGTTAAGTTGAGAAATGTGGGAGAGGCCTTCGCCCTGCAGTGGCTATAATCAGGCTGATGATGATGATTGAAGGTAGAAAATGTCCTAAGCCAGAGATACTGAGGCCATCTAGTGCGGCAGCTGGTTCGAGGGTAGCCAAACCCGCAACGTTAGGCATAGCGTATGGAACATATAAACCTTTACGGCAAAAAGAAAGCAGCATAAAAGAGGGCCCGTCCGGGATTTGAACCCGGGACCTCTCGCACCCAAAGCGAGAATCATACCCCTAGACCAACGGGCCGGACGGAGGCGCTGTTGTTTTCCGCACTTAATCGCCCAATAGAGAGAGATTAACGATCTTAAGTGAATTCTGTGCACCGCGCAGCGTGCAGTTCTACGCGTTTATATTTCAGGTAACTAATTGGTGACATAATGCTGTTCACTAATGTGTAGGAGGAAAAAAAACGTTTTTTGAGAAATACTATTAAACGTGGAAAATGTCCTAAGCCAGGGATACTAAGGCCGTCTAGTGCGGCAGCTGGTTCGAGGGTAGCCAAACCCGCAATGTTAGGCGTAGCGTGTGGAAGATATAAACCTTTACGGCAAAAAGAAAGCGGCATAAAAGAGGGCCCGTCCGGGATTTGAACCCGGGACCTCTCGCACCCAAAGCAAGGATCAATCCCCTAGAGCAACGGGCTTTTTTTTTTTTTTTCTTTATTGCCGACTTGGACATTAAAAACAAGACGATTAACAATAAAACATGCCAGCACACTTTTGCGTGACACGGCGGGTCAAAAATTTTTCAGTTTTACCAAACTGTCAAGCACTTGAATCCATTGTGGCTGCTCGGGGAGTGTCATATGCACTTCCCTGAACCGCACAACACTGTGTATGAAATGTTCTCGTACAGGATTGACTTGTATATCTGCATTGTTAAACTGCATTCTGGTTTTTCACAAGCTGTGGAGGCCCAGGAGCATTATTGTATCAAAGGGAAACTCTTCTGTATTAGGAAAAGGTAAAAATCGTATGCCATATGCATCTAGAGGTATCTCTTTTTTTAAAGTTCTCTGAAGCCCATCCCAGAAAAAAATGGCATCCCAACAGTCCAAAAACACGTGTTCTATCGTCTCAGGTCTGTTACACAAGAAACAGTTTGTTGACCAAGGGACGAACAGGCCTTTGGCGTGCATCCATGCTTTGACTGATAATGGGCTAGTGTGGAGTTTAAAGAAAAATGATTTGACTGGTGGTGATGTTGGCATCTTCTTAACTCTCTTGAGTACATCATCTCCTGGGGCTGGATAGTGCGACAAACGGTATATCGGTACAGGAAGCATTGTGTCCACTAGGTCCGCATACAATTTTTTCCGCTTAACATTGCACAAATACTCCATGGAAAAGCGCACATGCAGCAATCTGTACGCGAGCACCACTTCTCGCAAGTACCCTCTTACTGTACCACCTACATTGAGACACGAACTGACAAGAAAATTAGGAAGGAGTCAACCGAGCCGAACTTGGATTACTGTTCTGAGGAAGACATCATTTTGGTCACGAAGGTACATGAAACGCGAGACTACCTGTCGCAAGAATAAATGCGCCAGACCAAGCCCTCCTTTTTGTACGGAGAGAAAGAAATTTGTTCGGCTCGTCCTTTCCCAGGTCGACGCCCAAATGAAAACGGCAAAAACACGGTGAAGTTTTTGTCTGTTTGTCCTCGAAGCACTGAGCACATTCATCACGTATCACACTTTAGCAGTAAGGAACAGATTACATACAATGGCACGCGAGAACATGGATAACTGCCTTCCTTGCCACGCATCACTTTTTTCTTTGGCCCTCGATGCCTGGTCATGCCAGAACGGATCAGGGTCCCGGTAAGAATCAAGGGGCACTCCTAGATACAATGCTGGAGTGGTTGACCAGCGCATCCGAGAATAGTGTTCGGGTGCGACCTCCCAGCTACCATGCCAGAAACCGCAGCTTTTTTCCGAGTTTATCTGGGCACCTGTGCAGCCGCAAAATTTCTGTACTACAATCGTCACCTCACAAGTACTTTCTCTATTTGCACAAAAGACAGCGATGTCGTCGGCACAAGCCAGGATTTTCACATGCACTGATTGTAGCGTGAAGCCCGTTATGCATTCATTATTCCGGATGGCCAAGCAAAGCGGTTCAAGGTAGGCTGCGAATAACAATGGCGACAGTGGACAACCCTGCCTCACAGAAGATCGCACGTGGAGGCTTTCAGTGAGTTCTCCATTCACAACAATCCGTGTGGTACAGTTTTCGTATGATATTCTAACGCCCTCTAATATTATTCGGCCGACATTTGCATGATCTAATACGGCTAACAGAACATCGTGAGAAACGCGGTCAAAGGCTTTTGCCAGGTCTAGTTGTATCATCGCCACTCGGTCATCAAAAGAGTCAGAGCATTCTAGTATGGATCGTGCCACGTGTATGTTAGTGGCGATACTTCGCCCTTTTATGCCGCAAGTTTGGTGCGTGCCTACGAGCGTTGTTATAACACCCTGCAATCTATTCGCTAGCACCTTCATGAAAATTTTGTAGTCGACGTTAGTGAGGCTTATCGGGCGATAAGACCCCACCAACAGGCGGTTATCAGGGTCATCGGTTTTAGGAATTAGCACTATGTGGGATGTTGTGAAAGACAGCGGAACACGTTTTTTCTCATAGCTTTCGTCAACAACCTTCAGCAGAGCCTGGGCTATTGCAGGTTTGAACACTTTGTAGAAAGCTGCACCCAGTCCGTCAGGGCCAGGGGCTTTACCTGCTGGCAGGGCATCTATTGCATCCTCAATATCTTTCACGGAAGTCGGCTGCTCAAGCCGTGTTTTAACTTCTTCCTCAAGTATCGGCAGAAGTGGAAGGAATCCACTATAGAAGCCCCGTTCCGTTTTTCGCGACTGACAAAGCATATCTGCGAAATGATCACAGACTGCGTTCTTGATTACACTACTGTCCGCCGAAATACCTGTGCTAGTTCTTATTTCTCGTATTTCCTTTCGGCACGCGTATCGTTTCTCGTCTGATAACGCACGCTTTGTTGGTGTTTCCCCCGCCCACAGCTGTTCCGTCCGCGCCCGAATAACTGCCGCACTATACTTATCTGTGTCCATTTTTTCAAGCTGGGCTTTGACACCCCTGATCTCATTAAAGCATGCGCCTGGTTGGGCGTTTTCTATACACGTCAGAAATTCGAGCTGTTTACGAAGCTCTGCTTCTTTTTGCTTCTCTGCGTATCTAAATTTCGTGCTTTTTTCTATCGCTCTCATTTTCACTCCCTGCTTAAAAGCCTCCCATTTTACAGCGAAGCTCAACGTTTTCGCTGTAAGTAATATATTTAATTCTTGATCTGTTTCGTTAAAAAAGCTCTCGTCCTCCAACAACTTATTATTAAGTTTCCATAAATGCCAACTAAACCGATTCTTGTTTTGTTTTCTTCCAAAGGTTGCAATCATTAAGGCATGATCACTGAAAGCCACAGGTCTAACTTCGTACAAGGCGCAAAGTGGTACAAGTTCAGCTGCGACATACAATCTGTCTAATCGAGCATGGCTGTTGCCCTGAAAATGGGTATACTGCGTATAGGTGCCATTAGTAAATAAACTTCCAATGTCTTCTAAATCATGGCCATGGACGATTTCATTCAAAACATCAGCACTTTTATCACGTACAATTGACTTATTGGCGCGATCTGAAGCTTGGCAAACACAATTGAAATCGCCCAGTAGGATTATCACTTTGTTACTGTTTAAATATGACTCCAATCCTTCAAAAAATAATTTTCGCTCAGTCTTTGCGTTTGGTGCATACACACAGATAACTCGGAAATCAAGGCCGCAGTGCAAAAAATCAACGACAAGGAGACGGCCGCTTTGACACGAGAAAATCGACTGTACCATAATACCAAGATTATTGCGAAGAAAAAGTACACAACCACCAGAGGCACCTAAAGAATGGCAGAGACATGCATCAAAATGCGTACGGAAAGCGGACACCATTCGGTCTGTAGCAACTTGACTCTCAATTTTCGATTCTTGCACGGCGACTACGTATAGGTCGTTATCTAGAAGAAGGCGACTGAGCGGACACTGTCGCCTTCTTCCTCCAAGGCCTCTTACGTTAGTAGATGCTACACGCAGTGCTTCACTTATTGTGATCGCCATATCGAAAAGAAAAAAAAAAACGCCTTATAAAATGGTGTCTGCCCTCGCGCCACACCCCAATACCCTTAGCCCAAAATGAGATTTTGCACAAGAAACTATGGAGGAAGTTTCCTCGCCTGCCTTGAATCGACCGAAATGTTCGGCCGCGGCTTCAGGGTAGACCGCCTCAAACCTGGAGTTTTGGGCGGCGGTCCGTCTCCCCTGCTGTGGTCCTGTTGAAGGGTCCTGCTGTCAACGGCGTCGTGGGGGCGTTTTCCGGCCCCCAAGGTAGCCGCACCGGCAGGAATGTCCATACCCTCAGAGTCTGGAGGAATGCAAGGAGCTTCAGTGTCGACTGAAGATTTCGCCTCGGCCTCCGACTTGGGCCCGACGTCCTGGTGAGGCGCTGGTTCACGTGTGGTGACATCCGCCTCAACCACGGTTTTCTCCTGAGGCGGCACCCCCAAGGCAGTCTCCCTCTCACCCGCAGCGTTCTCAGTCGCAGCGGAAGATGTCTCTTCCATATCCGCCTTATCCATGGACAAGGCGGATGCGTCCTGAGCGTTCACGGGCCCTGTCACTTTTGCGTAGGTCCGCTCGCACTGGCCCTCCTCGTGACCGAACCATCGACAGGCACCACACCTTGGTATACGGCACTCTCGGCGAATGTGGCCGGTGCCGCGGCAGCGTAGGCAGAGCGGAGCTCTCCCTGGCACGACCACAAGGGCCAGTTCGCCGGCGACGCTCACCTGGTGGGGGATGTCCGTCGAGCTTTACACCCGGCTTCAGATTCAGGGTCACATGCCGTGTGGTAGACCCTTTGTCCACCATGCCCTGCACGCGCCAGCGCTCGCGAGCGACGTCGGTGACCTTGCCATATGCCGCAAAGGCTAGCTTCACATCTTCGTACGGTACACTGTGTAAAAGCCAGTGTACTTTCATGCGTACATCCTGGTTAGCTGGGTCGATAACAAGACACCGAAACTTTTTCACTACCAGCTCACCAGAACTGACGATTTTCTTCACGGCGTCTTCATCCTTGAAGGTAACCGCCCACACATGGCTCATCCTGTAGGCTCCGATGGCGATGACTTCCGGTAGGAGCGATAATTCCACGAGCGCATCGCGGAAGTCTTCCACCCGGTAAGGGCGGGCCCTGACATCACAGTGCAAAAAACTGTGTTCACAACAAAACGCCCTGTAGGCAAACTCGGTAAAACTACCTGGTAATCCCACCCTGCTGAAGAAACAGCGGCAAAAGACCTGTTACCGCGGCCCTGCTGGGCCGCTGAAGCCGCTCCGACGGAGCTCATTTCACACACGTCCGCTCGCTAGCGAAGCCGGATGTGCACCCCCCAACTCCTAGACCAACGGGCCGGACGGGGTCGCTGTTGTTTTCCGCACTTAACTGCCCAATAGAGAGAGATTAACGATCTTAAGTGAATTCTGTGCACCGCGCAGCGTGCAGTTCTACGCGTTTATATTTTAGGTAACTAACTGGTGACATAATGCTGTTCACTAATGTGTAGGAGGGAAAAAAAACGTTTTTTGAGACATACTATTCAACGTAGAAAATGTCCTAAGCCAGAGATACTGAGGCCATCTAGTGCGGCAGCTGGTTCGAGGGTAGCCAAACCCGCAACGTTAGGCATAGCGTATGGAAGATATAAACATTTACGGCTAAAAGAAAGCGGCATAAAAGAGGGCCCGTCTGGAATTTGAACCTGGGACCTGTTGGACCCAAAGCGAGAATCATACCCCTAGACCAACGGGCTTTTTTATTTCGTTATTGCCTGTTTTGAGTTCACATCACTTCAAAAAAGATCCACAATAATGGTAAAACTCGCAACAACCAGACTTCGGCTGTCACGAAAGGTTTAAAATTTCTTGAGGACAGCCAGTTCATCGAGCACACTGATCCAGTCAGGTGGATCAGAAAGCACCCGGAGCGTTTCTCTAAGGAGCAGCACACTCTCGATAAAGTTTTCGCGTACAGAACGCGTGTTGACATCTGCATGTTGCACTTGCATCCTTGTTTTCCACAGGCTGTGGAGGCCCAAGACCATGACCAAATCGAAAGGAATACCCTCACTCTCAACTGGAAGGAACCGTATGCCATACGGATCTAACGGAAGGTCTTTCTTTAGTGTTCTCTGGAGAACATCGCAGGGAAAGACTGGGTCCCAGCAATCCAGAAAGACGTGTTCGATTGTCTCTGGTTTTTTGAAAGGAGACAGTCTGTTGTCCAGGGAACGAATAAGCCTCTTTCATGTAACCAGGTTTTAACAGGTAATGTGTTGGAATGTAGCTTAAAGAAGAACGTTTTAACTGAAGGCCTAACTGGCATCTTTTTTACACGCTTTAAGACATCCTGTCCGGGGTCTCCATGGTGTGGTGCACGGTAAATCGGCAACGGTATCGTCACATTCAGAAAATCTTTGTACAGCTTCTTCTTACACACTTTGCTCAAGTATTCCATTGAAAAACGCGCATGCAACATTCTGAAAGACAAGACAACTTCGCGCATATACCCTTTTAAAGCGCCACTCATATTCTCACCAGAACAGACAACGTATTCTGGAAGCATTTTACACAGTCGTACTTGCATGACCGTCCTCAAGAATTTGTCGTTTTGATCACGAAGGAAAAAAACGCGAGACAACCAGTCGCAAAAACAGATGCACAAGGCCCAGGCCCCCCTGCCTTAACAGGAAGAAAGAGGTTGGTTCTGCTGCACTTTTCCCATGTTGATGCCCACATGAAAACGGCAAAGACACGATGAATTTTTTGAATGCCAACACGCGTCGCCGAAAGCACATTCATTACGGACCATATCTTTGCCACAAGGAAAACATTGCACACATAAGCGCGTGAGAACATTGACAACGGCTTGCCCTGCCATGAATCAGCTTTCTCTCTCGCCCTCTCTGCTTGGCCAGACCAACGGGCCAGACGGGGGTGTTGTTGTTTTTCGCACTTAACCGCCCAATAGAGAGAGATTACGATCTGAAGGGAATTCTGTGAACCGCGCAGCGTGCAGTTCTACGCGTTTATATTTTAGGTAACTAATTGGTGCAATAATGCTGTTCACTAATGTGTAGGAGGAAAAAAAACGTTTTTTGAGACATACTATTAAACGTAGAAAACGTCCTAAGCCAGAGATACTGAGGCCATCTAGTGCGGCAGCTGGTTCGAGGGTAGCCAAACCCGCAACGTTAGGCATAGCGTATGGAAGATATAAACCTTTACGCCAAAAAGAAAGCGGCATAAAAGAGGGCCCGTCCGGGATTTGAACCCGGGACCTCTCGCACCCAAAGCGAGAATTATACCCCTAGACCAACGGACCAGACGGGGGGCGCGGTTGTTTTCTGCACTTAACAGCCCAATAGAGAGAGATTTACGATCTGAAGCGAATTCTCTCCACCGCGCAGCGTGCAGTTCTACGCGTTTATATTTTAGGTAACAAATTGGTGAAATAATGCTGTTCACTATTGTGTAGAAGGAAAAAAAAACTTTTTGAGACATACTATTAAACGTAGAAAATGTCCTAAGCCAGAGCAACTGAGGCCATCTAGTGCGGCAGCTGGTTCGAGGGTAGCCAAACCCGCAACGTTAGGAATAGCGTATGGAATGTATAAACATTTACGGAAAAAAGAAAGCGGCATAAAAGAGGGCCCGTCCGGGATTTGAACCCGGGACCTCTCGCACCCAAAGCGAGAATCATACCCCTAGACCAACGGGCCAGTCGGAGGCGCTGTTGTTTTCCGCACTTAACGGCCCAATAGAGAGAGATTAACGATCTGAAGTGAATTCTGTGCACCGCGCCGCGTGCTGTTCTACGCGTTTATATTTTATGTAACTAATTTTTAAAATAATGCTGTTCACTACAGTGTAGGAGGAAAAAAAACTTTATTTGAGACATACTACTGAACGTCCGGACCATCCGGACCATGAAAAAGAAATAACAAGAAGAATAAGATTGGGATGGAGCGCATTTGGCAAGCACTCGTAGATTATGACTAGCAGCTTACCGGTATCGCTCAAGAGGAAAGTATACAACAGTTGCATCTTGCCTGTACTCACCTATGGGGCTGAAACGTCGAGGCTAACCAAGAGAGTTCTACTTAAGTTGAGGACAACCCAGAGGGCTAAGGAACGAAAAATGGTAGGAGTAGCATTAAGAGATAGAAAGCGTGCAGTGGGCCAGAGAAATAACTCAAGTTTCCAACATTCTAGTGGAAATTAAGAAGAAGAAATGGACATGGGCAGGACATGTAGTGCGAAGAGAGGATAACCGGTGGTCGCTTAGGGTAACAAACTGGATTCCAAGGGAAGGAAAGCGTAGCAGGGGGCGGCAGAAAGTTAGGTGGGCAGATGAGATGAAGAAGTTCGCAGGGGTCAAGTGTATGCAGCCAGCACATAACCGGGTTAAGTGGAGAAATGTGGGAGAGGCCTTCGCCCTGCAGGAATAATCAGGCTGATGATGATGATTGAAGGTAGAAAATGTCCTAAGCCAGAGATACTGAGGCCATCTAGTGCGGCAGCTGGTTCGAGGGCAGCCAAACCCGCAACGTTAGGTATAGCGTATGGAAGATATAAACCTTTACGGAAAAACGAAAGCGGCATAAAAGAGGGCCCGTCCGGGATTTGAACCCGGGACCTCTCGCACCCAAAGCGAGAATCATACCCCTAGACCAACGGGCCGGACGGAGGCGCTGTTGTTTTCCGCACTTAACCGCCCAATAGAGAGAGATTAACGATCTTAAATTAATTCTGTGCACCGCGCAGCGTGCAGTTCTACGCCTTTATATTTTAGGTAACTAATTGGTGACATAATGCTGTTCACTAATGTGTAGGAGTGAAAAAAACGTTTTTTGAGACATACTATTCAACGTAGAAAATGTCCTAAGCCAGAGATACTGAGGCCATCTAGTGCGGCAGCTGGTTCGAGGGTAGCCAAGCCCGCAACGTTTGGCATAGCGTATGGAAGATATAAACCTTTACGGCAAAAAGAAAGCAGCATAAAAGAAGGCCGTCCGGGATTTGAACCCGGGACCTCTCGCACCCAAAGCGAGAATCATACCCCTAGACCAACGGGCCATTTTTTTTTCTGTATTGCATGGAAAAACTTCCGTAAAAAGCAACAACTCCACTTACTTAAACATGTCCATGTCTAAAGTTACCGGGCTGCTTAATACGAGCCCGTCATATCCTTAGCCCGACAATGCACAATCATCAGAACATCAAAAGTCTGGGAGACATACACATGCGTCTAGATACGGCATCCACTTTGGAGGTTCTTCACGTGCAGCATATACACTTCTCACCAAAGCACACTGCTCCCGAAACACGGATTTCGACGATCTTGGTGGCTCTGCATGCCTGTCGATAATGCGGCTTTTCCAAAGGCTGAACAGTCCCATCAACACAAATAGATCGTAAGGCACGACAGAGTTTTTGTCAGGAGGCAAAAATCTAATTGTATAAGGCGTAATTTCAATGTTCTTTTTAAGAGTTCTTTGTAGTATGTCCCAAAAGAACATAGCATCACGGCACAGAATAAAGCAATGATCAATTGTCTCAGGCACGTTACAGAGACGACAATTTACCGACCAGGGCACAAACATCTCCTTATTGTGAAGAAATGTCTTGAGAGGCAACGTCGCTGTATGTAATTTGAAAAAGAACGTTTTTGCAGCTGCCTGAATGCACATTTGCCTAACACGCTTTAGAACAGTGGTGTCCAAAAACCCCAGATAAGGCTGCCGATACAACGGTGTAGGGAACAAAGACTCAGTGAGAGCCTGGGTCATCTGCTTTCTCGAGAGGCTATACAGGTAATCTACAGAGAAACGCACAGTGAGAAAATTGAAAGTGTCAGCAACCTCCTTAAGGAATCCCCATAAACGCCCCTCACGAGCCTGCCCAGTTGGTGCGAATAAGTAAGGCAAATGTGGACTAAGGCGCCTAATGAGCACAGTTACAAGAAACGGATGGTTTGCCGACTTGAAAAAGAAAAAACGGGAGACAAGTTGATGCACAAACAAGTGAACAAGGCCCACTCCACCAGACCCTAAGGGAAGAAACAAGTTGTCACGCCGCATGGGCTCCCATTGAGAGCGCCACAAAAATGTTGCAAATATTCTGTGTATAACTTGTACTTTGCTCCTCGCACAATGCAGGACTTGAAGGACATACGCACGCTTTGCAAACAAAAATATGTTACAGACCTGTGCCCTAGCAAACACTGAGAGTTCCCTACCCATCCAAGCCTGCGTTTGTCGCCGCATAGGTACGATTTGTGAATCCCAGTAGGCTGCGCTGTTACGAACTTGGTGCAGCGGAACCCCTAGGTACTGAAGAGGACTACAGTCCCAGCATATGCCTCCAAACTGGCTTGGTCTAGTGCCCCAGTGTCCCAACCAAAAACCTCTGGATTTATCTAAATTAAGGGCCACGCCTGATACATCGCAGAACTGTTCAGTCAAGTGTAAAGCCTCAAGTACACTCTTTTTGTCAGAACAAAAGAGGGCGATATCGTCCGCGTAAGCTAAAATCTTAACTTCACATTGAGCCAGAGAGAAACCACGGATGGCTGCACTGTTAATTATACTGAGACAGAGGGGTTCCAGATATAAGCCAAACAACAGTGGAGACAGTGGACATCCTTGACGAACAGATGATTCCAGTGGTATTGGTTTCGTTAGCTCCTGATTAACAATTAGTCTTGTATACGAGTTCATATAGCACAGCCTTATGCCTTTGAGCAAAACGTCACCAATGTTTGCATTCTCCAAGACCGCGAACAAGAAATTGTGCCGAACTTTATCAAACGCCTTCGCCAGGTCAACTTGAATCAGAGCTACTTGGCCTGTCTCATCTGATACTGTCTCGATTACTGAACGTGCAATATGGATGTGTGTTTGAATACTGCGCCCTCTGATACCACATAGCTGATGCGAACCTATCAAGTCCATGATAACCAGCTGCAAACGAGAACAAAGGACCTTGGCAAAAATTTTGTAATCAACATTACAGAGGGAAATTGGACGATATCCTTCAACAGTTTTTAACCGATTAGTATCTTTGCTTTTGGGTATTAATTTTGTGTGGCCTGAATAGAAAGTGGGAGGCAGGAAACCCACATCATAAGATGCTTGGAATACTTCCATCAAAACAGGCGTTAGGCAAGGCGAAAATGTTTTATAAAATTCGCTAGTAATACCATCTGGGCCAGGAGATTTCTGGTTCTGAAGGTCTGAAATGGCTGATTTAATTTCTTCCAAAGTGATGGGTCCCTCTACTACAGCACATTTCTCATCGTCTAGTCGAGGAAAGTTCTCAAGTAAGGAATTATAATCGAAACCCTGATTTGGATCTTTACAACTGCCGAACAGCTTTCGATAATAATCATAGAAAGCAGCAAGAATATTAGGAGCATCACTATATGTGCAACCACCATACTGAATTTCCAATATTTCCTTCGTAAGAGCATTCTCTCTTTCATCACTGAGGGCCCGACGTGAAGGTTGCTCGTCAAGAAACCTTCGAGTCCTTGATCTTATTAGGGCCCCCTTGTATCTTTCCGTCGCAATTTGTTGAAGCTCTGCCTTTACGTTATTAATTTCTTCAACATAGGCACCCGGGCTAACCCTCTCTAGCTCATGTAGCTCAGTTAGAGTGCGCCCAAGCTCACGAAGGTGGTGTCTCTTTTGGAACGCGATTCTTGCAGAGGCTTCAATTGCTAAGTTTTTGGTTTCCTGTTTGAACAAGTCCCATTTTTGAAAAACTGACAGATCATGGCGTGACCATATGTCTTTCAAACAAGTAGGTACAGCACGCTTAAAGATTTCATCTGAGAGCAGACAGTTATTCATTTTCCACAGTTCCCACCGAGGGTGAAGTATCTGCCGACTGTACCTCCCTACCTGAAGAGACACCATACAATGGTCACTGAAGAAGATGGGCCGCACCCAGTAACCAAACAAATTTGCTAACATGTCTGCAGAAACATAAATTCTGTCAAGGCGGGCATTAGAGGAGAACTGAAAATGAGTGAAATGAATACTGTCGCCTTTTTTCTGCCCCACATCCACAAGGTTATATTCACAAGCCAAATCGTTAAGTAATGCAGCACTAGGGTCATATCTCTTACGTAATGCTGATCGGTCCTCTTCCCTACAAACACAATTAAAATCTCCCAACAACATAATTTTGCGATCTGTGCACAAATGATTAACTAATGAAAGAAAAAAATGCCTTCTGTCTCGCTGTTTTACAGGGGCGTAAAAACAAATAATTCGCCACTGCAAAACTGAGATTGTGAGGTCACAGCATATAAGTCGTCCCTCGCCATCTATGCAATAAGACATGACTGTCATCTCTAGTGGTTTGGCCAGGAATAGCATACACCCTCCGGACAAGCCTCTAGCGTGGCTAACAATAATGTTATATTCCGGCAAAAACGGCTCAAGAGCAGCTTCCATCTCTTCATCGGAGGACAACTTTGTTTCCTGAATTGCTGCTACAGACACACTCCATTTCTTTAACAGATGTCTTAACTGATGCTGTCTCCGACGATTACGCATACCCCTGACGTTAAGGGTAGCGACTTGATATGCTGCGACTCTGGCCATTTTTGGTACTAGTCCTTTTAAACATCATCCCCTGGAATGGGGTGGCCCGCCTGCAAATTGGCGGCCTTTCGGGCAGACATCGCCCTCCTCTTTAAAGTCACCCTCCCTGTGGCCTCTACACAGTGTGCCTTCTGGCCAGCACCATCGATACACACCTCATCATCTGCGGGACGCTTCAAAGGCACTGTGTTGTCCATGTCCTCCTCTGAGACACTCAAGGCTTCGGCCCACGAACCTGATTGGAGCACATCGCTCGCTGCCACACTGACAGCCGACAGAGAACCGGACGCACCAGAGATCGGCGCCACGGACGGCTCACTGTTACCCTCCAACGACGAAGGAGAATCAATGACGAAGGAGGATAGGCGAGAATCCACTGGCAGTATCTTCCCCATTGATTCCACAGGAGGCATATCCAGACGTCCTTCAATGACAGGTGGTTCTTGGGCAGCAAGCGCATCACTCTGAGTGGCACTCACAGGCGGGCCCGGGTCCGGCGGTTTTGGCTCTGGAGACGCTGGTTCTTGATGGCCAGTCACTGCAGATTCTTCTGAGTTGGTGTGAAGTGCAGAAGGCTTCTGGTCCCCATCAATTTGAGGTTCACGACCTAACTCACCAGTTACATCAACAACCTCTGACACATCCATGATATGTTCGGACGCCACGTCATCTTCTCGTGACCACTGGCCTTGACGCAGTCTATCGGCATAACTTAATACACAGTTCTCCACAGTATGGCCAAAGCGCCGGCACTGGGTGCATCGAGGCGTTCGGCACTGACACCGTACATGACCTACCCGGCTGCATCGAAGACACAGTGGAGGTCTCCCTGAGATAAGCACTAATGCCTGCACCCCATAAACATTAAGAGTGTGAGGAATTGTACTTGCTGACACTCCGTCCTTGAGCGTGAGGGAGATTTCACGGTTCGCCGTTTCCATGTGCTCCATCCCTGGGCACCGCCAGTTTTCACGCTCCACAGATTGAATCGTTCCATAAGGCTCGAAAGCTTCCACAATCATTCGGTGCTCCATATAGCGGGGAAGCCAAAGGAGCTTAACCTTGACATTCTTTGTATCCGGGTCGAACACCATGCACCGAAGTCCTTTCACAGGGAACTCTGCTCTGTTAATTAGCTTCTGCTTTGAAGAACTACTCTCGCAGGTAACCATCCACACGTGGCTCATTTGGTATTGACCAATGCACAAAATTTCCCGGAGGTCCAAAATCTGTGCAAGTGGGTCTCGAAAGTCAGGTGCTCGGTACGGGCGACCCTTAAGGTCGGCATGCAGGAAAACGGTATTAAGGACAACATTACCGGTGGGCAGGCGTGGAAGGACAACTTTGTACGTTTCAGTAGTGTCCTGAGGAGTCGAAAGACCTCGGCGAACGGCCGATGCGCTGTTTCCAGCAAGCAACATTTTCAGGCTCAGCCACCGAGAACGCCCTTCTTCCTCCAACGGGCCAGACGGGCGCGCAGTTGTTTTCTGCACTTAACCGCCCAATAGAAAGACATTAACGATCTGAAGCGAATTCTGTGCACCGCGCAGCGTGCAGTTCTACGCGTTTATATTTTAGGTAACTAATTGGTGGAATAATGCGGTTCACTAATGTGTAGGAGGAAAAAAAAACGTTTTTTGAGACATACTATTAAACGTAGAAAATGTCCTAAACCAGAGATACTGAGGCCATCTAGTGCGGCAGCTGGTTCGAGGGTAGCCAAACCCTCAACGTTTGGCATAGCATTGGAAGATATAAACCTTTACGGAAAAAAGAAAGCGGCATAAAAGAGGGCCCGTCCGGGATTTGAACCCGGGACCTCTCGCACCCAAAGCGAGAATCATACCCCTAGACCAACGGTTTTTTTTTTCTTTACTGCCGTGAAACACAAAACAAAAATACACATGATAAAACACGTCAACTACACTTGAGCTAACGCGTACGTGGCTAAAATCTTTCCAAGTGCACTAACTCATCAAAGAGACAATGCCATTGTGGCGGATCCTGCTGCCTCCTGAAAGTTTCGCGAATATACACAGCACTTTCAATAAAGTTTTCACGCGCAGATCGTGTATCTATATCTGCATGACGCACCTGCACTCGTGTTTTCCACAAACTATGGAGGCCAAGAAGCATAATTAAATCATAAGGTGGATCATCATTCCGCACTGGTAAGAATCTTATACCGTAAGGAGTTTGGAAGTTCCTTTTTAATTGTCCTTTGGAGGACGTCCGATAGAAAGACATCATCCCAGCACTGTAAGAAAACGTGTTCAATTGTTTCCGGCTTTTTGCACAACAGGCAATTTGTTGTCCATGGGACGAAGATACCTTTATCATTTAGCCAGGTTTTAACAGGGAGCGTATTAGAGTGAAGTTTGAAAAGGAACGTTTTAGCAGATGGCCTTACGGGCATCTTCTTAACTCTTTTCAAAACGTCCTGCCCTGGGCCTCCATAGTGTAATGCCCGGTAAAAAGGCACCGG
This sequence comes from Amblyomma maculatum, assembly GCF_055883805.1. Lineage (NCBI taxonomy): Eukaryota > Metazoa > Arthropoda > Arachnida > Ixodida > Ixodidae > Amblyomma > Amblyomma maculatum. The sequence continues at coordinate 124,199,411 of NC_139350.1, forward strand.
CAGCACCACGTCAATGAGATATTTATACAGTTTTTTGGGGGCAACATTGTAAAGGTAATCAAAAGAAAACCGCACTTCCAGCAATTTGCACGAAAAAACAACCTCTCGCAGGTAGCCAGTCATAGTACCAGGCATGTTTTCACATGACACAATCCATTCAGGGAGCAGCCTCTGCAATCGCACTTGCATCACAGTTCTTAGAAAGGTATCTTTTTGATCACGGATGAATATAAATCGCGAAACCACTTGACGCAAGAACAGATGTGCAAGGCCAAGCCCACCCCCTTTTAACAGAAATAAAGAAATTCGTCCGGGTGCCTTTTTTCCCATGTGGATGCCCAAATAAAAACAGCAAAAAAGCGGTGCATTTTCTGAATTGAGGTTCGTGAGATACACAACACATTTATGAGGTACTACAGCCTCGAAATAAGAAAAATATTGAAAATAGAAGCGCGCGAAAAGATTGACAGTTGCCTTCCTTGCCACGCATCCGCTTTTTCTTTCGCTCTGGACGTTTCTTCCATCCAGTGCACGTTGGGATCTTGATAACATTCTAAAGGCACGCCTAGATATCGCGTTGGGAGAGCAGATCATCGCAGCTTACAGAAGAAATCAGGTGCCACGTCCCAATCACCGTGCCAAAACACAGAGCTTTTCTCCCAATTGATCTTACACCCGGTTTGATCACAAAATGTTTGGACGACAGCCGTGATTTCACAGATGCTCTTTCTGGTTGCACAAAACACTGCTATGTCATCAGCGTATGCTAGCACTTTCACGTATGCTCATTGCAGCTTGAACCCTAAAATGCGATCGCTATCAATGATAGCCAAGCAAAGTGGCTCTAAATACAGTGCAAAAAGCAGGGGTGAGAGCGGGCAGCCCTGCCTTACCGATGAACGTACGGCGATGCTGTCAGTCAGTTCACCATTCACTATAATACGGGTCGTGCAGTTCGCATAAGCCATTTTAACACCCTCCACTATGACTTCACCTAGGTTAGAATGCTCCAAAATGGAAAAAAGAATTTCATGAGAAACACGGTCAAAGGCTTTCGCCAAATCTAACTGCATCATGGCTATCTGACCCCCGAGTGCATCAACACATTCAAGTACGGTTCTTGCGACATGTATATTCGTGGCTATGGATCGACCCTTGATGCCGCACGTTTGATGAGGCCCAACCAATTTTTTTATTACGCTTTGCAGTCTTTTTGCTAAAACCTTCATGTACACCTTGTAGTCAACATTGGTGAGGCTAATCGGTCGATATGACCCCACCAGCTGTCGTTTCTCCGGATCCTCTGTCTTGGGTATTACAACAATGTGCGATGTAGAGAAAGTCCGGATGGTCCGGACGTTCAATACTATGTCACAAAAAACGTTTTTTTTTTCCTCCTACACATTAGTGAACAGCATTATTTCACCAATTAGTTGCCTAAAATATAAAGGCGTAGAACTGCACGCTGCGCGGTGCACAGAATTCACTTCAGATCGTTAATATCTCTCTATTGGGCGGTTTAGTGTGGAAAACAATAGCGCCTTCGTCCGGCCCGTTGGTCTATGAGGGGATTCTGCTTCCGGCCACGCCAGTGAACAGACGCAGGGCTCCTCAGGAGCGGCTTCAGCGGCCATGTCAGGCCGCGGTAACAGGACTGCTGAACAGGATAGTACTTATCAAGTTGTTTTGCCTGCACTGCCAACAGGTCGGTTTGTTTTGAATACGGTTTCTTGCACGCCTATATCAGGGCCCTCCCGTACCGGGTGGAAGATTTCCGCGACGCGTTGGCACAGCATTCGTTGATCCCCGATGTTGTTACGATAGGGGCGTATCGGATGAGCCACGTCTGGGCTCTCACTCTCAAGGATTCTGAAGTGGTGACCAAGCTTGTTAGTCTAGGTGAGTTGTGTGTGAAAAACGGTCGCTGATTGGTAATTGACCCGGCCAACCAGGACGTGCGACTCAAAATTCACTGGCTACTACACAACGCGCCAGACGAAGATGTTCGTGCTGCATTTGCGCCGTATGGAAAGGTGTCGGAAGTTTCCCGGGAACGCTGGCGTGTTAAAGGTATGCTAGAAAAGGGCTCTACAACTAGACTCGTCACGCTGAAGCTGAAAGCTGGCATGAAACTCGACGACCTGCCGCATCAGTTGAATGTTAGCGGGGAGCTCGCGCTCGTCATTGTGCCAGGCAGACCCCCGTTGTGCCTACGCTGCCGGAGTACGGGTCACATCCGTAAAGAGTAACGGGTTCCTCGCTGCGGAACCTGTCGACGGTTCGGGCATGAAGACAGCCAGTGTGCTCGTACCTACGCTAGCATTGCCGGACCTGGGACCAGCGAAGACTCATCCGAGTTAATTACGGACGAGGCGGATGCGGAGGAGGCTGCTGACATTAGAGGGCAGTCAACGAAACAGGACGCGCCTTCCATGACGGTTTTAACAAAGAATAAGGTGACGGTCTCAAATGAAAAGAATGAAACTCGGCATGTCTTGAATGTTCCATCCCAGGACTTTGAAAGCGCGTCAAAGGAAGCGTCAGAAGACGTAATCAAATTTTCTGGCGCTGAGGACCATCTCAGTACTGAGCCTTCCTGTACTGATGCCATGGAGGTTGGGCCGGAGACCGCAGCCTTAATTGCCGCGAAACGTCCGCATGAGGAAAGCGTCGAGGAGGCGGTGTTTGTGGTGAGCCGCCGCCGAAAACTTCTGGCATCCGAAGAGCTACGTTAAGACGATGCCGAACTTTTCGGCCGACACACGGCAGGCGGGGAAACCGCCTCCGTAGTTTTTGTGGTGTCCTGAACGATTTGTGGGTCCGCTGCCTACCGACCACGTCAGGAACCTTCTGCAACCAAGCGGGGCGTGTGTGAAAAAAAAAATGAAAGACAGTGCTTGGGCTTCGTTTGAATGCAGCCCGACGTTCTGCTGGGAGGACATTACATGCACACATACGCCGCTGTTCTTCATAAGCGGAGGCCACGCAAACATGAAGGTAGGCACCATGCGGGTACGGGCGTCTCTTTCTAATACATGACTCTCAAGCTTAATTCGGCGTTACACGTAGCTACTTTGAATGTCAGAGGGCTGGGAGTGAGAAGGCGACAATGCCAGCTCAGTCGCCTCCTTGTGGATAATGATATAGATATAGCAGCTGTGCAAGAGTCAAAGATTGATAGCCAAGAAAGCACTGACCGTATGGTGGCTTCTTTTCAAGCAAACTTTTGTGTGTGTATGCCATTCTGTTGGTGTATCGAGTGGATGTCTTTTATTTATACGTAACACGCCTGGAGTGCGCGTAGAGTCCGTTTTTGCCTGTCCAAGTGGTCGGCTTTGGTTACTGATTTTACCTACTGTAATTTATTCTGGCGTGTTGTGTGTGTGTATGCTCCAAATTCAAAATGCGAACGTGAATCGTTTTTTGAGTCTATTGAATTGTGTTTGAAGACCGACAGAATCTTGCTTGTACTTGGTGACTACAACTGTGTGTGCGCAGCTGTGGACCGAGCGGCGAAGTGTAAACCTCGAAGAGACAGAAGCTCCGAGCTGTTGAATGCAATTGTGCATGAGTATGGCCTTGAGGATGTTGGTAGTGTGTTCTCCACTGGAAAGCAGCCAGGGTTCACGCACTTTCAGCGAGAGAGCCATGCTAGATTGGACAGGGTGTATGCCTCGGTTGATCTCGTTTCCCTATGTACTGCATATGAGGTCAAGCCTGTGTCTTTCTGTGATCATTGTCTCGTGAGTGTCTCGTGTTTGGTAGGAAAGGAAAGATATCGCGCTTTAACTGGCATCTATGGAAACTGAATGCCAAGCTTCTCGCCGATGAAGAGTTCCTTACGGAAGTTAAGACCGAGTTTGAAAATCGTCTTGCTATGCGACCAGTAAGTTTTGCAGCGGAATGGGACAGCTTCAAAGAGTGGGTCAAATTGAAATCCATAAAAAAGAGCAGTAAGATGCGGCATAAAGAGAAAGAAAAAGAAAAAGAACTGAATGAACAACTCCAGTTTCTTTTGAGCATGGAAAGTTCTGTGCCAGGGCATTTCGCCAGTAAAATACGAGAGATTAAAAGTGAGCTGGAAACAATCGACAGCGAAAGGTACACAGCGGCTGTCATACGTGCAAGGGCTGAAAAACTTTGGGCAGGAGAAGTGCCAACAAAACGAGCGCTAGCAGACGAGAAAAGATACGCCTGCCAGAAAAAAGTAAGGAGTATAAGGTATGCCGGCCATATCACAGAAGATGCTAAAGATATTCAGCGTGCGGTAGCAGAGCACTTCGAAGAACTGCTTAGCGCTAAGCTTGAGACTGTAGTAGGCTTTCAAACAGACTTTCTAAGACTGATTCCTTCACTGGATGACGAAAGTAAAGCGCACCTATAAACACCGATAACGTTGCAGGAGATAGAATCTGCAATAGATGACCTGACACCTGGGAAGGCCCTTGGGCCGGATGGGCTAAGCGCTGCCTTCTTTAAAACTTTTCAGCAGTATGCGGCTCACTTTATGCTCTGTGTAATCACTGAAGCTTATGAACGTAATACTGTTCCATTGTCTTTCTTTACATCGCACATTGTCCTAATACCCAAGACAGATGATCCGGAGAAACGACTGTTGGTGGGGGCATATCGACCGATTAGCCTCTCTAAAGTTGACTACAAGGTGTAAAAGAAGGTTTTAGCAAAACGACTGCAAATCGTAATAAAGAAATTGGTTGGGTCTCATCAAACGTGTGGCATCAAGTGTCGATCCATTGCCCCTAGACCAACGGGCCGGACGGAGGCGCTGTTGTTTTCCGCATTTAACTGCCCAATAGAGAGAGATTAACGATCTGAAGCGAATTCTGTACACCGCGCAGCGCGCAGTTCTACGCGTTTATATTTTAGGTAACTAATTGGTGAAATAATGCTGTTCACTAATGTGTAGGAGGAAAAAAAGACGTTTCTTGAGACATACCATTAAACGTAGAAAATGTCCTAAGCCAGAGATACTGAGGCCATCTAGTGCGGCAGCTGGTTCGAGGCTAGCCAAACCCGCAACGTTAGGCATAGCGTATGGAAGATATAAACCTTTACGGCAAAAAGAAAGCGGCATAAAAGAGGGCCCATCCGGGATTTGAACCCGGGACCTCTCGCACCCAAAGCGAGAATCATACCCCTAGACCAACAGGCTTTTTTTTTTTTTTTTCTTTATTGCCTGTTTTGAGTTCACATCAATTCAAAAAAGATCCACGATAATGGTAAAACGCGCAACAACCAGACTTCGGCTGTCACGAAAGGTTTAAAATTTTTTGAGGACAGCCAGTTCATCAAGCACACTGATCCAGTCAGGTGGATCAGAAAGCACCCGATACGTTTCTCTAAGGAGCAGCACACTCTCGATAAAGTTCTCGCGTACAGAACGCGTGTTGACATCTGCATGTTGCACCTGCATCCTTGTTTTCCACAGGCTGTGGAGGCTCAGGACCATGACTAAATCCAAAGGAATACCCTCACTCTCGACTGGAAGGAACCGTATGCCATACGGATCTAACGGAAGGTCTTTCTTTAGTGTTCTCTGGAGAACATCCCAGTGAAAGACTGGGTCCCAGCAATCCAGAAAGACGTGCTCGATTGTCTCTGGTTTTTTGCAAAGGAGACAGTCTGTTGTCCAGGGAACGAATAAGCCTCTTTCATGTAACCAGGTTTTAACAGGTAATGTGTTGGAATGTAGCTTAAAGAAGAACGTTTTAACTGAAGGCCTAACTGGCATCTTTTTCACACGCTTTAAGACATCCTGTCCGGGGCCTCCACGGTGTGGTGCACGGTAAATCGGCAACGGTATCATCACATCCAGAAGATCTTTGTACAGCTTCTTCTTACACACTTTGCTCAAGTATTCCATTGAAAAACGCGCATGCAACATTCTGAAAGACAAGACAACTTCGCGCATGTACCCTTTTAAAGCGCCACTCATATTCTCACCAGAACAGACAACGTATTCTGGAAGCATTTTACACAGTCGTACTTGCATGACCGTCCTCACGGTCGGAGGCGCTGTTGTTTTCCGCACTTAACCGCCCAATAGAGAGAGATTAACGATCTGAAGTGAATTCTGTGCACCGTGCAGCGTGCTGTTCTACGCGTGCATATTTTCGGTAACTAATTGGTGAAATAATACGGTTCACTAATGTGTAGGAGGGAAAGAAACGTTTTTTGAGACATACTATTGAACGTCCGGACCATCTGGACCATGAAAAAGAAATAACAAGAAGAATAAGATTGGGATGGAGCGCATTTGGCAAGCACTCGCAGAGTATGACTAGCAGCTTACCGGTATCGCTCAAGAGGAAAGTATACAACAGTTGCATCTTGCCTGTACTCACCTATGGGGCTGAAACGTGGAGGCTGACCAAGAGAGTTCTACTTAAGTTGAGGACAACCCAGAGGGCTATGGAACGAAAAATGATAAGGGTAACATTAGGAGATAGAAAACGTGCTGAGCGGGTCACAGAAATAACTCCAGTTACCGACATTCTAGTGGAAATTAAGAAGAAGAAATGGACATGGGCAGGACATGTAGTGCGAAGAGAGGATAACCGATGGTCGCTTAGGGTAACAAACTGGATTCCAAGGGAAGGAAAGCGTAGCAGGGGGCGGCAGAAAGTTAGGTGGGCGGATGAGATTAAGTTCGCAGGGGTCAAGTGTATGCAGCTAGCACAGAAGCGGGTTAAGTGGAGAAATGTGGAGAGGCCTTCGCCCTGCAGTGGGTATAATCAGGGTGATGATGATGATGATTGAACGTAGAAAATGTCCTAAGCCAGAGATACTGAGGCCATCTAGTGCGGCAGCTGGTTCGAGGGTAGCCGAACCCGCAACGTTAAGCATAGCGTATGGAAGATATAAACCTTTACGGAAAAAAGAAAGCGGAATAAAAGAGGGCCCGTCCGGGATTTGAACCCGGGACCTCTCGCACCCAAAGCGAGAATCATACCCCTAGACCAACGGGCCGGTCGGAGGCGCTGTTGTTTTCCGCTCTTAACCGCCCAATAGAGAGAGATTAACGATCTGAAGCGAATTCTGTACACCCCGCAGCGTGCAGTTCTACGCGTTTATATTTTCGGTAACTAATTGGTGAAATAATGCGGTTCACTAATGTGTAGGAGGGAAAGAAACGTTTTTTGAGACATACTATTAAACGTAGAAAATGTCCTAAGCCAGAGATACTGAGGCCATCTTTACGGCAAAAAGAAAGCGGCATAAAAGAGGGCCCGTCCGGGATTTGAACCCGGGATCTCTCGCACCCAAAGCGAGAATCATACCAGATGGGGGCGCTGTTTTTTTTTTCTCTATTGCCGGACAATGCACAGTTTACAAGAGATAAAACACGCCAACCTGTCTTCAGCTGGCGAGACAAATTAAAATTTCTTCAGGCACACTAACTCATCAAATACATCGATCCACTCAGGAGGTTCGGGTAATGCCTGATACACTTCTCTCATGTATACCATACTCTGAATGAAATTTTCGCGTACAGAGAGAACATTTGGATCTGCGTGACGCACTGCCATTCTTGTTTGCCACAGACTGTAAAGGCCTAGGAGCATAAGCATGTCATAGGGAATTTCATCACTTTTCACTGGGAGAAACCGGATGCCGTAGGGTGTAATGGGCAGCTGTTTCTTTAGAGTTCGTTGCAATATGTCCCAATGGAAGATAGGGTCCCAGCACTCGATGAAAACGTGTTCAATTGTTTCCGCTTTTTTGCACAATAGACAATTATTTGTCCATGGAACGAATATGCCCTTCTGGTGTAGCCATGCTTTTACGGGGAGGGTGTTCGTGTGTAACTTAAAAAAGAAGGATTTAATGTGAGGTCTAAGTGGCATTTTTTTTGACCCTCTTCAACACATCCTTTCCTGGGCCTTCACAGTAAATTACTCTGTACAATGGAGCTGGTAGTAGGTATTCCAGCAAGTCAGCATGCAATTTCTTTTTTGTAACAGAACACAGGTAATTCAATGAGAACCGAGCATGCAGCATACGGAAAGAAACCACAACTTCATGAAAGTAGCCAGTCACGCGACGGCACCTTATATCACTGGTTGTAACAATGAATCCAGGCAGCGCTCTCGCGAGTCGAACTTCCATAACTGTGCGCAAAAAACTGTCCCTTTGATCCCGTAGAAAAAAGAAACGTGACACAATCTGCCTAATAAACAAATGAGATAGGCCCAGGCCTCCATCGCGGAAAAGATTAGTGCGGCTGACTCTCTCCCAAGTTGAGCCCCTTTTAAATACAGCAAAAACTCGTTGCATTTTCTGTACATTGGCACGGCTCATACACAGCACCTGCAGCACGTACCATTCTTTAGCTATCAAAAACAAATTGCACACAGTAGCACGCGCAAACATTGAAAGGCCACGACCCTGCCAATTTCCCATCTTCTCCCTCATTCTATCCGTTGCCTCACTCCAGTACTCTGCGGGATTCTGATAGTGCTCGAGTGGTACACCAAGATACGTCGTTGGTGTGGTTATCCAATTCATACATGCAAACCTATCTAGCTTAATGTCCCAGTTGCCATGCCATATACCAACACTTTTTTCCCAGTTTAACTCTGAACCAGTGAGCTTACAGAACTTCTTAGCAAGATTGACGGCCCCTAACACGCTCTGGCGATCTTGACAGAATACGGCTATGTCGTCAGCGTACGCCAGTAATTTTACCTCTATAGAGTGTATCTTAAAACCTATTATGGCTGTTTGACGAATCACTGCTAAACAAAAAGGTTCAACATAAATAGCAAACAATAGGGGTGACAGTGGGCATCCTTGTCTTACAGAAGATCGTATAGGCACTCTCTCTGTAAGAGATTTATTTATTATGAGCTGTGCTGCACAATCTTTGTAGGCCATCATTACGCCATCTAAAATGGTGCTGCCAACATTCACATATCTTAATATGCTGGACAGATTCTCATGTGAAACCCTATCAAATGCTTTCGCCAGGTCGAATTGCAGCATAGCAACTTGACCTTCCATGTCATCGCAGCACTCTAACACATTTCTGGCAATGTGCGTATTGGTAAGGATTGTTCGCCCTTTGATACGGCACGTCTGATGCGGCCCGACAAGCTGTTTAATCACGCTTTGCACCCTCTTCGCCAGTACCTTCATGAATACTTTGTAATCAGTATTTGTAAGGCTGATAGGCCTGTACGATGTTACTGACAGTAGCTTGTCACGGTCATCCGTTTTTGGGATCAGAACGATATGGGCTGCTCTAAAGGACGGTGGCACCTGACTTTTATTATAGGCCTCATTGAACACGCGGTACAGAATATATACCAGCTCATTGGCGAAAGCCTTGTAAAATGCGGCTCCAAGTCCGTCTGGTCTCGGTGACTTGCCTGCAGGCATTTCCTCGATAGCAGTCTCAATTTCGCGCACGCTTATCGCTTCCTCCAGGCGTTCTTTGTCGTCATCTTCTATCTTTGGCATATCGGACATAAACTCCGTCATGAAATCGTCACTGACTGGGGTAACGTTGCTAAATAACTCGCTATAATAATCCACGAAAGCTTGCTCTACAATTTTTGTTCACCCGTCACCTCGTTTTGATAGCGGATCTGTCTGATTTCGTTTTTTGATGCATGCCTTTTCTCGTCGCTTAGAGATCGTTTATTTGGTGCTTCCCCAAGCCATAAGCGTTCGCTCCGCGCTCGAATCAGAGCTGCCCTGTATTTTTCGTTGTCTATAACCTCTAGTTCACTTTTGGTTCTTCTTATTTCGGCTGCCACTTTTTCCGGTTCGAAACTCACTGTGTTTACCAAAAATTCCAGCTGGCATTGAAGTTCTTTTTCTTTCTTCATTTCCTTTCGACGCTTGATGCTCCCTTTTTCAATCGCAGCCATTTTGAGTTCAGTTTTAAATTCTTCCCAGGCAAATCCGTAATTTTCTGGCTCATTATTCATTAGCCACCCCAGTTTTTCCTTGACTCCGTTAACAAAAGCTTCATCATCGAGTAGTTTAGCGTTGAACTTCCACAGGTTCCAGTTGAATCGCTGCTGCTTTGGCTTATTGCCAATGGTGAAACTCACAAGGCAATAATCGGAGAATGAAACAGGTATAACCGTATAACTATTGCAGCCTTGCTTGACTATTTCACTGGGTGTGCGTGAATTGTGGCCGCCCACCGATCGTTATCGTGCGACCTAGATCTTCCATGTTATAGTCAGCCACTAAGGATAGGAGCAAGTCAGCGCTTCGGTCACTTGTATATACCAGTTTAGACCGATCTTCGGCACAACAAACACAGTTAAAATCTCCAAGCTAAATAACGTACCTGTCACATTGCATATATTGCTTAAGGTCTTCAAAAAAATAACATCGCTCACATACACTGTTGGGAGCATAGACACAAATCAAGCGCCACCCTTTTTCAGCTGGCGAAAAATCCAAGACGATAAGGCGTCCCGTTTCAGACACAGTAATCATTTCCTCTATAATTCCAACACTTTTACGTATCAACACAACACAGCCAGCAGATTTTCCGACGGCATGACATACACAGATGTTGTAATTTGTTTTAAAAGGCGACACCATACGATCGGTCTGCTCTTGCTTTTCCACCTTTGTCTTTTGTACCGCAACTAAGTCAAGCTGTTTTTCCATGCATAGGCGGCTAAGCTGATATTGCCTTCGCCTCGTTGACAAGCCCCTGACATTATTTGTCGCTACATTTATCGAGTAATTGCAGTTGTTCGCCATTTTAAAGCATGCTTATAGAATCGTGTGATGTCATTACACACATGACTGCCACAACCACATCGTGCGTGTAGTAAAAACTCAAGAAATGGTACGAACAAAGAACATCCGACAAAGTCCTCAACTGTACCTTGAAGGTGCATCTCGAAGTTCCCTTGAATCCTTCCATTTTGATTCAGGACCGGTTAGGCGCCTTCGACGGCACCGATTCTGTACCCTAAGTGGGCGTCGCCGCCGGTCTTCGGTCCGGCGGGATGTTCGGTTTTGGGCGTAATGTCGCCCGACTTCCCCCCGTTGTTTTTGCCGGGGGTTCATCATTAGCCAGTTGGCCTTGCTGTCCATCCTGGATATCCTCTTCTTCATGCGTCCTTTTCGTGACAGTACCAGTTGTGCCTGGCTCGTTTGAATCCATTGCGCCATCATCGCTTGCCTCCATTTCATTGCCTTTTGAAGCTGAAGATCCTTCATCGCTCTCAGAGTGTGTTGAAGGCGGCTCCAGTTTAGAAGTCGGGGCAGCTGGAGAATTACTGGGCTTAGCTTCGTGCTGTACTCCAGACTTTTGCTCTTGAGGCTTTGCATCTTCATTATTCGGTCCTGCTCCTTTAGAGGTTTCCTCGACGTCTGCTTCGTCCATGAGCAGGTCGGTGACATCATCCTTTGCCACTTTATGTGTTACAGAAGCGTAAGTTTCACGCACTGTTCCTCTTCGTGTCCATAACGATGACAAAGAGCGCTGCGCGGAACACGACACTCGCGTCGGATGTGGCCCGTATTGCGACAGCGCAGGCATAACGGGGCACCACAACCAGAGCAAGTTCACCTGCAATACGGAGCAGATGTGGTAGGTCGTCCTCCGTCACACCTGTCTTCAAAATAATAGTCACCAGGCGCGTCGAGGATGCTTTGTCGTGCACGCCTTGAACACGCCACCGTTCCCGGGACACTTCCGTCACTTTGCCATACGGCAAAAACGCCGCTCGTATGTCATCGTCCGGCACGTTTTGAAGCATCCAATGTAATTTTATGTGCAGTGCTTGACTGGCAGGGTCTACCACGAGGCAGCGGCGTTCTTTCACCGTCACCTCCTTCCTAGACAAGAGTTTTTCACACCGTCTTCATTTCTGAAGGTCACTGCCCATACATGACTCATCTGGTACGCCCCCAGGGCGATAACTTCAGACAGCAAGCCCAGGCTCGCCAATGCATCACGGAAGTTTTCAACTCGGTATGGCCTTGCCCGCACATCGGCATGCAAAAAAAATGGTATTCAAAACAACTCGCCCTGTTGGTAGCTGAGGCAGGAGCACTTGGTATTCCGATTCATCAGAGTCAAACATCCTGTTACCGCGGCCGTGGTGGGCCGCTGAAGCCGCTCCTACGGAGCTCATGTTGAACACGTCCGTTCGCTAGCGCGTCCGGAAGTGGAATACAGACGGGGGCGCTGTTGTTTTCCGCACTTAACCGCCCGATAGAGAGAGATTAACGATCTGAAGTGAATTCCGTGCACCGCGCAGCGTGCTGTTCTACGCGTTTATATTTTAGGTAACTAATTTTTTAAATAATGCTGTTCACTACAGTGTAGGAGGAAAAAAAAACGTTTTTTGAGTCATACTACTGAACGTCCGGACCATCCGGACCATGAGAAAGAAATAACAAGAAGAATAAGATTGGGATGGAGCGCATTTGGCAAGCACTCGCAGATTATGACTAGCAGCTTACCGGCATCGCTCAAGAGGAAAGTATACAACAGTTGCATCTTGCCTGTACTCCCCTATGGGGCTGAAACGTGGAGGCTAACCAAGATAGTTCTACTTAAGTTGAGGACAACCCAGAGGGCTATGGAACGAAAAATGGTAGGGGTAACATTAAGAGATAGAAAGCGTGCAGAGTGGGTCAGAGAAATAGCTCAAGTTACCGATATTCTAGTGGAAATTAAGAAGAAGAAATGGACATGGGCAGGACATGTAGTGCGAAGAGAGGATAACCGATGGTCGCTCAGGGTAACAAACTGGATTCCAAGGGAAGGAAAGCGTAGCAGGGGGCGGCAGAAAGTTAGGTGGGCGGATGAGATTAAGAAGTTCGCAGGGGTCAAGTGTATGCAGCTAGCACAGAACCGGGTTAAGTGGAGAAATGTGGGAGAGGCCTTCGCCCGGTGTCACGAAATCGGCGCCCATTTTCATCAAGCCGGTACGGCGCGAGGCCCGCACGGCGTCGCGTGGAAGGCATGGAGAGAAAAGCCCCCTTCCCCGCGCGGGAGAGCGCGTAGCTTTGTACGCGTTGCCGTCACCCTTTTTCCCATTGCCCGGGGAGGACGGTGGTTGATCGGACTGGAATCAGCCGGAAAATTCCAGCATCTTCTATGGGACCTGGCCAATGGCGACGCGCGGCTCGACGGGAGGAAGAGAGAGCGCTATAACCAGCGAAGCTAAGTGCGTGTGCGCGCTAGCTTTAACGCGTGCTAACAAACAGACGCGGCGCGCCCTATTTAAAGAGACCGCGCCGCTTGATGAGTCAGTCAGTCAGTCAGTAAGTTCGTCAGTGTTTTGCGACGTGCTCGCCTGTGCTTCGGCTGGACTCCCGGGGATCACTCGCTGCTGGCAAGCCCACGGACTTTCAAGGGAGCGGCGCTCGTCTCGTATGGCGGCCACATCGTGACTCTTGAGGCGTCGGACTGCAACAGTGCCCGGTGAACAATTTGGTGTTTGTTTATGTAACTCTCTCGTGTTTGATCTGTTGTAATGCCTGTGTTATTGAATCATTCTGTAGTTGCATGCTTAGCGTTTGTATTCTGTGAACCTCTCGTCTGTTGTATTTCACGTGATCTTGTGTATTCATTGTATCGTCTCTTGCTCTACATAAATTGTTTTGTTTGTTACTTCTGACTCCGATCCTTACTCTGGTTTGAACCGGCGACCACTGGGCACCAAACGACCACCCCCTTCTGTCACTACAAGGTAGTTGAATTCCGGCAGAGCTTGCCACGCAGGTCGAGGGCATCTCCTTTGCGACCGGAACAGCTACCCCCAATCACTCTAAGGGTGTTTGGGAGTGTGCGCACCGTTAAGGGCGCATCGTTAATAATACCCCCAAATTATTAACGGGTGACACCCGGCAGTGGGTATAATCAGGCTGATAATGATGATGATTGAACATAGAAAATGTCCTAAGCCAGAGATACTGAGGCCATCTAGTGCGGCAGCTGGTTCGAGGGCAGCCAAACCCGCAACGTTAGGCATAGCGTATGGAAGATATAAACCTTTACGGAAAAAAGAAAGCGGCATAAAAGAGGGCCCGTCCGGGATTTGAACCCGGGACCTCTCGCACCCAAAGCGAGAATCATACCCCTAGACCAACGGGCCAGACGGAGACGCTGTTGTTTTCCGCTCTTAACCGCCCAATAGAGAGAGATTAACGATCTGAAGCGAATTCTGTACACCCCGCAGCGTGCAGTTCTACGCGTTTATATTTTAGGTAACTAAATGGTGAAATAATGCGGTTCACTAATGTGTAGGAGGAAAAAAAAACGTTTTTTGAGACATACTATTAAACGTAGAAAATGTCCTAAGCCAGAGATACTGAGGCCATCTAGTGCGGCAGCTGGTTCGAGGGTAGCCAAACCCGCAACGTTAGGCATAGCGTATGGAAGATATAAACCTTTACGGCAAAAAGAAAGCGCCATAAAAGAGGGCCTGTCCGGGATTTGAACCCGGGACCTCTCGCACCCAAAGCGAGAATCATACCCCTAGACCAACAGGCCGGTCGGAGGCGCTGTTGTTTTCCGCACTTAGCCTCCCAATAGAGAGAGATTAACGATCTGAAGTGAATTCTGTGCACCGCGCAGCGTGCTGTTCTACGCGTGTATATTTTTTCGGTAACTAATTTTTTATATAATGCTGTTCACTACAGTGTAGGAGGAAAAAAAAAACGTTTTTTGAGACATACTATTGAACGTCCGGACCATCCGGACCATGAAAAAGAAATAACAAGAAGAATAAGATTGGGATGGAGCGCATTTGGCAAGCACTCGCAGATTATGACTAGCAGCTTACCGGTATCGCTCAAGGGGAATGTATACAACAGTTGCATCTTGCCTGTACTCACCTATGGGGCTGAAACGTGGAGGCTAACCAAGAGAGTTTAAGTTGAGGACAACCCAGAGGGCTATGGAACGAAAAATGGTAGGGGTAACATTAAGAGATAGAAAGCGTGCAGAGTGGGTCAGAGAAATAACTCAAGTTACCGACATTCCAGTGTAAATTAAGAAGAAATGGACATGGGCAGGACATGTTGTGCGAAGAGAGGGTAACCGATGGTCGCTTAGGATAACAAACTGGATTCCAAGGGAAGGAAAGCGTAGCAGGGGGCGGCAGAAAGTTAGGTGGGCGGATGAGATAAAGAAGTTCGCAGGGGTCAAGTGTATGCAGCT
The DNA here is from genome assembly GCF_055883805.1 of Amblyomma maculatum. Taxonomy (NCBI): domain Eukaryota; kingdom Metazoa; phylum Arthropoda; class Arachnida; order Ixodida; family Ixodidae; genus Amblyomma; species Amblyomma maculatum. The sequence goes on from NC_139350.1 coordinate 124,214,586, forward strand.
AGCACTGAACCGGGTTAAGCGGAGAAATGTGGAGAGGCCTTCGCCATGCAGTGGGTATAATCAGGCTGATGATGATGATGATTGAACGTAGAAAATGTCCTAAGCCAGAGATACTGAGGCCATCTAGTGCGGCAGTTGGTTCGAGGGTAGCCAAACCCGCAACGTTAGGCATAGCGTATGGAAGATATAAACCTTTAAGGAAAAAAGAAAGCGGCATAAAACAGGGCCCGTCCGGGATTTGAACCCGGGACCTCTCGCACCCAAAGCGAGAATCATACCCCTAGACCAACGGGCTTTTTTTTTGTTTATTTCCTGGCTTTGGTTCATACCATTTCACAAGAACACAACACGAATAACACAAAACAAAGTACATATTGGAAGGTCATCATCAGCCAATGTCAGGCTGGCTTCGTCTCAGTACATTAAAACTCCCGCAACGACAGCAAAGGCTCTACCCTTGAGAGCCATTCGGCAGGTTCAGCAGCCACTTTCTGTATGGCAATAAACCAATTCACACTTTCTCGAAAGTATATTCTAGCGGGTCGAGCATCCCTGTCGCAGTGATAGCCCGCCATTCTGGAGCGCCATATAGAGTGGAGGCCCATGAGCATGATTAAATCATACGGAACGCCATCTTAATTATCAATGCTTAAATACCGGATGCCGTGGGAGTCTAGTGGAAATTCTTTCTTTATCGTACGTTGCAAAACATCCCAGAAATAAACCCCTTGCCAACAATGCAAAAAAAAACATGGTCTATTGTTTCCGGACGGGGTCGCTGTTTTTTTCCGCACTTAACCGCCCAATAGAGAGAGATTAACGATCTTAAGTGAATTCAGTGCACCGCGCATCGTGCAGTTCTACGCCTTTATATTTTAGGTAACTAAAACCTTAGATATGCGGATGATACCACTTTAATTGCAAAAAATGAAGTGGAACTCAAGAGACTTCTGATCCGCGTACAAGAAGAGAGAGAAGTTTGGGCTTAAACTGAACATTAAAAAGACAAAGATCATGGCGTCTTGCTCTATCAAGTCCTGGAGCATCAATGGACAAGAAGTGGAAGCTGTGACAGATTTTCTGTTCTTGGGCTCCAAGATTACCTCGGAAGGAGACTGCAGCCATGAAATTAGGAGACGCCTGCTTCTGGGAAAGAGAGCAATGGTTAGCCTTGACCGCCTAGTCAAAAGCAGAGACATTAGTCTGCCAACCAAGATCCGTATAACTCGTGCTATGGTCTTTCCAGTTGTGATGTATGGATGCGACAGTTGGACTATGAAAAAGGCTGACCGCAGAAGAATTGACGCGTTTGAATTGTGGTGCTGGCGAAGACTCTTGAGAGTTCCTTGGACTGCCAGAAGATCAAATCAGTCGATATTGTCGACCATAAACCCTGACTGCTCATTGGAGGGTCAAATTTTAAAGTTAAAGCTCAGCTACTTTGGTCATCTGATGAGAAGAGAGGAGTCGCTGGAGAAAGATTTGATGTTGGGAAAGGTTGAGGGTCGCCGGAGAAGGGGTAGGCAGCGAACGCGATGGTTAGATGGCATCCTCGAGGCACTGCAGATGAAGTTATGTGATGTTAGGAAGATAGTGAGAGACCGGAAAGCGTGGCGTGACATGGTCCATAGGGGACACGACTGAACGACTAAACTGAACTGAATTGGTGACATAATGCTGTTCACTACTGTGCAGGAGGGACAAAAAAAAAACGTTTTTTGAGACATACAATTAAACGTAGCAAATGTCCTAAGCCAGAGATACTGAGGCAATCTAGTGCGGCAGCTGGTACGAGGGTAGCCAAACCCGCAACGTTAGGCATAGGGTATGGAAGATATAAACCTTTACGGAAAAAAAGAAAGCGGCATAAAAGAGGGCCCGTCCGGGATTTGAACCCGGGACCTCTCGCACCCAAAGCGAGAATCATACCCCTAGACCAACGGGCCATTTTTTTTCTTTATTGCATGGAAAAACTTCCGTAAAAAGGAACAACTACACTTACTTAAACATGTCCATGTATAAAGTTACCGGGCTGCTTAATACGAGCCCGTCATATCCCCAGCCCGACAATGCACAATCATCAGAACATCAAAAGTCTGGGAGACATACACATGCGTCTAGATACGGCATCCAGTCTGGAGGTTCTTCACGTGCAGCATATACACTTCTCACCAAAGCACACTGCTCCCGAAAAACGGATTTGGACGATCTTGGTGGCTCTGCATGCCTGTCGATCATGCGGCTTTTCCAAAGGCTGAACAGTCCCATCAACACAAATAGATCGTAAGGCACGACAGAGTTTTTGTCAGGAGGCAAAAATCTAATTGTATAAGGCGTAATTTCAATGTCCTTTTTAAGAGTTCTTTGTAGTATGTCCCAAAAGAACATAGCATCACGGCACAGAATAAAGCAATGATCAATTGTCTCAGGCACGTTACAGAGACGACAATTTACCGACCAGGGCACAAACATCTCCTTATTGTGAAGAAATGTCTTGACAGGCAACGTCGCTGTATGCAATTTGAAAAAGAACGTTTTTGCAGCTGCCTGAATGCACATTTGCCTAACACGCTTTAGAACAGTGGTGTCCAAAAACCCCAGATAAGGCTGCCGATACAACGGTGTAGGGAACAAAGACTCAGTGAGAGCCTGGGTCATCTGCTTTCTCGAGAGGCTATACAGGTAATCTACAGAGAAACGCACAGTGAGAAAATTGAAAGTGTCAGCAACCTCCTTAAGGAATCCCCATAAACGCCCCTCACGAGCCTGCCCAGTTGGTGCGAATAAGTAAGGCAAATGTGGACTAAGGCTTGAGACTGTAGTAGCTTGAGACTGTAGTAGCTTGAGACTTGAGACTAAGCTTGAGACTGTAGTAGGCTTTCAAACAGACTTTCTAAGACTGATTCCTTCACTGGATGACGAAAGTAAAGCGCACCTATAAACACCGATAACGTTGCAGGAGATAGAATCTGCAATAGATGACCTGACACCTGGGAAGGCCCTTGGGCCGGATGGGCTAAGCGCTGCCTTCTTTAAAACTTTTCAGCAGTATGCGGCTCACTTTATGCTCTGTGTAATCACTGAAGCTTATGAACGTAATACTGTTCCATTGTCTTTCTCTACATCGCACATTGTCCTAATACCCAAGACAGATGATCCGGAGAAACGACTGTTGGTGGGGGCATATCGACCGATTAGCCTCTCTAAAGTTGACTACAAGGTGTAAAAGAAGGTTTTAGCAAAACGACTGCAAATCGTAATAAAGAAATTGGTTGGGTCTCATCAAACGTGTGGCATCAAGTGTCGATCCATTGCCCCTAGACCAACGGGCCGGACGGAGGCGCTGTTGTTTTCCGCATTTAACTGCCCAATAGAGAGAGATTAACGATCTGAAGCGAATTCTGTACACCGCGCAGCGCGCAGTTCTACGCGTTTATATTTTAGGTAACTAATTGGTGAAATAATGCTGTTCACTAATGTGTAGGAGGAAAAAAAGACGTTTCTTGAGACATACCATTAAACGTAGAAAATGTCCTAAGCCAGAGATACTGAGGCCATCTAGTGCGGCAGCTGGTTCGAGGCTAGCCAAACCCGCAACGTTAGGCATAGCGTATGGAAGATATAAACCTTTACGGCAAAAAGAAAGCGGCATAAAAGAGGGCCCATCCGGGATTTGAACTCGGGACCTCTCGCACCCAAAGCGAGAATCATACCCCTAGACCAACAGGCCGGTCGGAGGCGCTGTTGTTTTCCGCACTTAACCGCCCAATAGAGAGAGATTAACGATCTGAAGTGAATTCTGTGCACCGTGCAGCGTGCTGTTCTACGCGTGCATATTTTTTCGGTAACTAATTTTTTATATAATGCTGTTCACTACAGTGTAGGAGGAAAAAAAACGTTTTTTGAGACCTACTATTGAACGTCCGGACCATCTGGACCATGAAAAAGAAATAACAAGAAGAAAAAGATTGGGATGGAGCGCATTTGGCAAGCACTCGCAGAGTATGACTAGCAGCTTACCGGTATCGCTCAAGAGGAAAGTATACAACAGTTGCATCTTGCCTGTACTCACCTATGGGGCTGAAACGTGGAGGCTGACCAAGAGAGTTCAACTTAAGTTGAGGACAACCCAGAGGGCTATGGAACGAAAAATGATAAGGGTAACATTAGGAGATAGAAAACGTGCTGAGCGGGTCAGAGAAATAACTCCAGTTACCGACATTCTAGTGGAAATTAAGAAGAAATGGACATGGGCAGGACATGTATTGCGAAGAGAGGATAACCGATGGTCGCTTAGGGTAACAAACTGGATTCCAAGGGAAGGAAAGCGTAGCAGGGGGCGGCAGAAAGTTAGGTGGGCGGATGAGATTAAGTTCGCAGGGGTCAAGTGTATGCAGCTAGCACAGAACCGGGTTAAGTGGAGAAATGTGGAGAGGCCTTCGCCCTGCAGTGGGTATAATCAGGGTGATGATGATGATGATGATTGAACGTAGAAAATGTCCTAAGCCAGAGATACTGAGGCCATCTAGTGCGGCAGCTGGTTCGAGGGTAGCCGAACCCGCAACGTTAAGCATAGCGTATGGAAGATATAAACCTTTACGGAAAAAAGAAAGCGGAGTAAAAGAGGGCCCGTCCGGGATTTGAACCCGGGACCTCTCGCACCCAAAGCGAGAATCATACCCCTAGACCAACGGGCCGGTGGGAGGCGCTGTTGTTTTCCGCTCTTAACCGCCCAATAGAGAGTGATTAACGATCTGAAGCGAATTCTGTACACCCCGCAGCGTGCAGTTCTACGCGTTTATATTTTCTGTAACTAATTGGTGAAATAATGCGGTTCACTAATGTGTAGGAGGGAAAGAAAAGTTTTTTGAGACATACTATTAAACGTAGAAAATGTCCTAAGCCAGAGATACTGAGGCCATCTTTACGGCAAAAAGAAAGCGGCATAAAAGAGGGCCCGTCCGGGATTTGAACCCGGGACCTCTCGCACCCAAAGCGAGAATCATACCAGATGGGGGCGCTGTTTTCTTTTTTTTCTTTATTGCCGGACAATGCACAGTTTACATGAGATAAAACACGCCAACCTGTCTTCAGCTGGCGAGACAAATTAAAATTTCTTCAGGCACACTAACTCATCAAATACATCGATCCACTCAGGAGGTTCGGGTAATGCCTGATACACTTCTCTCATGTATACCATACTCTGAATGAAATTTTCGCGTACAGAGAGAACATTTGGATCTGCGTGACGCACTGCCATTCTTGTTTGCCACAGACTGTGAAGGCCTAGGAGCATAAGCATGTCATAGGGAATTTCATCACTTTTCACTGGGAGATACCGGATGCCGTAGGGTGTAATGGGCAGCTGTTTCTTTAGAGTTCGTTGCAATATGTCCCAATGGAAGATAGGGTCCCAGCACTCGATGAAAACGTGTTCAATTGTTTCCGCTTTTTTGCACAATAGACAATTAATTGTCCATGGAACGAATATGCCCTTCTGGTGTAGCCATGCTTTTACGGGGAGGGTGTTCGTGTGTAACTTAAAAAAGAAGGATTTAATGTGAGGTCTAAGTGGCATTTTTTTGACCCTCTTCAACACATCCCTTCCTGGGCCTTCACAGTAAATTACTCTGTACAATGGAGCTGGTAGTAGGTTTTCCAGCAAGTCAGCATACAATTTCTTTTTTGTAACAGAACACAGGTAATTCAATGAGAACCGAGCATGCAGCATACGGAAAGAAACCACAACTTCATGAAAGTAGCCAGTCACGCGACGGCACCTTATATCACTGGTTGTAACAATGAATCCAGGCAGCGCTATCGCGAGTCGAACTTCCATAACTGTGCGCAAAAAACTGTCCCTTTGATCCCGTAGAAAAAAGAAACGTGACACAATCTGCCTAATAAACAAATGAGATAGGCCCAGGCCTCCATCGCGGAAAAGATTAGTGCGGCTGACTCTCTCCCAAGTTGAGCCCCTTTTCAATACAGCAAAAACAAGTTGCATTTTCTGTACATTGGCACGGCTCATACACAGCACCTGCAGCACGTACCATTCTTTAGCTATCAAAAACAAATTGCACACAGTAGCACGCGCAAAGATTGAAAGGCCACGACCCTGCCAATTTCCCATCTTCTCCCTTATTCTATCCGTTGCCTCACTCCAGTACTCTGCGGGATTCTGATAGTGCTCGAGTGGTACACCAAGATACGTCGTTGGTGAGGTTATCCAATTCATACATGCAAACCTATCTAGCTTAATGTCCCAGTTGCCATGCCATATACCAACACTTTTTTCCCAGTTTAACTCTGAACCAGTGAGCTTACAGAACTTCTTAGCAAGATTGACGGCCCCTAACACGCTCTGGCGATCTTGACAGAATACGGCTATGTCGTCAGCGTACGCCAGTAATTTTACCTCTATAGAGTGTATCTTAAAACCTATTATGGCTGTTTGACGAATCACTGCTAAACAAAAAGGTTCAACATAAATAGCAAACAATAGAGGTGACGTGGGCATCCTTGTCTTACAGAAGATCGTATAGGCACTCTCTCTGTAAGAGATTTATTTATTATGAGCTGTGCTGCACAATCTTTGTAGGCCATCATTACGCCATCTAAAATGGTGCTGCCAACATTCACATGCCTTAATATGCTGAACAGATTCTCATGTGAAACCCTATCAAATGCTTTCGCCAGGTCGAATTGCAGCATAGCAACTTGACCTTCCATGTCATCGCAGCACTCTAACACATTTCTGGCAATGTGCGTATTGGTAAGGATTGTTCGCCCTTTGATACGGCACGTCTGATGCGGCCCGACAAGCTGTTTAATCACGCTTTGCACCCTCTTCGCCAGTACCTTCATGAATACTTTGTAATCAGTATTTGTAAGGCTGATAGGCCTGTACGATGTTACTGACAGTAGCTTGTCACGGTCATCCGTTTTTGGGATCAGAACGATATGGGCTGCTCTAAAGGACGGTGGCACCTGACTTTTATTATAGGCCTCATTGAACACGCGGTACAGAATATATACCAGCTCATTGGCGAAAGCCTTGTAAAATGCGGCTCCAAGTCCGTCTGGTCTCGGTGACTTGCCTGCAGGCATTTCCTCGATAGCAGTCTCAATTTCGCGCACGCTTATCGCTTCCTCCAGGCGTTCTTTGTCGTCATCTTCTATCTTTGGCATATCGGACATAAACTCCGTCATGAAATCGTCACTGACTCGGGTAACGTTGCTAAATAACCCACTATAATAATCCACGAAAGCTTGCTCTACAATTTTTGTTCACCCGTCACCTCGTTTTGATAGCGGATCTGTCTGATTTCGTTTTTTGATGCATGCCTTTTCTCGTCGCTTAGAGATCGTTTATTTGGTGCTTCCCCAAGCCATAAGCGTTCGCTCCGCGCTCGAATCAGAGCTGCCCTGTATTTTTCGTTGTCTATAACCTCTAGTTCACTTTTGGTTCTTCTTATTTCGGCTGCCACTTTTTCCGGTTCGAAACTCACTGTGTTTACCAAAAATTCCAGCTGGCATTGAAGTTCTTTTTCTTTCTTCATTTCCTTTCGACGCTTGATGCTCCCTTTTTCAATCGCAGCCATTTTGAGTTCAGTTTTAAATTCTTCCCAGGCAAATCCGTAATTTTCTGGCTCATTATTCATTAGCCACCCCAGTTTTTCCTTGACTCCGTTAACAAAAGCTTCATCATCGAGTAGTTTAGCGTTGAACTTCCACAGGTTCCAGTTGAATCGCTGCTGCTTTGGCTTATTGCCAATGGTGAAACTCACAAGGCAATGATCGGAGAATGAAACAGGTATAACTGTATAACTATTGCATCCTTGCTTGACTATTTCACTGGGTGTGCGTGAATTGTGGCCGCCCACCGATCGTTATCGTGCGACCTAGATCTTCCATGTTATAGTCAGCCACTAAGGATAGGAGCAAGTCAGCGCTTCGGTCACTTGTATATACCAGTTTAGACCGATCTTCGGCACAACAAACACAGTTAAAATCTCCAAGCTAAATAACGTACCTGTCACATTGCATATATTGCTTAAGGTCTTCAAAAAAAATAACATCGCTCACATACACTGTTGGGAGCATAGACACAAATCAAGCGCCACCCTTTTTCAGCTAGCGAAAAATCCAAGACGATAAGGCGTCCCGTTTCAGACACAGTAATCATTTCCTCTATAATTCCAACACTTTTACGTATCAACACAACACAGCCAGCAGATTTTCCGACGGCATGACATACACAGATGTTGTAATTTGTTTTAAAAGGCGACACCATACGATCGGTCTGCTCTTGCTTTTCCACCTTTGTCTTTTGTACCGCAACTAAGTCAAGCTGTTTTTCCGTGCATAGGCGGCTAAGCTGATATTGCCTTCGCCTCGTTGACAAGCCCCTGACATTAATTGTCGCTACATTTATCGAGTAATTGCAGTTGTTCGCCATTTTAAAGCATGCTTATAGAATCGTGTGATGTCATTACACACATGACTGCCACAACCACATCATGCGTGTAGTAAAAACTCAAGAAATGGTACGAACAAAGAACATCCGGCAAAGTCCTCAACTGTACCTTGAAGGTGCATCTCGAAGTTCCCTTGAATCCTTCCATTTTGACTCAGGACCGGTTAGGCGCCTTCGACGGCACCGATTCTGTACCCTAAGTGGGCGTCGCCGCCGGTCTTCGGTCCGGCGGGATGTTCGGTTTTGGGCGTAATGTCGCCCGACTTCCCCCCGTTGTTTTTGCCGGGGGTTCATCATTAGCCAGTTGGCCTTGCTGTCCATCCTGGATATCCTCTTCTTCATGCGTCCTTTTCGTGACAGTACCAGTTGTGCCTGGCTCGTTTGAATCCATTGCGCCATCATCGCTTGCCTCCATTTCATTGCATTTTGAAGCTGAAGATCCTTCATCGCTCTCAGAGTGTGTTGAAGGCGGCTCCAGTTTAGAAGTCGGGGCAGCTGGAGAATTACTGGGCTTAGCTTCGTGCTGTACTCCAGACTTTTGCTCTTGAATCTTTGCATCTTCATTATTCGGTCCTGCTCCTTTAGAGGTTTCCTCGACGTCTGCTTCGTCCATGAGCAGGTCGGTGACATCATCCTTTGCCACTTTATGTGTTACAGAAGCGTAAGTCTTCACGCACTGTTCCTCTTCGTGTCCATAACGATGACAAAGAGCGCTGCGCGGAACACGACACTCGCGTCGGATGTGGCCCGTATTGCGACAGCGCAGGCATAACGGGGCACCACAACCAGAGCAAGTTCACCTGCAATACGGAGCTGATGTGGTAGGTCGTCCTCCGTCACACCTGTCTTCAAAATAATAGTCACCAGGCGCGTCGAGGATGCTTTGTCGTGCACGCCTTGAACACGCCACCGTTCCCGGGACACTTCCGTCACTTTGCCATACGGCAAAAACGCCGCTCGTATGTCATCGTCCGGCACGTTTTGAAGCATCCAATGTAATGTTATGTGCAGTGCTTGATTGGCAGGATCTACCACGAGGCAGCGGCGTTCTTTCACCGTCACCTCCTTCCTAGACAAGAGTCTTTTCACACCGTCTTCATTTCTGAAGGTCACTGCCCATACATGACTCATCTGGTACGCCCCCAGGGCGATAACTTCAGACAGCAAGCCCAGGCTCGCCAATGCATCACGGAAGTTTTCAACTCGGTATGGCCTTGCCCGCACATCGGCATGCAAAAAAATGGTATTCAAAACAACTCGCCCTGTTGGTAGCTGAGGCAGGAGCACTTGGTATTCCGATTCATCAGAGTCAAACATCCTGTTACCGCGGCCCTGGTGGGCCGCTGAAGCCGCTCCTACGGAGCTCATGTTGAACACGTCCGTTCGCTAGCGCGTCCGGAAGTGGAATACAGACGGGGGCGCTGTTGTTTTCCGCACTTAACCGCCCAATAGAGAGAGATTAACGATCTGAAGTGAATTCCGTGCACCGCGCAGCGTGCTGTTCTACGCGTTTATATTTTAGGTAACTAAATTTTTAAATAATGCTGTTCACTACAGTGTAGGAGGAAAAAAAAACGTTTTTTGAGTCATACTACTGAACGTCCGGACCATCCGGACCATGAGAAAGAAATAACAAGAAGAATAAGATTGGGATGGAGCGCATTTGGCAAGCACTCGCAGATTATGACTAGCAGCTTACCGGCATCGCTCAAGAGGAAAGTATACAACAGTTGCATCTTGCCTGTACTCCCCTATGGGGCTGAAACGTGGAGGCTAACCAAGATAGTTCTACTTAAGTTGAGGACAACCCAGAGGGCTATGGAATGAAAAATGGTAGGGGTAACATTAAGAGATAGAAAGCGTGCAGAGTGGGTCAGAGAAATAGCTTAAATAATGCTGTTCACTACAGTGTAGGAGGAAAAAAAAACGTTTTTTGAGTCATACTACTGAACGTCCGGACCATCCGGACCATGAGAAAGAAATAACAAGAAGAATAAGATTGGGATGGAGCGCATTTGGCAAGCACTCGCAGATTATGACTAGCAGCTTACCGGCATCGCTCAAGAGGAAAGTATACAACAGTTGCATCTTGCCTGTACTCCCCTATGGGGCTGAAACGTGGAGGCTAACCAAGATAGTTCTACTTAAGTTGAGGACAACCCAGAGGGCTATGGAATGAAAAATGGTAGGGGTAACATTAAGAGATAGAAAGCGTGCAGAGTGGGTCAGAGAAATAGCTCAAGTTACCGACATTCTAGTGGAAATTAAGAAGAAGAAATGGAAATGGGCAGGACATGTAGTGCGAAGAGAGGATAACCGATGGTCGCTTAGGGTAACAAACTGGATTCCAAGGGAAGGAAAGCGTAGCAGGGGGCGGCAGAAAGTTAGGTGGGCGGATGAGATTAAGAAGTTCGCAGGGGTCAAGTGTATGCAGCTAGCACAGAACCGGGTTAAGTGGAGAAATGTGGGAGAGGCCTTCGCCCGGTGTCACGAAATCGGCGCCCATTTTCATCAAGCCGGTACGGCGCGAGGCCCGCACGGCGTCGCGTGGAAGGCATGGAGAGAAAAGCCCCCTTCCCCGCGCGGGAGAGCGCGTAGCTTTGTACGCGTTGCCGTCACCCTTTTTCCCATTGCCCGGGGAGGACGGTGGTTGATCGGACTGGAATCAGCCGGAAAATTCCAGCATCTTCTATGGGACCTGGCCAATGGCGACGCGCGGCTCGACGGGAGGAAGAGAGAGCGCTATAACCAGCGAAGCTAAGTGCGTGTGCGCGCTAGGTTTAACGCGTGCTAACAAACAGACGCGGCGCGCCCTATTTAAAGAGACCGCGCCGCTTGATGAGTCAGTCAGTCAGTCAGTAAGTTCGTCAGTGTTTTGCGACGTGCTCGCCTGTGCTTCGGCTGGACTCCCGGGGATCACTCGCTGCTGGCAAGCCCACGGACTTTCAAGGGAGCGGCGCTCGTCTCGTATGGCGGCCACATCGTGACTCTTGAGGCGTCGGACTGCAACAGTGCCCGGTGAACAATTTGGTGTTTGTTTATGTAACTCTCTCGTGTTTGATCTGTTGTAATGCCTGTGTTATTGAATCATTCTGTAGTTGCATGCTTAGCGTTTGTATTCTGTGAACCTCTCGTCTGTTGTATTTCACGTGATCTTGTGTATTCATTGTATCGTCTCTTGCTCTACATAAATTGTTTTGTTTGTTACTTCTGACTCCGATCCTTACTCTGGTTTGAACCGGCGACCGCTGGGCACCAAACGACCACCCCCTTCTGTCACTACAAGGTAGTTGAATTCCGGCAGAGCTTGCCACGCAGGTCGAGGGCATCTCCTTTGCGACCGGAACAGCTACCCCCAATCACTCTAAGGGTGTTTGGGAGTGTGCGCACCGTTAAGGGCGCATCGTTAATAATACCCCCATAATTATTAACGGGTGACACCCGGCAGTGGGTATAATCAGGCTGATGATGATTGAACGTAGAAAATGTCCTAAACCAGAGATACTGAGGCCATCTAGTGCGGCAGCTGGTTCGAGGGCAGCCAAACCCGCAACGTTAGGCATAGCGTATGGAAGATATAAACCTTTACGGAAAAAAGAAAGCGGCATAAAAGAGGGCCCGTCCGGGATTTGAACCCGGGACCTCTCGCACCCAAAGCGAGAATCATACCCCTAGACCAACGGGCCAGATGGAGACGCTGTTGTTTTCCGCTCTTAACCGCCCAATAGAGAGAGAATAACGATCTGAAGCGAATTCTGTACACCCCGCAGCGTGCAGTTCTACGCGTTTATATTTTAGGTAACTAAATGGTGAAATAATGCGGTTCACTAATGTGTAGGAGGAAAAAAAAACGTTTTTTGAGACATACTATTAAACGTAGAAAATGTCCTAAGCCAGAGATACTGAGGCCATCTAGTGCGGCAGCTGGTTCGAGGGTAGCCAAACCCGCAACGTTAGGCATAGCGTATGGAAGATATAAACCTTTACGGCAAAAAGCAGCATAAAAGAGGGCCCGTCCGGGATTTGAACCCGGGACCTCTCGCACCCAAAGCGAGAATCATACCCCTAGACCAACGGGCCATTTTTTTTCTTTATTGCATGGAAAAACTTCCGTAAAAAGGAACAACTACACTTACTTAAACATGTCCATGTCTAAAGTTACCGGGCTGCTTAATACGAGCCCGTCATATCCTTAGCCCGACAATGCACAATCATCAGAACATCAAAAGTCTGGGAGACATACACATGCGTCTAGATACGGCATCCAGTTTGGAGGTTCTTCACGTGCAGCATATACACTTCTCTCCAAAGCACACTGCTCCCGAAAAACGGATTTGGACGATCTTGGTGGCTCTGCATGCCTGTCGATCATGCGGCTTTTCCAAAGGCTGAACAGTCCCATCAACACAAATAGATCGTAAGGCACGACAGAGTTTTTGTCAGGAGGCAAAAATCTAATTGTATAAGGCGTAATTTCAATGTCCTTTTTAAGAGTTCTTTGTAGTATGTCCCAAAAGAACATAGCATCACGGCACAGAATAAAACAATGATCAATTGTCTCAGGCACGTTACAGAGACGACAATTTACCGACCAGGGCACAAACATCTCATTATTGTGAAGAAATGTCTTGGCAGGCAACGTCGCTGTATGCAATTTGAAAAAGAACGTTTTTGCAGCTGCCTGAATGCACATTTGCCTAACACGCTTTAGAACAGTGGTGTCCAAAAACGCCAGATAAGGCTGCCGATACAACGGTGTAGGGAACAAAGACTCAGTGAGAGCCTGGGTCATCTGCATTTTCGAGAGGCTATACAGGTAATCTACAGAGAAATGCACAGTGAGAAAATTGAAAGCGTCAGCAACCTCCTTAAGGAATCCCCATAAACGCCCCTCAGGAGCCTGCCCAGTTGGTGCGAATAAGTAAGGCAAATGTGAACTAAGACGCCTAATGAGCACAGTTACAAGAAACGGATGGTTTGCCGATTTGAAAAAGAAAAAACGGGAAACAAGTTGATGCACAAACAAGTGAACAAGGCCCACTCCACCAGAATCTAAGGGAAGAAACAAGTCACGCCGCATACGCTCCCATTGAGAGCGCCACACAAATGTTGCAAATATTCTGTGTATAACTTGTACTTTCCTCCTCGCACAATGCAGGACTTGAAGGACATACGCAAGCTTTGCAAACAAAAATATGTTACAGACCTGTGCCCTAGCAAACACTGAGAGTTCCCTACCGATCCAAGTCTCCGTTTGTCGCCGCATAGGTACGACTTGTGAATCCCAGTAGGCTGCGCTGTTACGAACTTGGTGCAGCGGAACCCCTAGGTACTGAGGAGGACTACAGTCCCAACATATGCCTCGAAACTGGCTTGGTCTAGTGCCCCAGTGTCCCAACCAAAAACCTTCGGATTTATCCAAATTAAGGGCCGCGCCTGATACATCGCAGAACTGTTCAGTCAAGTGTAAAGCCTCAAGTACACTCTTTTTGTCAGAACAAAAGAGGGCGATATCGTCCGCGTAAGCTAAAATCTTAACTTCACATTGAGCCAGAGAGAAACCACGGATGGCTGCACTGTTAATTATGCTGATACAGAGGTGTTCCAGATATAAGCTAAATAACAGTGGAGACAGTGGACATCCTTGACGAACAGATGATTCCAGTGGTATTGGTTTCGTTAGCTCCTGATTAACAATTAGTCTTGTATACGAGTTCATATAGCACAGCCTTATGCCTTTGAGCAAAACGTCACCAATGTTTGCATTCTCCAAGACCGCGAACAAGAAATTGTGCCGAACTTTATGAAACGCCTTTGCCAGGTCAATTTGAATCAGAGCTACTTGGCCTGTCTCATCTGATACTGTCTCGATTACTGAACGTGCAGTATGGATGTGTGTTTGAATACTGCACCCTCTGATACCACATACCTGATGCGAACATATCAAGTCCTTGATCACCAGCTGCAAACGAGAACAAAGGACCTTGGCAAAAATTTTGTAATCAACATTACAGAGTGAAATTGGACAATATCCTTCAACAGTTTTCAACCGATTAGTATCTTTGCTTTTGGGAATTAATATTGTGTGGCCTGAATAGAAAGTGGGAGGCAGGAAACCCACATCATAAGACGCTTGGAATACTTCCATCAAAACAGGCGTTAGGCAAGGCGAAAATGTTTTATAAAATTCACTAGTAATACCATCTGGGCCAGGAGATTTCTGGTTCTGAAGGTCTGAAATGGCTGATTTAATTTCTTCCAAAGCGATGGGTCCCTCTACTACAGCACACTTCTCATCGTCTAGTCGAGGAAAGTTCTCAAGTATGGAATTATAATCGAAACCCTGATTTGGATCTTTACAAATGCCGAACAGCTTTCGATAATAGTCATAGAAAGCAGCAAGAATACTAGGAGCATCACTATATGTGCAATCACCATAATGATTTTCCGATATTTCCTTCGTAAGAGCATTCTCTCTTTCATCACTGAGGGCCCGACGTGAAGGTTGCTGGTAAAGAAACCTTCGAGTCCTAGATCTTATTAGGGCCCCCTTGTATCTTTCCGTCGCAAATTGTTGAAGCTCTGCCTTTACGTTATTAATTTCTTCAACATAGGCACCCGGGCTAACCCTCTCTAGCTCATGTAGCTCAGTTAGAGTGCGCCCAAGCTCACGAAGGTGGTGTCTCTTTTGGAACGCGATTCTTGCAGAGGCTTCAATTGCTAAGTTTTTGGTTTCCTGTTTAAGCAAGTACCATTTTTGAAAAACTGACAGATCACGGCGTGACCATATGTCTTTCAAACAAGTAGGTACAGCACGCTTAAAGATTTCTTCTGAGAGCAGACAGTTATTCATTTTCCACAGTTCCCACCGAGGGTGAAGTATCTGCCGACTGTACCTCCCTACCTGAAGAGACACCATACAATGGTCACCGAAGAAGATGGGCCGCACCCAGTAACCAAAAAAATTTGCTAACATGTCTGCAGAAACATAAATTCTGTCAAGGCGGGCATTAGAGGAGAACTGAAAATGAGTGAAATGAATACTGTCGCCTTTTTCCTGCCCCACATCCACAAGGTTATATTCACAAGCCAAATCGTTAAGTAATACAGCACTAGGGTCATATCTCTTATATAATGCTGATCGGTCCTCATCCCTACAAACACAATTAAAATCACCACACAACATAATTTTGCGATCTGTGCAGAAATGATTAACTAATGAAAGAAAAAAATGCCTTCTGTCTCGCTGTTTTACAGGGGCGTAAACACAAATAATTCGCCACTGCAAAACTGAGATTGTGAGGTCACAGCATATAAGTCGTCCCTCGCCATCTATGCAATAAGACATGGCTGTCATCTCTAGTGGTTTGGCCAGGAATAGCATACACCCTCCGGACAAGCCTCTAGCGTGGCTAACAATAATGTTATATTCCGGCAAAAACGGCTCAAGAGCAGCTTCCGTCTCTTCATCGGAGGACAACTTTGTTTCCTGAATTGCTGCTACAGACACACTCCATTTCTTTAACAGATGTCTTAACTGCTGCTGTCTCCGACGGTTACGCATACCCCTGACGTTAAGGGTAGCGACTTGATATGCTGCGACGCTAGCCATTTTTGGTACTAGTCCTTTTAAACATCATCCCCTGGAATGGGGTGGCCCGCCTGCAAATTGGCGGCCTTTCGGGCAGACATCGCCCTCCTCTTTAAAGTCACCCTTCCTGTGGCCTCTACACAGTGTGCCTTCTGGCCAGCACCATCGATACAAACCTCGTCATCTGCGGGACGCTTCAAAGGCACTGTGTTGTCCATGTCCTCTTCTAAGACACTCAAAGCTTCGGCCCACGAACCTGATTGGAGCACATCGCTCGCTGCCACACTGACAGCCGACAGAGAACCGGACGCACCAGAGATCGGCGCCACATACGGCTCACTGTTACCCTCCAACGACGAAGGATAATCAATGACGAAGGAGGATAGGCGAGCATCCACTGGCAGTATCTTCTCCATTGACTCCACAGGAGGCATATCCAGACGTCCTTCAATGACAGGTGGTTCTTGGGCAGCAAGCGCCGCACTCTGAGTGGCACTCACAGGCTGGCAGGGGTCCGGCGGTTTTGGCTCTGGAGACGCTGGTTCTTGATGGCCAGTCACTGCAGTTTCTTCTGAGTTGATGTGAGGTGCAGAAGGCTTCTGGTCCCCATCAATTTGAGGTTCACGACCTAACTCACCAGTTACATCAACAACCTCTGACACATCCATGATATGTTCGGACGCCACGTCATCTTCTCGTGACCACTGGCCTTGACGCAGTCTGTTGGCATAATTTAATACACAGTTCTCCACAGTATGGGAAAAGCGCCGGCACTGGGTACATCGAGGCGTTCGGCACTGACGCCGTACATGACCTACCCGGCTGCATCGAAGACACAGTGGAGGTCTCCCTGGGATAAGCACTAATGCCTGCACCCCATAAACATTAAGAGTGTGAGGAATTGTACTTGCTGACACTCCGTCCTTGAGCGTGAGGGAGATTTCACGGTTCGCCGTTTCCATGTGCTCCATCCCTGGGCACCGCCAGTTTTCACGCTCCACAGATTGAATCGTTCCATAAGGCTCGAAAGCTTCCACAATCCTTCGGTGCTTCATATAGCGGGGAAGCCAAAGGAGCTTAACCTTGACATTCTTTGTATCCGGGTCGAACACCATGCACCGAAGTCCTTTCACAGGGAACTCTGCTCTGTTAATTAGCTTCTGCTTTGAAGAACTACTCTCGCAGGTAACCATCCACACGTGGCTCATTTGGTATTGACCAATGCACAAAATTTCCCGGAGGTCCAAAATCTGTGCAAGTGCGTCTCGAAAGTCAGGTGCTCGGTACGGGCGACCCTTAAGGTCGGCATGCAGGAAAACGGTATTAAGGACAACATTACCGGTGGGCAGGCGTGGAAGGACAACTTTGTACGTTTCAGTAGTGTCCTGAGGAGTCGAAAGACCTCGGCGAACGGCCGATGCGCTGTTTCCAGCAAGCAACATTTTCAGGCTCAGCCACCGAGAACGCCCTTCTTCCTCCAACGGGCCAGACGGGCGCGCAGTTGTTTTCTGCACTTAACCGCCCAATAGAAAGACATTAACGATCTGAAGCGAATTCTGTGCACCGCGCAGCGTGCAGTTCTACGCGTTTATATTTTAGGTAACTAATTGGTGGAATAATGCGGTTCACTAATGTGTAGGAGGAAAAAAAAACGTTTTTTGAGACATACTATTAAACGTAGAAAATGTCCTAAACCAGAGATACTGAGGCCATCTAGTGCGGCAGCTGGTTCGAGGGTAGCCAAACCCGCAACGTTAGGCATAGCATTGGAAGATATAAACCTTTACGGAAAAAAGAAAGCGGCATAAAAGAGGGCCCGTCCGGGATTTGAACCCGAGACCTCTCGCACCCAAAGCGAGAATCATACCCCTAGACCAACGGGCTGGTCGGAGGATCTCTTGTTTTCCGCACTTAACCGCCCAATAGAGAGAGATTAACGATCTGAAGTGAATTCTGTGCACCGCGCAGCGTCCTGTTCTACGCGTTTATATTTTAGGTAACTAATTTTTTAAGTAATGCTGTTCACTACAATGTAGGAAGGAAAAAAAACGTTTTTTTGAGACATACTGCTGAACGTCCGGACCATCCGGACCATGCAAAAGAAATAACAAGAAGAATAAGATTGGGATGGAGCGCATTTGCAAAGCACTCGCAGATTATTGCTAGCAGCTTACCGGTATCGCTCAAGAGGAAAGTATACAACAGTTGCATCTTGCCTGTACTCACCTATGGGGCTGATACGTGGAGGCTAACCAACAGAGTTCTACTTAAGTTGAGGACAACCCAGAGGGCTATGGAACGAAAAATGATAGGGGTAACATTAGGAGATAGAAAGCGTGCTGAGTGGGTCAGAGAAATAACTCCAGTTACCGACATTCTAGTGGAAATTAAGAAGAAGAAATGGACATGGGCAGGACATGTAGTGCGAAGAGAGGATAACCGATGGTCGCTTAGGGTAACAAACTGGATTCCAAGGGAAGGAAAGCGTAGCAGGGGGCGGCAGAAAGTTATGTGGGCGGATGAGATTAAGTTCGCAGGGGTCAAGTGTATGCAGCTAGCACAGAACCGTGTTAAGTGGAGAAATGTGGAGAGGCCTTCGCCCTGCAGTGGGTATAATCAGGCTGATGATGATGATGATTGAACGTAGAAAATCTCCTAAGCCAGAGATACTGAGGCCATCTAGTGCGGCAGCTGGTTCGAGGGTAGCCGAACCCGCAACGTTAAGCATAGCGTATGGAAGATATAAACCTTTACGGAAAAAAGAAAGCGGCATAAAAGAGGGCCCGTCCGGGATTTGAACCCGGGACCTCTCGCACCCAAAGCGAGAATCATACCCCTAGACCAACGGGCCGGTCGGAGGCGCTGTTTTCCGCTCTTAACCGCCCAATAGAGAGAGATTAACGATCTGAAGCGAATTCTGTACACCCCGCAGCGTCCAGTTCTACGCGTTTATATTTTCGGTAACTAATTGGTGAAATAATGCGGTTCACTAATGTGTAGGAGGGAAAGAAACGTTTTTTGAGACATACTATTAAACGTAGAAAATGTCCTAAGCCAGAGATACTGAGGCCATCTTTACGGCAAAAAGAAAGCGGCATAAAAGAGGGCCCGTCCGGGATTTGAACCCGGGACCTCTCGCACCCAAAGCGAGAATCATACCAGACGGGGGCGCTGTTTTTTGTTTTTCTTTATTGCCGGACAATGCACAGTTTACAAGAGATAAAACACGCCAACCTGTCTTCAGCTGGCGAGACAAATTAAAATTTCTTCAGGCACACTAACTCATCAAATACATCGATCCACTCAGGAGGTTCGGGTAATGCCTGATACACTTCTCTCATGTATACCATACTCTGAATGAAATTTTAGTGTACAGAGAGAACATTTGGATCTGCGTGACGCACTGCCATTCTTGTTTGCCACAGACTGTGAAGGCCTAGGAGCATAAGCATGTCATAGGGAATTTCATCACTTTTCACTGGGAGAAACCGGATGCCGTAGGGTGTAATGGGCAGCTGTTTCTTTAGAGTTCGTTGCAATATGTCCCAATGGAAGATAGGGTCCCAGCACTCGATGAAAACGTGTTCAATTGTTTCCGCTTTTTTGCACAATAGACAATTAATTGTCCATGGAACGAATATGCCGTTCTGGTGTAGCCATGCTTTTACGGGGAGGGTGTTCGTGTGTAACTTAAAAAAGAAGGATTTAATGTGAGGTCTAAGTGGCATTCTTTTGACCCTCTTCAACACATCCCTTCCTGGGCCTTCACAGTAAATTACTCTGTACAATGGAGCTGGTAGTAGGTTTTCCAGCAAGTCAGCATACAATTTCTTTTTTGTAACAGAACACAGGTAATTCAATGAGAACCGAGCATGCAGCATACGGAAAAAACCACAACTTCATGAAAGTAGCCAGTCACGCGACGGCACCTTATATCACTGGTTGTAACAATGAATCCAGGCAGCGCTCTCGCGAGTCGAACTTGCATAACTGTGCGCAAAAAACTGTCCCTTTGATCCCGCAGAAAAAAGAAACGTGACACAATCTGCCTAATAAACAAATGAGATAGGCCCAGGCCTCCATCGCGGACTGAGCGGAAAAGATTAGTGCGGCTGACTCTCTCCCAAGTTGAGCCCCTTTTAAATACAGCAAAAACTCGGTGCATTTTCTGTACATTGGCACGGCTCATACACAGCACCTGCAGCACGTACCATTCTTTAGCTATCAAAAACAAATTGCACACAGTAGCACGCGCAAACATTGAAAGGCCACGACCCTGCCAATTTCCCATCTTCTCCCTCATTCTATCCGTTGCCTCACTCCAGTACTCTGCGTGATTCTGATAGTGCTCGAGTGGTACACCAAGATACGTCGTTGGTGTGGTTATCCAATTCATACATGCAAACCTATCTAGCTTAATGTCCCAGTTGCCATGCCATATACCAACACTTTTTTCCCAGTTTAACTCTGAACCAGTGAGCTTACAGAACTTCTTAGCAAGATTGACGGCCCCTAACACGCTCTGGCGATCTTGACAGAATACTTCTATGTCGTCAGCGTACGCCAGTAATTTTACCTCTGTAGAGTGTATCTTAAAACCTATTATGGCTGTTTGACGAATCACTGCTAAACAAAAAGGTTCAACATAAATAGCAAACAATAGGGGTGACAGTGGGCATCCTTGTCTTACAGAAGATCGTATAGGCACTCTCTCTGTAAGAGATTTATTTATTATGAGCTGTGCTGAACAATATTTGCAGGCCATCATTACGCCATCTAAAATGGTGCTGCCAACATTCACATGCCTTAATATGCTGAACAGATTCTCATGTGAAACCCTATCAAATGCTTTCGCCAGGTCGAATTGCAGCATAGCAATTTGACCTTCCATGTCATCGCAGCACTCTAACACATTTCTGGCAATGTGCGTATTGGTAAGGATTGTTCGCCCTTTGATACGGCACGTCTGATGCGGCCCGACAAGCTGTTTAATCACGCTTTGCACCCTCTTCGCCACTACCTTCATGAATACTTTGTAATCAGTATTTGTAAGGCTGATAGGCCTGTACGATGTTACTGACAGTAGCTTGTCACGGTCATCCGTTTTTGGGATCAGAACGATATGGGCTGCTCTAAAGGACGGTGGCACCTGACTTTTATTATAGGCCTCATTGAACACGCGGTGCAGTATATATATATGCCAGCTCATTGGCGAAAGCCTTGTAAAATGCGGCTCCAGGTCCGTCTGGTCTCGGTGACTTGCCTGCAGGCATTTCCTCAATAGCAGTCTCAATTTCGCGCACGCTTATCGCTTCCTCCAGGCGTTCTTTGTCGTCATCTTCTATCTTTGGCATATCGGACATAAACTCCGTCATGAAATCGTCACTGACTCGGGTAACGTTGCTAAATAACTCGCTACAATAATCCACGAAAGCTTGATCTACAATTTTTGTTCACCCGTCCCCTCGTTTTGATAGCGGATCTGTCTGATTTCGTTTTTTGATGCATGCCTTTTCTCGTCGCTTAGAGATCGTTTATTTGGTGCTTCCCCAAGCCATAAGCGTTCACTCCGCGCTCGAATCAGAGCTGCCCTGTATTTTTCGTTGTCTATAACCTCTAGTTCACTTTTGGTTCTTCTTATTTCGGCTGCCACTTTTTCCGGTTCGAAACTCACTGTGTTTACCAAAAATTCCAGCTGGCATTGAAGTTCTTTTTCTTTCTTCATTTCATTTCGACGCTTGATGCTCCCTTTTTCAATCGCAGCCATTTTGAGTTCAGTTTTAAATTCTTCCCAGGCAAATCCGTAATTTTCTGGCTCATTATTCATTAGCCACCCCAGTTTTTCCTTGACTCCGTTAACAAAAGCTTCATAATCGAGTAGTTTAGCGTTGAACTTCCACAGGTTCCAGTTGAATCGCTGCTGCTTTGGCTTATTGCCAATGGTGAAACTCACAAGGCAATGATCGGAGAATGAAACAGGTATAACCGTATAACTATTGCAGCCTTGCTTGACTATTTCGCTGGGTGTGCGTGAATTGTGGCCGCCCACCGATCGTTATCGTGCGACCTAGATCTTCCATGTTATAGTCAGCCACTAAGGATAGGAGCAATTCAGCGCTTCGGTCCCTTGTATATACCAGTTTAGACCGATCTTCGGCACAACAAACACAGTTAAAATCTCCAAGCTAAATAACGTACCTGTCACATTGCATATATTGCTTAAGGTGTTCAAAAAAATAACATCGCTCACGTACACTGTTGGGAGCATAGACACAAATCAAGCGCCACCCTTTTACAGCTAGCGAAAAATCCAAGACGATAAGGCGTCCCGTTTCAGACAGAGTAATCATTTCCTCTATAATTCCAACACTTTTACGTATCAACACAACACAGCCAGCAGATTTTCCGACGGCATGACATACACAGATGTTGTAATTTGTTTTAAAAGGCGACACCATACGATCGGTCTGCTCTTGCTTTTCCACCTTTGTCTTTTGTACCGCAATTAAGTCAAGCTCTTTTTCCATGCATAGGCGGCTAAGCTGATATTGCCTTCGCCTCGTTGACAAGCCCCTGACATTAATTGTCGCTACATTTATCGAGTAATTGCAGTTGTTCGCCATTTTAAAGCATGCTTATAGAATCGTGTGATGTCATTACACACATGACTGCCACAACCACATCGTGCGTGTAGTAAAAACTCAAGAAATGGTACGAACAAAGAACATCCGGCAAAGTCCTCAACTGTACCTTGAAGGTGCATCTCGAAGTTCCCTTGAATCCTTCCATTTTGACTCAGGACCGGTTAGGCGCCTTCGACGGCACCGATTCTGTACCCTAAGTGGGCGTCGCCGCCGGTCTTCGGTCCGGCGCGATGTTCGGTTTTGGGCGTAATGTCGCCCGACTTCCCCCCGTTGTTTTTGCCGGGGGTTCATCATTAGCCGGTTGGCCTTGCTGTCCATCCTGGATATCCGCTTCTTCATGCGTCCTTTTCGTGACAGTACCAGTTGTGCCTGGCTCGTTTGAATCCATTGCGCCATCATCGCTTGCCTCCATTTCATTGCCTTTTGAAGCTGAAGATCCTTCATCGCTCTCAGAGTGTGTTGAAGGCGGCTCCAGTTTAGAAGTCGGGGCAGCTCGAGAATTACTGGGCTTAGCTTCGTGCTGTACTCCAGACTTTTGCTCTTGAGGCTTTGCATCTTCATTATTCGGTCCTGCTCCTTTAGAGGTTTCCTCGACGTCTGCTTCGTCCATGAGCAGGTCGGTGACATCATCCTTTGCCACTTTATGTGTTACAGAAGCGTACGTCTTCACGCACTGTTCCTCTTCGTGTTCATAACGATGACAAAGAGCGCAGCGCGGAACACGACACTCGCGTCGGATGTGGCCCGTATCGCGAAAGCGCAGGCATAACGGCGCCCTGCCCGGCACCACAACCAGAGCAAGTTCACCTGCAATACGGAGCTGATGTGGTAGGTCGTCCTCCGTCACACCTGTCTTCAAAATAATAGTCACCAGGCGCGTCGAGGATGCTTTGTCGTGCACGCCTTGAACACGCCACCGTTCCCGGGACACTTCCGTCACTTTGCCATACGGCAAAAACGCCGCTCGTATGTCATTGTCCGGCACGTTGTGAAGCATCCAATGTAATTTTATGTGCAGTGCTTGACTGGCAGGATCTACCACGAGGCAGCGGCGTTCTTTCACCGTCACCTCCTTCCTAGACAAGAGTCTTTTCACACCGTCTTTATTTCTGAAGGTCACTGCCCATACATGACTCATCTGGTACGCCCCCAGGGCGATTACTTCAGACAGCAAGCCCAGGCTCGCCAATGCATCACGGAAGTTTTCAACTCGGTATGGCCTTGCCCGCACATCGGCATGCAAAAAAAATGGTATTCAAAACAACTCGCCCTGTTGGTAGCTGAGGCAGGAGCACTTGGTATTCCGATTCATCAGAGTCAAACATCCTGTTACCGCGGCCCTGGTGGGCCGCTGAAGCCGCTCCTACGGAGCTCATGTTGAACACGTCCGTTCGCTAGCGCGTCCGGAAGTGGAATACAGACGGGGGCGCTGTTGTTTTCCGCACTTAACCGCCCAATAGAGAGAGATTAACGATCTGAAGTGAATTCCGTGCACTGCGCAGCGTGCTGTTCTACGCGTTTATATTATAGGTAACTAATTTTTTAAATAATGCTGTTCACTACAGTCTAGGAGGAAAAAAAACGTTTTTTGAGTCATACTACTGAACGTCCGGACCATCCGGACCATGAGAAAGCAATAACAAGAAGAATAAGATTGGGATGGAGCGCATTTGGCAAGCACTCGCAGATTATGACTAGCAGCTTACCGGCATCGCTCAAGAGGAAAGTATACAACAGTTGCATCTTGCCTGTACTCCCCTATGGGGCTGAAACGTGGAGGCTAACCAAGATAGTTCTACTTAAGTTGAGGACAACCCAGAGGGCTATGGAACGAAAAATGGTAGGGGTAACATTAAGAGATAGAAAGCGTGCAGAGTGGGTCAGAGAAATAGCTCAAGCTACCGACATTCTAGTGGAAATTAAGAAGAAGAAATGGACATGGGCAGGACATGTAGTGCGAAGAGAGGATAACCGATGGTCGCTTAGGGTAACAAACTGGATTCCAAGGGAAGGAAAGCGTAGCAGGGGGCGGCAGAAAGTTAGGTGGGCGGATGAGAATAAGAAGTTCGCAGGGGTCAAGTGTATGCAGCTAGCACAGAACCGGGTTAAGTGGAGAAATGTGGGAGAGGCCTTCGCCCGGTGTCACGAAATCGGCGCCCATTTTCATCAAGCCGGTACGGCGCGAGGCCCGCACGGCGTCGCGTGGAAGGCATGGAGAGAAAAGCCCCCTTCTCCGCGCGGGAGAGCGCGTAGCTTTGTACACGTTGCCGTCACCCTCTTTCCCATTGCCCGGGGAGGACGGTGGTTGATCGGACTCGAATCAGCCGGAAAATTCCAGCATCTTCTATGGGACCTGGCCAATGGCGACGCGCGGCTCGACGGGAGGAAGAGAGAGCGCTATAACCAGCGAAGCTAAGTGTGTGTGTGCGCGCTAGCTTTAACGCGTGCTAACAAACAGACGCGGCGCGCCCTATTTAAAGAGACCGCGCCGCTTGATGAGTCAGTCAGTCAGTCAGTAAGTTCGTCAGTGTTTTGCGACGTGCTCGCCTGTGCTTCGGCTGGACTCCCGGGGATCACTCGCTGCTGGCAAGCCCACGGACTTTCAAGGGAGCGGCTCTCGTCTCGTATGGCGGCCACATCGTGACTCTTGAGGCGTCGGACTGCAACAGTGCTCGGTGAACAATTTGGTGTTTGTTTATGTAACTCTCTCGTGTCTGATCTGTTGTAATGCCTGTGTTATTGAATCATTCTGTAGTTGCATGCTTAGCTTTTGTATTCTGTGAACCTCTCGTCTGTTGTATTTCACGTGATCTTGTGTATTCATTGTATCGTCTCTTGCTCTACATAAATTGTGTTTTGTTTGTTACTTGTGACTCCGATCCTTACTCTGGTTTGAACCGGCGACCGCTGGGCACCAAACGACCACCCCCTTCTGTCACTACAAGGTAGTTGAATTCCGGCAGAGCTTGCCACGCAGGTCGAGGGCATCTCCTTTGCGACCGGAACAGCTACCCCCACTCACTCTAAGGGTGTCTGGGAGTGTGCGCACCGTTAAGGGCGCATCGTTAATAATACCCCCATAATTATTAACGGGTGACACCCGGCAGTGGGTAGAATCAGGCTGATGATGATGATGATTGAACGTAGAAAATGTCCTAAGCCAGAAATACTGAGGCCATCTAGTGCGGCAGCTGGTTCGAGGGCAGCCAAACCCGCAACGTTAGGCATAGCGTATGGAAGATATAAACCTTTACGGAAAAAAGAAAGCGGCATAAAAGAGGGCCCGTCCGGGATTTGAACCCGGGACCTCTCGCACCCAAAGCGAGAATCATACCCCTAGACCAACGGGCCAGACGGAGACGCTGTTGTTTTCCGCTCTTAACCGCCCAATAGAGAGAGATTAACGATCTGAAGCGAATTCTGTACACCCCGCAGCGTGCAGTTCTACGCGTTTATATTTTAGGTAACTAATTGGTGAAATAATGCGGTTCACTAATGTGTAGGAGGAAAAAAAAAACGTTTTTTGAGACATACTATTAAACGTAGAAAATGTCCTAAGCCAGAGATACTAAGGCTATCTAGTGCGGCAGCTGGTTCGAGGGTAGCCAAACCCGCAACGTTAGGCACAGCATTGGAAGATATAAACCTTTACGGAAAAAAGAAAGCGGCATAAAAGAGGGCCCGTCCGGGATTTGAACCAGAGACCTCTCGCACCCAAAGCGAGAATCATACCCCTAGACCAACGGGCCGGTCGGAGGATCTCTTGTTTTCCGCACTTAACCGCCCAATAAAGAGAGATTAACGATCTGAAGTGAATTCTGTGCACCGCGCAGCGTCCTGTTCTACGCGTTTATATTTTAGGTAACTAATTTTTTAAGTAATGCTGTTCAATACAGTGTAGGAAGAAATAAAACGTTTTTTTGAGACATACTGCTGAACGTCCGGACCATCCGGACCATGAGAAAGCAATAACAAGAAGAATAAGATTGGGATGGAGCGCATTTGGCAAGCACTCGCAGATTATGACTAGCAGCTTACCGGCATCGCTCAAGAGGAAAGTATACAACAGTTGCATCTTGCCTGTACTCCCCTATGGGGCTGAAACGTGGAGGCTAACCAAGATAGTTCTACTTAAGTTGAGGACAACCCAGAGGGCTATGGAACGAAAAATGGTAGGGGTAACATTAAGAGATAGAAAGCGTGCGGAGTGGGTCAGAGAAATAGCTCAAGTTACCGACATTCTAGTGGAAATTAAGAAGAAGAAATGGACATGGGCAGGGCATGTAGTGCGAAGAGAGGATAACCGATGGTCGCTTAGGGTAACAAACTGGATTCTAAGGGAAGGAAAGCGTAGCAGGGGGCGGCAGAAAGTTAGGTGGGCGGATGAGATTAAGAAGTTCGCAGGGGTCAAGTGTATGCAGCTAGCACAGAACCGGGTTAAGTGGAGAAATGTGGAGAGGCCTTCGCCCTGCAGTGGGTATAATCAGGCTGATGATGATGATGATGATTGAACGTAGAAAATGTCTCAAGTGAGAGATACTGAGGCCATCTAGTGCGGCAGCTGGTTCGAGGGTAGCCAAACCCGCAACGTTAGGCCTAGCGTATGGAAGATATAAACCTGTACGGAAAAAGGAAAGCGGCATAAAAGAGGGCCCGTCCGGGATTTTAACCCGGGACCTCTCGCACCCAAAGCGAGAATCATACCCATAGACCAACGGGCCGGACGAAGGCGCTGTTGTTTTCCGCACTTAACCGCCCAATAGAGAGATATTAACGATCTGAAGTGAATTCTGTGCACCGCGCAGCGTGCAGTTCTACGCCTTTATATTTTAGGTAACTAATTGGGGACATAATGCTGTTCACTAATGTGTAAGAGGAAAAAAAAAAACATTTTTGAGACATACTATTAAACGTAGAAAATGTCCCAAGCCAGAGATACTGAGGCCATCTAGTGGGGCAGCTGGTTCGAAGGTAGCCAAACCCGCAACGTTAGGCGTAGCGTATGGAAGATATAAACCTTTACGGCAAAAAGAAAGCGGCATAAAAGAGGGCCCGTCCGGGATTTGAACCCGGAACCTCTCGCACCCAAAGCGAGAATCATACCAGACGGGGGCGCTGTTTGTTTTTTTTTCTTTATTGCCGGCTTCGACACACAACACACAACATACGAAAGTGATAAAACGTGTCAGCAAACCTTTAGCGGACCCGACGCGTTAAAATTTATTCATCTCTACCAAGCTGTTAAGCTGGTCTATCCATTCTGGTGGTTCGGAGAGTGTTCGATACACTTTGCGCAAACGTACAACACTTTCTATAAAATGTTCCCGCACAGGGCACACATCAACATCTGCATTGTTGAACTGCATTCGCATTTTCCACAAGCTGTGGAGGCCGAGGAGCATAATCGTATCCAGTGGACTATTGTCAGCGTGCAAAACCGGAAGGGATCTTATGCCGTACATATCTAAGGGTAATTCTTTTTTCAAAGTCCTTTGAAGCACATCCCAGAAAAAGATGGGATCCCAACAATCCAGGAATACGTGTTCAATGGTTTCAGCTTTCTTACATAGGTAACAGTTAGTTGTCCAGGGTACAAAAAGACCTTTTTTATGAAGCCATGTTTTTACTGATAACGTGTTAGTATGAAGTTTAAAGAAAAAGGATTTGACCGAGGGTAACACCGGCATTCTCTTCACTCTGTGCAAAACATCTCCTCCTGGGCCTCCACATAATGGCAAACGGTAAAGTGGAACCGGAATCATTGCATCCAATAAATCTGAGTACAATTTTTTCCGCGTGACATCACTCAAG
The DNA here is from genome assembly GCF_055883805.1 of Amblyomma maculatum. Lineage (NCBI taxonomy): Eukaryota > Metazoa > Arthropoda > Arachnida > Ixodida > Ixodidae > Amblyomma > Amblyomma maculatum. The sequence continues at coordinate 124,243,111 of NC_139350.1, forward strand.
TATTGGATCGAAAATCGCGCATGCAGCATCCCGTATGCAAGTACCACTTCGCGTAGGTACCCTCTCACAGCCCCACCCATAGCATGACCAGAGCATACCACATATCCTGGAAGAGAGAGAGAGAGAGAGATATATTTTAATGGCAACAGGAGATGTCTGCCTGGTGGTAAGCCTAGCATGCTACTCCTGATGAGGGTTAAGGGTGAGGGTGACAGAGTGTGGGAGGGGAAGGGGAAATAAATGAGAAAAAAAGAGAATCGGTGTCGCACACTTTCACACGCACATAAGCACACACAGATGAGTTTTAAAGGGTATTGATCAACCCTGTGTCCTTAAGAAAAGTTAACTTTCACACACACATAATCACACACAGATGAGTTTTAAAGGGTATTAACCAACCCTGTGTCCTTCAGAAAAGTTAGTAAGGCCTTGGTAGCTCGCGCAGCAGACGATCCGTCGCACCAAGGACCCAGGACATGTTCAAGGCGCAAGGTTGTTTCTTTAGGTAAGCTTAAATTATTGCGCAGTGTCCTGCGATGTGCAGTAAACCGTTGACAGGAGGTTACCAAATGTCCAAAATTTTCACACACATCACATGTAGAGCACAGAGGCCTGCTCGCTATGCCTATTTTATGTAGGAAGTAGGATTTATGTATATCCTGGAAGGAGTCTGCACAGTCGGAGTTGCACAACTGTGCGCAGGAACATGTCATTTTGATTTCGCAGAAACATAAATCGTGAGACGACTTGCCTCAAAAACAAATGTGTAAGGCCTAGCCCACCTTTTTTTGCAGACAGGAACAACTTTGTCCGACTGGTTCTTTCCCACGTCGATGCCCAAATAAAAATGGCGAAAACACGGTGCAATATTTGAATGCTGATCCGAGAGGCACTGAGCACATTCATGACATACCATATTTTTGCAGTGAGAAATAAGTTGCACACGGTAGCCCGCGAAAATACAGATAATTGCCTTCCTTGCCTCGCATCAGCCTTTTGTTTTGCATTTAAAGTTTCATCTCTCCAATACGAATCAGGGTCCCGGTATGCTTGGAGAGGTACACCTAGATACATTGTAGGAATCGTTGACCACTGCAGTCGAGTGTAGTACTCTGGCGTGTCTTCCCAACTGCCGTGCCAGAAGCCATAGCTCTTTTCCCAGTTTATTAACGCCCCCGTAGACTGACAATATTTGTGGACTACATTTGTGGCTTCACAGATGCTATCTTTATCTGAACAGAAAACCGCTATATCATCGGCATAGGCCAATATTTTAACATGCGCTGACTGTAGCCTGAAGCCCGTTACGCTCTCATTATTTCGGATAGCCAAGCAAAGATGCTCAAGGTAGAGTGCAAACAACAGTGGCGACATGGGACAGCCCTGCCTAACTGACGACCGCACTTGCAGGCTTTCGGTCAGTTCTCCGTTCACTATAATTCGCGTTGTGCAGTTGGCATACGCCATTCTGACGCCGTCTGTTATTAGATCCCCAACATTGGAGTGATCCAATATGGCAAACAGCACATCATGCAACACCCGGTCAAATGTTTTTGCGAGATCCAGTTGGATCATTGCCACACGGTCACCAAGTGCGTCACAACATTCTAGTACGCTTCGCGCTACGTGTATGTTCGTGGCGATGCTCCGTCCCTTTATGCCACAAGTCTGATGCGTGCCAACCAGCTTTGTTATCACACATTGCAGTCGTCTTGCCAACACTTTCATAAATATTTTATAATCAACGTTGGTGAGGCTTATCGGGCGATAAGACCCCGCCAACAAACGCTTTTTCGTCTCCTCAGTTTTCGGAATCAGTGTGGTATGAGAAGTTCTGAAGGACAGTGGAACACGGTTTTGCTCATAAGCTCCATTGATAACCTTCAAGAGGAGGTGAGCTATCATTGGCTTAAACATTTTATAAAAGGACGCCCCTAATCCGTCAGGGCCCGGTGCTTTACCAGCTGGCAGAGCGTCTATTGCGTCCTCTATTTCTTCGACGCAAATTGGCATTTCTAGTCGCTCCTTTTCTTCATCATCAAGCTTCGGCATTAGAGGCAAAAATTCTGCTTCAAAATCCCCTACCATTTTTCGCGGGTGACCAAGTGGGTCTTTGAAATGACCGGCAATTACATGTTTGATAACACTGCCGTCCGACGAAACATCATTCCCACTTCGTATTTTCCGTATTCCCTTACGGCTCGCGTATCGCTTTTCGTCCGATAAAGCACGCCTTGTAGGTGCTTCAGCGGCCCACAGCTTCTCGGACCGTGCGCGAATAACCGCCGCTCTGTACTTATCTGTATTTAATCTTTCCAACTGTACCTTGATGCTCCTTAGTTCTTTGGAAAATGCACCTGGTTGAGCGCATTCTATACCAGTAAGGAATTCTAGTTGCTCACACAGGTGTTTTTCGTTTTGTTTCTGTTCATATCGCAGTTTACTACTTTTTCCAATTGCCTTCAGTTTTACTGCCTGTTTAAATTCTTCCCAGCCCCCGGCAAGACTTATCGGCTGCTCTGCGAGCAACTTCTTTAGCTCCTCCTCAACGTCCTTAACATAACCCTCGTCCTCCAACAATTTCGTGTTGAGTTTCCATAGGTCCCAATTAAAGCTGTTTTTGCTTTGATTTCTGCCGAAGTTTGCAATCACTAGACAGTGATCACTAAAGCACACTGGTCTAACCTCATACGATGTACACAGCGGCACTAATTCAAGCGATACATACAACCGATCAAGTCGTGCGTGGCTACGGCCTTGAAAATGTGTGAATTGCAGTTGAGTAGCATTTGCAAACACACTTCCAACATCTTCCAAGTTGCGACCGTGAATAACTGAATTCAGGATCTCCGCACTCTTATCCTTCACTGTCAAGCATTTTACATGGTCTTCAGCGCGACAAACACAGTTGAAATCCCCCAACAAAACCATGACCTTTTCACAATCTAGGTACGTCTGGAAACGTTCAAAAAGCATTATTCTCTCGGAAGCTATATTAGGTGCATACACACACATAACTCTGAAGTTTACATCGTAATGTGAAAAATCAACAATCAGGAGCCGGTCACTTTGACACGAAAACAGCGATTGCACATTTATACCAACATTGTTACGTATGAAAAGGGCACAGCCGCCAGAGGAACTAACTGAATGACACATACAAACGTCGAAATGCAGTCGGAAAGCGGACACCATTCGATCTGTCCCTTCTTGGCTATCAGTTTTGGTTTCTTGAACAGCTACTACGTGCAGATCGTTCTCAATGAGAAGGCGGTTAAGCTGGCACTGTCGCCTTCTTGCTCCGAGGCCCCGTACGTTTATTGTAGCTACACGTAGCGCTTCAGGGAGGTTGATTGTCATGTCGAAGAAAGGAAAGGACCCTATCTCATGGTGTCTACCTAAACGACAAACCCCGGAACCCCATGCCACCTCTGTATGACATGAACTACACAAAACTACGGAGGCGGTTTACCCGCCTGCCGTAATTCTACAGGAATGTTCGGACTCGGCTTCAAGGTCGAACGCCTCATACCTGATGTTTTAGTCGGCGGCTCGTCTCCGCCACTGGCACCAAGTTGGGGCACATTCGGAGCGAGTTGCTCGTGCGGCCGTTTTCCGACCGTTTGGCTGACCGCTGTACCGAGAACGTCCATGGGCTGGGTGTCGCTAACCACAGAGTCAGATAATGTCACAGCCGCACCATTCGGCACGACGGCGACGACCAATGCAGACTCTGGGGAAGACTTCTCGGGCGTTGCGCCAGCGACAGGTTGACACTCCAGTTGATCCGTCTGTGGGGCGCCCACCGTGGTCTCTTGCAGCGACGATGCATTAGCCGCTCTCGATGCCTCCTCCGCGTCGGCTTCATCCATGAGCAGTTCGGCAGCGTCTACGCTGCTCACAGGCCCGGCGACGCTGGCGTACGTCCGAGAACACTGGGTCTCGTCATGTCCGAAGCGACGGCAGGAATCGCACCGTGGAATGCGGCAGTCACGGCGAATGTGGCCCGTGCCTCGACACCGCAGACAGAGGGGAGCCCTGCCCGCAACGACCACAAGGGCTAGCTCTCCAGCGACGTTCACCTGGTGGGGCAGGTCGTCCAGCTTCACGCCGGCATTCAACTTCAACGTCACCAGCCTCGTCGTCGAACCCTTATCCGCCACACCCTGTGCGCGCCACCGCTCCTTAGATATGTCGGTTACTTTGCCGAACGGCGCGAAAGCGAGCCGCACGTCCTCGTCCGGTACGCTGGGCAGCAGCCAATGTAGCTTCATTCGGATGTCTCGGTTCGCCGGGTCCATCACGAGGCATCGAGCAGATTTCACTTTCAGCTCACCCATTTGCACAATCTTCTTTACGCCCACGTCGTCCTTAAAGGTTACGGCCCAAACGTGGCTCATGCGGTACGCCCCGAGGGCGATAACTTCCGGCAGGAGCGATAGGGGAGCGAGCGCATCCCGGAAATCTTCCACCCGGTATGCTGGACCCTGATGTCTCCGTGCAAGAAAACAGTGTTTAGAACGAATCGTCCGGTAGGCAAACTAGGCAATACGACCTGGTATTCTTCACCCGATGCAAAAATCCTGTCACCGCGGCTCTACATGACCGCTGTAACCGCTCCAACAGAGCTCGTCATAACACGTCCGTCACGCTCGGTGGCCGGAAGTGGAATCACGGGGGCGCTGTTGTTTTCCGCACTTAACCGCCCAATAGAGAGAGATTAACGATCTGAAGTGAATTCTGTGCACCGCGCAGCGTGCTGTTCGACGCGTTTATATTTTAGGTAACTAATTTTTTAAATAATGCTGTTCACTACAGTGTAGGAAGAAAAAAAAAACGTTTTTTTGAGTCATACTATTGAACGTCCGGACCATCCGGACCATGAAAAAGAAATAACAAGAAGAATAAGATTGGGATGGAGCGCATTTGGCAAGCACTCGCAGATTATGACTAGCCGCTTACCGGCATCGCTCAAGAGGAAATTAAGCAACAGTTGCATCTTGCCTGTACTCACCTATGGGGCTGAAACGTGGAGGCTAACCAAGAGCGTTCTACTTAAGTTGAGGACAACCCAGAGGGCTATGAAACGAAAAATGGTAGGGGTAACATTAAGAGATAGAAAGCGTGCAGAGTGGATCAGAGAAATAACTCAAGTTACCGACATTCTAGTGGAAATTAAGAAGAAGAAATGGACATGGGCAGGACATGTAGTGCGAAGAGAGAATAACCGATGGTCGCTTAGGGTGACAAACTCGATTCTAAGAGAAGGAAAGCGTAGCAGGGGGCGGCAGAAAGTTAGGTGGGCGGATGAGATTAAGAAGTTCGCAGGGGTCAAGTGTATTCAGCTAGCACAGAACCGGGTTAAGTGGAGATATGTGGGAGAGGCCTTCGCCCGGCAGTGGGTATAATCAGGCTGATGATGATGATGTAACGTAGAAAATGCCCTAAGCCAGAGATACTGAGGCCATCTAGTGCGGCAGCTGGTTCGAGGGTATACCCAAACCTGCAACGTTAGGCATAGCGTATGGATGATATAAACCTTTACGGCAAAAAGAAAGCGGCATAAAAGAGGGCCCGTACGGGATTTGAACCCGGGACCTCTCGCACCCAAAGCGAGAATGATACCCCTAGACCAACGGGCCGGTCGAATGCGCTGTTTTCCGCACTTAACGGCTCAATAGAGAGAGATTAACGATTTGATGCGAATTCTGTGCACCGCGCAGCGTGCAGTTCTACGCGTTTATATTTTAGGCAACTAATTGGTGAAATAATGCTGTTCACTAATGTGTAGGAGGAAAAAAAAAAACGTTTTTTGAGACATACTATTAAACGTAGAAAATGCCCTCAGCCAGAGAGATACTGGGGCCATCTAGTGCGGCAGCTGTTTCGAGGGTAGCCAAACCCGCAACATTAGGCATAGCGTATGGAAGATATAAACCTTTACGGAATAAAGAAAGCGGCATAAATAGAGCGGCATTTGAACCCGGGACCTCTCGCACCCAAAGCGAGAATCATACCCCTAGACCAACGGGCCGGACGGGGGCGCTGTTGTTTTCCGCTATTAACCGCCCAATAGAGAGAGATTAACGATCTGAAGCGAATTCTGTACACCCCGCAGCGTGCAGTTCTACGCGTTTATATTTTAGGTAAAACGACCTGCCCTGGGCCTCCACAGTGTAATGCCCGGTAAAAAGGCACCGGCAGCATCACGTCAATGAGATCTTTATACAGTTTTTTTCTTGAAACATTGTAAAGGTAATCAAAAGAAAACCGCACTTCCAGGCATGTTTTCACATGACAGAATCCATTCAGGGAGCAGCCTCTGCAATCGCACTTGCATCACAGTTCTTAGAAAGGTATCTTTTTGATCACAGAGGAATATAAATCGCGAAACCACTTGACGCAAGAACAGATGTGCAAGGCCAAGCCCACCCCTTTTAACAGAAATAAACAAATTCGTCCGGGCGGTTTTTGCCCATGTGGATGCCCAAATAAAAACAGCAAAAACGCGGTGCGTTTTCTGAATTGAGGTTCGTGAGACACACAACACATTTATGAGGTACCACAGTCTCGAAATAAGAAAAACATTGCAAATAGAAACGCGCGAAAACATTGAAAGTTGCCTTCCTTGCCACGCATCCGCTTTTTCTTTCGCTCTGGACGTTTCTTCCATCGAGTGCACGTTGGGATCTTGATAACATTCTAAAGGCACGCCTAGATATCGCGTTGGGAGAGCAGACCATCGCAGCTTACAGAAGAAATCAGGTGCCACATCCCAATCACCGTGCCAAAACCCAGAGCTTTTCTCCCAATTGATCTTGCATCCGGTTTGATCACAATGTGTTTGAATGACACCCGTAACTTCACAGATGCTCTTTCTGGTTGCACAAAAAACTGCTATGTCATCAGCGTATGCTAGCATTTTCACGTGTGCTGATTGCAGCTTGAATCCTAAAATGCGATCGCTATCAATGATAGCCAAGCAAAGTGGCTCTAAATACAGTGCAAAAAGCAGGGCTAAGAGCTGGCAGCCCTCCCTTACTGATGACCGTACTGCGATGTTGTCAATCAGTTCACCATTCACTATAATACGGGTCGTGCAGTTCGCGTAGGCCATTTTACCACCCTCCACTATGACTTCACCATGGTTAGAATGCTTCAAAATGGAAAAAAAGAATTTCGTGATAAACATGGTCAAAGGCTTTCGCCAAATCTAATTGCATCATGGCTATCTGACCACAGAGGGCATCAACACATCCTAATACGGTTCTTGCGACCTGTATATTCGTGGCTATGGATCGACCCTTGATGCCGCACGTTTGATGAGGCCCAACCACTTTTTTTATTACGCTTTGCAGTCTTTTTGCTAAAACTTTCATGTACGCCTTGTAGTCAACATTGGTGAGGGTAATCGGTCGATATGACCCCACCAGCTGTCGTTTCTCCGGATCCTCTGTCTTGGGTATTAGAACAATGTGCGATGTAGAGAAAGGCAATGGAACAGTATTACGTTCGTAAGCTTCAGTGATTACATCGAGCATAAACTGAGCCGCATACTGCTGAAACGTTTTAAAGACAGCGCTTATACCATCCGGCCCAGGGGCTTTCCCAGGTGTCAGGTTACCTATTGCAGATTCTACCTCCTGCAACGTTATCGGTGTTTCTAGGCGCGCTTTACTTTCGTCATCCAGTGCAGGCATCAGTCTTAGAAAGTCTGTTCGAAAGCCGCCTAGAGTCTCAAGCTTAGCGCCAAGCAGTTCTTCGAAGTGCTCTGCAACCGCACGCTGAATATCTTCAGCATCTTCAGTGATATGGCCGGAATTTCTTTCTGGGAGGAATATCTTTTTTCGTCTGCTAGCGCTCGTTTTGTTGGCACTTCTCCTGCCCAAAGTTTTTCAGCCCTTGCACGTATGACAGCCGCTGTGTATCTTTTGCTGTCGATTGTTTCCAGCTCACTTTTAAGTTCTCGTATTTTACTGGCGAAATTCCCTGGCACAGTACTTTCCATGCTAAAAAAAAATCAAGTTATTCATTCAGTTCTTTTTTTTCTCTTTATACCGCACCTTACTACTCTTTTCTATGGCTTTTAATTTGACCCACTCTTTGAAGCTGTCCCATTCCGCTGCAAAACCTACTGGTTGCATAGCAAGACGATTTTCAAACTCGGTCTTAACTTCCGTAAGGAACACTTCATCAGCAAGTAGTTTGGCATTCAGTTTCCATAGGTACTAGTTAAAGCGCGATTTCTTTCCTTTCCTACCAAACACGAGACACTCACGAGACAATGATCAGTGAAAGACACAGGTTTGACCTCATATGCAGTACATAGGGAAAGAGGATCTACCGAGGCATACACCCTGTCCAATCTAGCATGACTATCTCGCTGAAAGTGCGTGAACTCTGGCTGGTTTCCAGTGGAGAACACACCACCAACATCCTCAAGGGCATACCCATGCACAAGTGCATTCAACAGCTCGGAGCTTCTGTCTGTTCGAGGTTTGCACTTCGCCGCTCGGTCCACAGCTGCGCACACACCGTTGTAGTCACAAAGTACAAGCAAGATTTTGTCGACCTTCAACCACAACTCAATAGTTTCAAAAAAACAATTCACGCTCACATTCTGAATTGGGAGCATACACGCACACAACACGCCAGCATAAATTAGAGTAGGTAAAGTCAGTAACCAAAAGCCGACCCCTTGGACAGGCAAAAACGGACTCTACGCTTACTCCCAACGTGTTATGTATAAATAAAAGGCATCCACCCGATAGACGAACAGAATGGCATGCACACACATAAAAGTTTGTTTGAAAAGAAGCCACCATACGGTCAGTGCTTTCTTGGCTCTCAATCTTTGACTCTTGCACAGCTGCTATATCTGCACCATTATCCAAAAGGAGGCGACTGAGCTGGCATTGTCGCCTTCTCGCTCCCAGCCCTCTGACATTCAAAGTAGCTACGTGTAATGGCGAATTAAGCTTGAGAGTCACGTATAAAAAAAGAGACGCCCGTACCCGCATGGTGCCTACCTGCATGGTTGCGTGGCCTCCGCTTCTGAAGAACAGCGGCGTATGTATGCATGTAATGTCCTCCCACCAGAACGTCGGGATGCATTCAAACGAAGACCAAGCACCTTGTTCCATTTTGGCTCACACAAGCCCCGCTTGGTTGCAGAACGTTCCTGACGCTGGTCGGTAGGCAGCCGACCCACAAATCGTTCAGGACACCACAAAAACTACGGAGGCGGTTTCCCCGCCTGCCGTGTGTCAGCCGAGAAGTTCGGCTTCGGTCTTAACGTTGGTCTTCGGATGCCGGAAGTTATCGGCGGCGGCTTACCGCAAACACCGCCTAGCAGCGGAGTCTCCTCGACCCTTTCCTCGTGCGGACGTTTTGCGGCAATTAAGGCTGCTGTCTCCGGCCCAACCTCCATGGCATCAGTACAGGGAGGCTCAATACTGAGATGCTCCTCAGCGTCAGAAAAATTGATTACATCTTCTGACGCTTCCTTTGACGCGCCTTCATGGTCCTGTGACGGAACTTGCAAGGCTTGCCGAGTTTCATTCTCTTGACAGAGGAGCGTCACCTTTTGCTTTGTAAAACAGTCATGGAAGGCGCGTCCTGTTTTGTTGACTGACCTCTAATGTCAGCAGTCTCCTCCGCATCCACCTCGTCCATTATTAACTCGGACGAGTCTTCGCTGGTCCCAGGTCCGGCAATGCTAGCGTAGGTATGAGCACACGGGCTGTCTTCATGCCCGAACCGTCGGAAGGTTCCGCAGCGAGGAACCCGGCACTCTTTGCTGATGGGACCCGTACTCCGGTAGCGTAGGCCCAACGGGGGTCTGCCTGGCACAATAACGAGCGCCAGCTCACCGCTAACATTCAACTGATGCGGCAGGTCATCCAGCTTCATGCCAGCTTTCAGCTTCAGTGTGACGAGTCTAGTAGTAGAGCCCTTTTCTAACATACCTTTAACTCGTCAGCTCTCCCGGGTAACTTCAGACACCTTTCCGTACGGCGTAAAGGCAGCACGAACATCCTCGTCTGGCACGTTGTGTAGCAGCCAGTGAAGGTTCAACCGCATGTCCTGGTTCGTCGGGTCTATCACTAAGCAGCGACCGTTTTTCACACAAAGCTCACCTACACTCATAATCTTGGTCACCGCTTCAGTATCCTTGAGAGTGAGAGCCCAGACGTGGCTCATCCGATACGCCTCCATTGCGATAACAACGAGCATAAGCGAGTGCTGTGCTAATGCATCCCGGAAATCTTCCACGCGGTGCGGGCGGGCCCTGATATCGGAATGCAAAAAAAAAAACGGTATTTAAAACAAACCGACCTGTTGGCAGTGCAGGCAAACCAACCTGGTAAGTATTGTCCTGTTCAGCATATGTTACCGCGGCCTGACATGGCCGCTGAAGCCGCTCCTGAGGAGCCCTGCATTCTGCGTCTGTTCACTGGCGTGGCCGGAAGCAGAATCCCCTCCTAGACCAACTGCCGGACGGAGGCGCTATTGTTTTCCACACTTAACCGCCCAATAGAAAGAGATTAACGATCTGAAGTGAATTCTGTGCACCGCGCAGCGTGCATTTCTACGCCTTTATATTTTATGCAACTAATTTGTGAAAAAATGCCGTTCACTAATGTGTAGGAGGAAAAAAAAAAACGTTTTTTGTGACATATTATTAAACGTAGAAAATGACCTAAGCCAGAGACACTGAAGCCATCTAGTGCGGCAGCTGGTTCGAGGATAGCCAAACCTGCAACGTTAGGCATAGCGTATGGAAGATATAAACCTTTACGGAAAAAGAAAGCGGCATAAAAAAAAGGGCCCGTCCGGGATTTGAACCCGGGACCTCTCGCACCCAAAGCGAAAATCATACCCCTAGACCAACGGGCCGATATGCGGCGTGGTATGCATATATCCTTTATTTTTTCGCCAGAGCGATGATCATTGCTGTACAAGAAATATTTACGCCAGGGGCGAGTATTTAAATATGCAAGACAATAGGACTGTGAAGATCACAGAATACAAATTCGTGCGGGCCGTTGTCTATACCGGTTGTCCGCGATTTGGCACTGCTCTCCTCATTCCTGATTCAGTGACTCGTTAACGGAGAGAGAGCTGAATGCATACACATGGCAGTTGCGGCGGCTTTTCTCGTATTCAATCGAACCCTTTTTGCGCAGGGAAGACGGCAACACACATCTAAAGAAGAAAAAAGTCTTACACAAAGCCGTTTTTTTTTTTGTTCTGTGACGACGATACGGCTGTTGTCGACTGGATTGAAAGTGGGCATATGGTGCGTCTCCGGTACAATATCTCTAGACATACAGGTGGGTATGAGAGGAGCCGTATACCCGAGCTTTGCGTCATTTCGGGCCTTTTGGTCCTCGTGTCATTAGTGAAATATAAAATATCAATAATATTTGTGTTTTTATATTTCCTAAACTCGCCAAAAAGTGAGCTGGAATTAAAAAAAAAACGTATCCTTAATATTACCAGCTCGTGCACCTTTTACAGTTTTGTGTCTCTTGGTAAAGTTAAAAAACGAATAGGGAGATGGCGCACGATATAAATATACACCCGTTTTATTCAACTCAGCACAATAAATCTACTGAACTGTGTTGACCTGACAATAACTTTAGGGAGTTTTTGAACAAGGTTGCGCGATCGCTTTCAGCATGGGAAAAACGGTGTTTGCGGCATAAGGTGTCTGCACATTACTGACGTCGCTTGGGTCTTAGAGCTAGCGGCCGACAGTATAGAATAAAAACGGTGATATTCTCAGCTTGAGATAATTCCTGCCTACCTAGCGGCCTGCGCGAGAAACCTCTGAAAAAGGGTCGCCGCAGTATAGTGCGCGATAGGCATGGAGGAAGGAAAGAACTTAGGAGAGGCCCTGACGTCACGTTTTTGAAGCCGGCGCGGCCGCGCCGCGACCAGACGCTGCAACGTCTCTCCTCCTCCTTTACCCTCCGCAATTTCTTTTTCCGCGACGCTATGTACCTAGGGCCCTTAGAAACGCTGTTGCTAGTGGCCCGAGTTTTCATAGCAACAGCGTCGCCGTTGCTAATGGCCCGACTTGGCTAACCCTAAATTTTGGCATCACTTCCGCCACACTTTCTCCAATGCATTGGGAATGGCAAGGGATTCTCCTAACTTGTTTCCTTCCTCCATGGCGATAGGTAACTATTACTCGTACTTTGTGGAACGTCATGTCAGATTTTGACTCATTTTAATGCTGCCATATGGAGGCGAGAAAACAAGAAAGGGAAGCCTGCATGTTGTTTCGTGTGTCGTGTCGCTGGAAAGACCATATCGTGCCATTCCATCTTTCGCCGAGCGAAGCAGACGACGCAACCAGCAGAGCGTTGTCATCAACAACCTCAGGTCTGGAAAAAAAAGTGAGTGCAACCATTCATGTTCTCTCAAAGTGTTCACTCCTGGTGACTTCTATTCCGGTAAGCGCGAGCTCTCCTCGTGAAAACTGTTTTAATATATACCACATGGGGAAGTCGTAGCCATGGTTCTCTTTTCTATAAGTTGACTTACTTTAACAGCTGAACTTGCAATCGAGCTTGCGATAATATCCACGGCTGTGTTTCGGTTTATTGATGACTGCCTTCAACAAATTAGCCATGAGGCTAACGTTTCAAGGCGCTCGAGCGGATGACAGTGCTGCGCTCTGTCGGTGGTCGGGCACAATCGGAAAATTGATTTGCAGCGTCAGGATATGACCGACGTAGATTAGCACGACCTCGAAACGACTGGTGAATGTGTTTCTTGAACTACAGTTGCTACTTTATCTTAATGTACGCGTGTAGCATTCACGTTCCTAGAAAAACTCAAGCATCGACTAATTGCTGTTTTGGAAATTCTGGACTCAAATAGCGGTCAATGAGCTACATCTCAACATGCGAAGCCAGTTCATCGTTCTTAACGCCAACGGGTCGTACTGCGTCTAGGATAGCTTGGACGTTTAATTAGCGATGCCAATCTGAAGTAAACCACAAACCTACCTGTAGCAGTGGATAAGTACTGCCCATAAGTTCCTGCTCATTTCAGAAAGGCCGGCAGGGAATGTACCGTTGTGCTCCGCCACGTCGGCCTCACTGCTGAAGCATTCTATCTGCAAGCGGATGTCTGGACGCACAAGGCGATGATTTCGTCGTGATGGTCGTTTTCATAAACACAAGGTGATTCGGCGCCACAACCCGAAAATTTAAGTACTGCACCAAGTGAAAGTGTCACCGTGACCCTGAATCGGGCGACCTAATTGTTTGCATTGCAAAGTATTGCCAAACGGGCAAATTTTCTCGGAGTTGCCAACAGAACGGCCTGGAACGCCGGATATAGTTGACCAGCACGATGGCATCCGTCGAAGGAAGCTGCTTGCATGACCCCCATCTGCCGTTGAAGCTGCACAAGGCCTAACGTTTCTGACAAATAAATGGCGCTAGCAGCTTCTGATCGCTATTAAGATACCTGCACCACAGAACACTGCAATAACACTTTTATGCACATCTATTTCTTTCAGCTCGGTCACCGCGGCTCTCTCCAAAGGGAGATGCTTCTGGAAATGTCGTTCTGTAAGCTGAGGCTGGCCGAGGTATTGACATAAGCGATGATCATCAGCTACCGGAGCGTTCAACCACAGGAAACCTGGACACGTGCTTCTATAGTTTCGGCGGCTGTCATCTCCTGGACCCGCTTGCACGAAACGATCTTAAGACTGCCTTAGCTAAGTCCAGACTTAACTGCATAGGCCGCTAGCATGGCCGCTTAAGACTGGAGTCAAGGCTGGGCTTCAGTCTTGACTTGAATAAGTCACTTGTACGATTACGACTCGAGTGCCATCTTAGATAAGACACAAGGACGCCAGGTACCTAAGTAGAGAAATTAGGGAAATGCAGGGATGCACTGGTCCTGTCCCCGCTGTAAGGTGTAAACTTTCCGCCAATCTTGCGCTGTGTAAAATCCGTGTCATTGTTTTTTGCGCCTTAAGATTGTGCTACGAGGTTAAAATGCCCCAAGTGGTAAGCCACTCTGGTGAACACGAATCGAAGCGTTCGGCGTTCGGAACACGAGCCGTCATAAAGAAGCCTGGGCCGGCTTGCACGATAAAGTCCGAGCTAAGTCCAGACTTAAATGGTGTCTTTAGAAAGACCAAGCTTATTTAAGACGGCTCGTGTTCCGAACGTCGAACGCTTCAGGTTCATGTTCACCAGAGTGGCTTCCCAGAACGGCCTCAGCAACCACTTGGGGCATTTTTCCTCGTAACACAATCTTAAGCCGCAAAAAGCAATGGCACGGATTTTACACAACGCAAAATTGATGGAATGTGTACATCTTACAGCAGGGACAGTGCCAGCGCATCCCTGTATTTCCCTAATTTCTCTACTTAGACACCTGGCGTCCTTGTGTCTTAACCAAGAAAGCACTAGAGTCGTAATCATACAAGTGACTTATTCAAGTCAGGACTGAAGCCCAGTCTTGACTCCAGTCTTAAGCCGCCATGCTAGTGGCCTATTCTTTAGACTCCAGTTAAGTCTGGACTTAGCTAAGACAGTCTTAAGATTGTTTTGTGCAAGCGGGCCCTGGTCTTACTAAAGACACCGTTTAAGTCTGGACTTAGCTCGGACTTTATCGTGCAAGCCGGCCCTGGTGTATAGCGTTAAGCACAAAATGTGGGGCTACTGAAATAAAAAGGACAGCTGGTAACTGCCGTATTATGCAAAGAACAATCATCCACTTCCTATTTCATTCGGCGCCACATCAGCGTTGTGGCAATCCTCTCCCGCGTGAGGCGCACATGCCTCCGCGCGTGTCGCCCCACGTTCCGCCTATGACGAAGGTCGTCGCAAGATTGACCGGCTTTTGCTCACCACATTCAGACATACGAAGACTGGACAGCCCCAGTACCGACGTCAAGCGCAAGCTTAGTGCCCTGCAAGACTTCATCCCGGAGTTTGGCGCTCTCACCCTCACATAGCCCACGCAGTTCCCCTTTTAGTCTTCAGGTCATCCTTGTGAATGAAGATTTGTTAATGAATTAATGAATGCTAGGAAGGATGCTTGTCATTAGAGCAGCACAACACCCGCCCTTGTGTATAGCTTAAACAGCGTGTAATTAACCTTCGTTATTCATAGCCCTTGCCCGTAGCCTTCTTTACGCCTTGCTGGTGAGTTGCTGAACTCATCGATCCTTTGAAAGCCACCTGTACGCAGCTACGTGTGCCTCTCAGGCCCAGCTATCCGGGTGCGGGCCGCGTTTAGCATTCCAGTGTTCACAGTATCGTATCTGCAGAAAAACACAAAAACAACGACCTAAAAGAGTCAAATGGTGCACTGTAATTCAAAATCCGAAACGAAGAGCAGGGGAAGTCGATGATGAAAGCAGCAAGACAGAAAGCAAGCGGCGCAATCTATGACCGAAAAGAAACATCTGACCGCACCTAAACGATATAACGTAAAAAATTATGGGGACCCACTTAAGCCCCACCTTTTACGGGTACGAAGGTATAGTGTAGGCTACCATCTGCGTGGCCTAGGGATAACGCGAATGCAAGGGTCCTGGCAGGCTGATTCTGATATCACTTTCCCATATATGAAAGAGGCCCGAGCTGGCAGCTCCTACCGCACCCTAAACGGCCAGTGAGCGGCCATATCAGCCGCCAGCGCTCATGCTCGGGATTCTTCGCTCACAACGCCAACGCCAATGCCGAATCTTCGGTGGACGGGGACTTAAGCGCTAACGCGTTAAGACAGAGAATGATAATAAGGGCACTACTCAAGATGCATCAAAATAATTCTCTCCATGACCTTTCCCACGCACCTGGCCAAATCGATTTCCTGTACGACGTGAGGTCGAGTGGAGATTTGCCTGATTTGAGCAGGGGTATCAGCCGACATGTATATGCCTTGAATAATTAGCAGGTTAGACATAAAGGTAAAGAAAAAATTTGGATCAGCCACTGTTGATGTGGAGATGTCATTAAATGCTATCCCTGCGTAGAAGCAACTACTAGTGTTACTAACATCATTCATTGCACATGCACGAAACCGTGCATTAAATAGTCTTCGACTCAACTGCAAAAATATTTTAGCTTTTGTTATGCTTTCACTGCATTGTTGTTGTATGTGAAAATATTAATTTCATCAGAAGTATTATTTAAACTTGAACTCCCAGAACGTTGTGCTTTTCTTTTAACTGATTTTTAGGCTTTGTTGCATCACTCTGAACTCATATGGTTGCTACGTTTCTGTCAACTTTGGTTTGGCTTGGTTTGCAGGGTTTTATGTCCCAAAGTGACTGCGGCTATGAGAGACGCCGTAGTGGAGGACTCCGGAAATTTCGACCAGCTGGGGCTCTTCAACGTGCGCTGACATCGCACAGCACACGGGTGCCTTGCTTTGCGCCTCCGTCGAAAAGCAGCCGCCACGGCTGGGAATCAAACCCGCGTCTGCCAAATTTTTAAGCTTGCCTATTCGTAGTGATATTGCTGCTTCAGCCGATCAACTAATTGGCTAATTTGAATGGCAACTGCCTCTCTATATCAACACTCTTCCAACCGACTAAAACGGATGGCGGATCGAACAATGTAACAATCTAGTCACTTGAACACACCTATTTTATTTGTGACCAAATTTTATGGAACAACGTGCAGGTACTTTTACTTGCTTTTCATTTCTGACATGAATAACAAAACACTATGCGCGTCCGGTTGCTGGCTGCATCGTTCGACATCCATAATAAAGACACACCATGTGTATATAAGTTAGAAAAAAAGTTAGCTGGTGGTTTAACTCTGGTTAACCCTGGAGCGAAGCGAAAGCTTCATGCACATGGCTACGCTCATTGCCAAGCTTGGATTGAACATGTGCGCTTCTCCAAACGTAAAGCGTGTTCTTCATCAGTCTTTTCGGCACGCCGCCTTTTTAGGACCTCATTCCTACGTGCCTTATGCGCGTTCCGGTGCGCCACTGTAGCAAGGTGTTCGTCCTTCTCCATCTCGCGCAGAGTTGTAACTTAGGCAGGAGCCCGGGGGCTCCTATTTATACACGTATCCCCTTCTGCCGCCCTCTTCTTCTACGTCGCACTGACGTCCCCTTGCGTGACCTTGGCCTTGAAAGTGGTCACGGGCCACTTGGTGGCCGACCTGACTATGCCCGTCACATGGCGACCACCAGGCTTAACACAGAAGTTTGACCATTACATCTCGTGACCTTGACAATGGTTACGGGCCACTTGGTGGCCTACGGGACTATGCCCCAAAGTCACATGGCGGCATTCAGGTTTAACACAAAAGTTTGACCTCTGAATCTTCCTCAAGGTGAAACCCGTGATTGCCGACGGCTCGAACTAGCTGGCGTATTGAAGCTTTCGCTTCAAAAATGCAGACGGTTTAACTAAGTTAAACACGGAATAGCGTGAAACAACACTTTTTGACAGGATAGTGTTTGCTGTGGCTCAAGTATTAAATATTATTTTGCTTTGTTGATCAGGTGGCCGTACTTGCAGACCACACATTACATGTGCTTCATATAGAATATCTTCTTAAAGTAATGCTTTTATTGGCGATCCATGGCGTTGGATACGAATCACACTTTGAAACATGGTTTGGCAAGCACAATTTCGTGGTCGTTAAAGTGATTTGACGCGGTCTTTAGTACTCCACAAGACATTTTGAAACACACAATCTCTACAACTATGTTATTGCCCTCCTTATCGGTTTCTGGTTGACCTTTTTTCTGTACATACTGCCCCTTGTTACGTTTCGCCACCGGCAACTGTGACTGCTGACGCGGCCACAGCGCAGAAACAGGCAAAGCAGCGAGCGTTTCGGCCATTTCGGCGCCGTCCGGTCGACCGCCCAACGCTTCCTTCCGCGAACGTGTCTCGTCGTGTTCGTGCCACGCGCCGAGTGTGTGTGCGTGCGTGTGTGTGCAAACACTGGCCAAGCCCGGCGCTCGAGAGAGAGAGAGCGCCGCCCTCGCCCATCTGCAGTAGGTGGAGGAACTTCTGTCGCGCCACCGACGATTAAGTCATCTCGTCTTGTTCGGACTTGCGGGCTTTCTCTTTCCCCCTGAACTGATAGGCCTATAAAAAGCGGCTGCAAACCCCACTGCGACAGACTACTTTGGAGGCGTCGCAGAGACGACGAGATACCAGCTGTGTGAGAGTGTCAGTATTCTCTCAGGGTTAGCTTCTCTGCCCGTTCCTTCATGATGTTGTATTACACGTTGTTTTGTTAGAAGACACCTCGTCTTTGCTGGGACCATTGATGCCGTCCGCGACTCGCATCTAACAACTGGCGTCAGCGGTTGGATTAGCCACGCGAGCCCTAAATGTAATAACTGGCGGCAGCGGTGGGATACACGTTCCACATGTTTCTGTCCCTTAGCAACGTCATCGACCTCTATTGATTCCTGCTGTCGCTATCGTCTTGCCCACTGTTGTTCTCGTCATCGCACACGAAGATACCCTTCGTATGACAACCAGGATGGCCCCGCACTAAGGGCACCATGCAGAAACCCAGGGGGCAGCACTGCACGGCGAACAGGAAGCGCCCCGAGTGGGTGCCGGATGATTTTTGTAGTGGCCGGCGCGGCCGCCTGGGTAGGGCGCGCATTCGAATGAGGCGGTCGTGGGAATGTAATCGGGGCCTTCGCAGTGAAATGGTGGCAGTTTCGGTCAGCTGGAGTGTAGCGGAGCATAAACAATTCTGGAGCCACACGACACAAGACGGAGAGACACGGACGAGCCCTAGCTGCTGCCTGCTGGGCGTTTATTTGTAGGCTGGAAACACGAGAAACGGAAGATGACAGAAGGAGAAGTGCGCGCAGTTTGAAAAGGCCAAGCAAAACACAAATGGGGAGGGAGGGGGATACAATACATATTAAAAATGTAAAAAAATAAAAAAAACTTTGTGGTGAACACTCCTCCTCCTACGTGTGGTGCAGCTTCACACAAAGCCAGCTTCGAAAGCTCCAAGCAGGACTGGATGAGAGAGAGAAAAAAAAAAGCTGCGGATAATTGAGCGGCGGAGAGGGATGGAACGAGTTAGGGAGAAGAATAGGAATGAATGAAGCTGCAGCGGAACAGGAGAAAAAAGCCTGAAAAAAATAATAATAAACATCACGAAAAGCCTGAAAACTCAAGAACGATTACCGGGGCTTGACAATGCAGTAGGTACTTATATTACGCAGAAGTCTTTTGAAAACCTTTCTGGTGAGGCGATTACCACTTTTATCGACAATAAAGGAAAGGATAGCAGATTCACATAGATCATTCTGTCCACGTGGTGCTCGCGCACGTGGTCACTGATACAGGGACACAGCCATGAGATTGGAAAATTCCATTACAGCATGGCAGAAGAAGCGATCTACGGTTTCCAATACACATGCATGTTTTCCTCGTTGTCAGGCACGTAGGGAATATAGCATGCCTACTTTTCAATTTTGTTGAAAGAACGCCCTGCCTCAAATCCCGACTTGAATGCTAGTATTTTTTTTGTAATGATACTTATTGCCTCTTTAACCATACTTTCAAGTCCTCTGACACAAAATTAATTCGGGACAGGGGAAGGTAATAGCTAGGTGGCAGCGCGCCGCTCGCGACCACTTGTTTAGAGCACGATGGCCGGTAATGAATGCAAGATCTGTTCAGAGCACCCACGAATAATTAAAAAAAGATGTAACGTTTACTAATGCTACTAGTCTCGATTGAGCAGTTGGCATGAGAAACAGTTCATTATTCGAGGTTGAACAGCTTAGTAGACATCGAAGCGTCATTAACACAAATAAATGAATAAAGTGTATGGATGGCAGACAGGGCATTATGAATTACTTCAACAGAGGAGGGCGAAGCGGACAGCTGGTACTTCGGCGTCAGATAGGGAAGGGTTTGTTTTGCACATTTTCGTTTGGTCTTAATTACAAAAGCAATGAAAATCTGGGGAGAGCTGAGAAAAGGTGTATCGGCACTTGACGAATGCCCACCCTCCCCGTATAAGACCGGTGCTCATGCAAGCTATCGTAGATAGGAAAATATATACCACAGGACAGCTTAAATAAAAACTATGTGTTGATCAACTGCATCCACAAGCGCGGCCCACATGTGCGCGCACAGCGGCCCCAGTAGACGGGCATTCCATTAGTCGGGCATGCCAATTGAAAGCATGCAGATATTGCTGATGCCTATGAGTTGCCCGGTTTTTTTTTTTTTCGTTTTTTTTTTGCGAGTTGAGAAAGACTGCTACGTAGATGAAGGCCGTGTGTCCTCTTTTAGAAAGAACGCTTCGCGGAAAATTTGGACGTGTCAAATCCGGGCATGATTTCCAGCTCGCTGCTCGTTGGACGGCAGCGATCCAAACTTAGCGTCGCTTCGCTTCGTAAAGCTTATTTGGGTACGTAAAAATATTCTATCAGGTCAGTAAAAATGTGTGCAACCCAGCGACTGCAACCTAGCAATTCATTTGTGACTATAGAATGCCACGAATAGATAGAACGAACGGCGAATGCGACCCACGCACAGCAGATCCGCCGCGTCTCCGCGGCGCGGCCAGGCGCACGGGCCACTACAAAAATCTCCTTCCCGCCGCGAGAGGCACGCAGATCGCGGCGAGAGTTACTCCTGCACAATGCCCAAACCTCCATCATACTAACCCAAGAAGCAGAGTCACGGCCGAAAGTAGTCAAGTGCGCCTAACAGTGACTGCAAAGCGGGGCAAGCTCCTCTCTGCCCCCAGCGACGCAACTTTGGAGCAGTTGCCTTTTCGCTTCGCTTCTGAAACGATTTCGCACACGTCGAGCGTTCCCCACCGCCTTTCTCCTTCACTGGTACGCGTCACAGACTTTCCTGTGCTCCCTGCAAACACGTGCAGGCTCTCCGTGACGGAGCTGTGTTCCTCCTCCTCCTCCCGTACACACTCGGCACGGTCAAAGGTCAAATCGGCTTCAGACATCGGGTTTTGGGAGAATGTGGCTAGCAATGCTGCCGCACTAAAAATGCTGACATAATGGGGCCCCACATTGTCTACATTCTATTGATAACATATAGCTGTCTGCCAGAAAATGAAGTCAGTGTAGCCCACTGTCATCTGGTTACTTGTAACCACTTGAAATTAAACTCTGTTTTGCATTGCAGTGCTCGCATCTTTCTTGTTAACTCCTTTTTCTTGGTGCAATGAATTTGTGGAGTAGATGTTGGAGTAAACCTTGTTGCTGGGCTAGTTGGTTCATGATCGTACGGGAGAAAAATGTCACCTCTTGGACTAATATCCGTAACCTGCTAGCTTAGCTGATCTCACAAGGATTATGAGTTGCTCTTTGTGTTGGCAGTGAATACCTAAACTCTGACCACTTTTTTATCCTAGCGTTGCTTATTGTTTCGGGGCTTAAAGGGGTATGTCGGGATGGGAAAAATGAGAGAGGGCTAAGACTGGCAAAAAAAAAACATCTTTGGCAACGCAATGAAATCGAGGAGGGAGCGATGATGTGGCGCCTGCATCTGAGGAGTACTGTATTTCAATGGGTTCACTGGCGGCAAACGCGCTGATGTTAGTGCCGAACTCTTGTAGCCTTCAGCGCCGGGCAACATTACTGCAAGTTGTAAATATCTCTCTGAGTATTCTGAGAGTTGCAGACGGGACAACCTTGACGGGAATATAAGCATTGAAATTCAGGCCAATTCTTTGTGGCGGCACAAGCGAGGACCGCGCTCCTCGTGACTTCATGCCGTTTTTAGGTGTGGCCATATCTAACTAGCCTAGGATATTGCATATTAAGAATAGTATCTTAAGGACACCGTTCTTTAGTAGCTTGGGCGCTAATTTAACCCATGCACTATTGTCATTTACACAATTACTGCACACCACATATTTTACTCGCAGGTTTAACATGCTTCACCGTTTTGGGATACCTGCAGTGGCGTACAGGGCTAGCACAGACCCTGGAGGTAGTGCAAAACAACTCAGCCCGTTTCATTTTAAATAACTCCAATCGGACCCCAGGTGTATATGACATGAAATGCATATTAAACTTTCCCCTATACCTGACCCTCAAAAACTTTCCCGCATTTGTTCTTTCACAGGATCTATTACAGTAGAATGTTACCATTTTTGAATCACACCAGCACCGTTAATTTGTGTTGGTGGTGGCAATTATAAGAAAGTTAGCATACCACATTTCAACATATCATAGGTCCCACCTCGTTCTTTACTAAAGCTAGTATAACGGAAATTCATATGTTTAGAAATGCACTTTGGTGATTTACCGGCGCGATTTTTTCGCGCGTTGCATAATTGAAAGTGGAAGTCGTGGTATGTGCGAATCGGTAGTACACATCACTGCCCTTTCACTTGCACAAATATTGTTTTCTTACCTCCAGTTCAGGAGGCATGATTTTAATTTGAAGGAAAAAGCATGCTCCGTTTACTTACGTCCGCAGCTGTACTTACAAATCCTTCAGCAACGTGTACATACTACACTAACTATATTTTCCGTGAGCGCAATGGGCAGTTTTCTGCAATATATTTCGAAAATCTGTGGTTCTCTTCATATTTGCTTATCTATTCAGCATCGCTTACATTATCTTCATGCCTTTTGTTCATATGTTTAAAGAGACAATAAAGTCAGATCTACCACAATTGCTATGTTATCAATATCTAATAACACGACATTTCGTGACTTTAATGTCGTCTGTACGGCAGCAAAAGACGCACTTATTGCTGAAATATTTCCGTTAGGATTGGTTTATGGGGCTTAACGCCCCATAGTGACTCAGCTAGGCTATGAGAGACACCATAGTGGAAGACTCCGGAAATTACGAACACATGGGGTTCTTTAACGTACTCTGACATTGCACAGCACACGGGCGCCTAGATTCTGCCTCCATCGAAAAGCGGCCTCCGCGGCCCGGATTCGATCTCACACGCTTGGGTACAGCAGTCGAGTGGCCTAACCACTGAGCCATCACGGAGGAGCGCTGCAATATTTCGATTCCAAGTTGAAGAGGTTTTTGTATTTTCGCTGTTGATGTTCAGACTGCTTCCCCCATTTAAGTATATGGGTAAAATAACGCAAAAATCATGACGTACACGCAAATTCTGTGATTGCTGGCGCGCGGCGAGAGGTGCGCTCTAGCAGAAGCCGAAATTGAAGATATCGCTGACCACGAAGCATCGCTTCACTTGCATCAGCCATACATCCCGCTCACGAGCTCGACAACGAAGCTGTCGCACTGTTGACTGCGCTTTAGCATACTCGGCCCCACAGAGCGTGCAATGCTTTTTAAAGCTGAGCCGGCTTCAGCATTATATCAAGAATGTACAATATCCGAAAACCCGAGTTGGCCAACCCTTCTTTGGACGTTTACACCTTATGTCACTGACTTGAAAGTTGCCAGCGTCACTGCACCGGGGAGCACATATGAAGCTGAAAAACTCGTTATGCCACAAACTGATGCGCCAGAGCTGAGCGCCCGGTACAATCCTACTGAAACAACGACTAACGGTGAATATTAAGAAATTAAAATCTTCTGAGATACACCGTCAAACTCTGATGCTTATTATAGACCCTTTACAACGAGCAGTTCTACTGGCTCTAACAGGTGGCGCCACTAGGACGGCCGTCATTTCTGGCCTTCGGAACACATCGGGGGCCAGTGCGGACGGCTGCCGACTGGATTTTAAACACCGCCGCTTTGGTGCGGGTGTCCTCTTTCTTGTCGAAGCAGTCTGCGGAGAAGTAGAGCTAATGACCTTGTGGTTTATCAGCGGAAAAATAGACGCTTTCTACATATGGTGCACATCATGGCGTAGGCCGCTGTTTTTCTCGGTGGTGTATAGCGAGTTGATATTTCTTTCTGGGAGACGAGAGCGCCTGTGAGTTGTAAGGAAATGAAGATCATAAACTTCGCTCGCCAGCTCATTTCAGCGCCAGCAGGCAGCTGCGGAAATGCGAGAACGGCATTGGTATTTTCACAGGAGCAATACATTGCGTGTTTGTACTGCATGCCTTGTTGTCTTTGTAAGGTATTAAAAAAAAAAGTATCATGGTGTAGCTATTAATGTCTGCGCATTCATATTGAATTTATTGTACAAAGAGGGAAGGTCACCATGTGCACGCCTGTGAACGTGCAAGCATGCTTACTTCAGGCAAGCACTGAAGAAATAATGTAATAATTGCTCCTTATATCAAACTAAAACACGGATCAATGGGGAATTTTAGCCTGATGAGATTTTCATATATCTGCTTGTCCGCGGGCTTGCTACATCTGCGGGGGCTGAACTCCGCTGCCTTTTCCAGTCTTACTTTACCCGAGCGCAGGCGAAAGTCGCCGAGCGCCTGACATGATCGTTGAACCGCATAATAGGCTTTTGAAGCCAGGACATTTACGGAAGGTAAAATAGTGTCTGGCCCATTGTCGGGGGATCACATTTGCGTCTATATCCAGTAGTAGGTATAGTGCACAATGCTGAACAGCGAACATTACTATAAGTCTCAACCACCCGGTCTGAATACGTTTTCACAGTTTAGGCAAAAATATTGAAAAGAACGATTTCAGGTGATACTCGGCTTGTTTATTTTGACGGTAAACTATGCGGTCCACAAAAGGCGCTAGAGAGAGAATTGATTTTAAAAAAAAAGTAACCTCGTCAATCGCGGACCAGTATTTCGACATATTCTAGCCAATGCAGGCATTCAGATGACGCAGTAAATGAGCAAGATCGTTATATAAAACATTTGGCAGCGCCCGCACATACTATGCCCATTCGCATGAAGTTTGCAGGATATCTACCAGCTCGTTGCCCCCAGCGATAGCGGGTTACGCCGCACCTTACAGCCAGGCGCCAGCGCTCCGGCAGCCGCCGAAACCAGAAGGCCCGAAGACTGGTTATGGCGGAACGATCATGTGACCAAATGTGGCAGCATCTATGCTCTTGCGCTATAAAGCGTTTATAGGTGCGGGATATCTGTGACACTGCTTCAGCCAGCTTAAAGATTCAGCACGCTTAGGCGGCAATTGTGTGAGGTGACGGCTATTGTACAGCACTTAAGAAAAAAAAAATGCGTAAAAAACAGTTACGCTGCGCAGATAAAAATGAAACTTAAAGCTCTCCGGTAGGTGTGGCGTAATAAGTTCGTCAACTATTTGCATTCATTGTAAAAAGCCTGAAACCCGACTTTTAATTATTGTTTGTACGCTATTTTCCACTGTGATGTCCATCAGATAACCCCCGCAAATATTTACCAGCATCGCCTCATGGCGTTCGCTATCTACCGGTAAAAAATGATGGCGGCTACCATGCAACCTTACCAACCATGCTTGGAGCTGCCAGCGTTATGTCCTCTACCCGTAGAATGTCACTTCTTCATATATTGGTCGTTGCTTCTCTCATACAATCCTTATATTATCTTCTTTGGGGTCGTAACAGAGGAGAATGCTCCGCTTTTGGATAGGAATGTGGTGCTGAAACACCGCACCTACCACTATGATGCCTACCGCCTATTTTCAGAAGCTAAAAATGACATGTAGGTTTTAATGGTGTCAGACCCGTGAGCGCAAAAAATGCGCAGGCGGCTCATAAAACGACGAAGTAATTAGTGCTACTCAGATAATCTTCGAGTGACGGCGTTCGCGTGAGGGCTGCCTTACGGTCCATCGCACTGCAAGGAATCTGTAGCACCGGACACATCTCTTCTGCCGCACACCGGTTGACACCCGCGGACTGTAGTATCAGCGGCGCTGCTTCCTTATCACGAAGCGAAAGCAGCGGCAACGCGCGCAGCGTACGTCCAAGCGGGGCCCAATTTTCCCTCCATCGAGATAGGGAACGCCGGTGATTACGGGTAGCTAGCGCTATTCCCCCTTCGTCCGTCAGGCTCTACGCAGAAACGTCGCACCAAATTGGCCCAGGAGAGGGGAGAGTCTCGACACTCAAACCCAGCTCCTCTCTCTGTCTTCCTTTTTGCCTTCTGGGTTCCTATCGGGAACAACGCGCTAAGTTTCGGCGATAGATGGAGCGGCAGTGCTGGCGTTGGGGAAAAGGGAACACTGCGAGCAGGCCCGCTTTTCCCCGCTGCCGTCGTCAACGCGACCGCGTACAACAGCGCACCCCCGCTGCCGATACCGAGCGAGCTGCGCGCTTGAAGGCAACTCGCAGGCGGAAGGACAGTTCCTCTTGCTCCCCGCGTGTGCAGCATCTGAACCGACCGAGCGTCAGCGTCGCAGCCTAGTTGGAAGAGAAAATCCCCGCTTTCTCCCGCTTTCCCGGCCTTCGCCCAGTGGTGCTGTGGCGGCGCTGGGAATGAGGCGAGCGCGTGGCAGCGGGAGTGACGCAGGGGTGCAACTTATCTGAAACTAGATCAAGAATCTCTGCGAAAGGAGAAGAAAAAGAAAAATGGGGATCAAGTCCTCTAGCGAAATTTTCCTAAATCTCTGGGCCGCCCTTCCAACCGCCTCGTGTTCGTCGTTTCCCGGTGGACGCTTTTATCTTGCGTCCCGCTTCCAGCTACAACATCGCCGCACTCTGCCCTTCCCGTCCGCCCCCCTCGCAGGATCGCGCACTTTCCAGGAGAGCTGCGTCCCTGGATCCCGCAGCAGAAGGGCGGGAGCTCCTTTATCCCCGGAGGAAGAAGTAGAGCAGAGGAAGAGCCAATTCGTCTGCTCCTTTTCTCTCCCATCTTCTCCTGCGACTGCTAAGTTCCACCAGATTCCTCGTAAACCCTTTAACAGTTTGTTTGGCGCTCACCACCTCTGACTGTAAACACTGCTCCTTTTCCACGAGAATGCAGCGCAAGTGCTTCGGCTGGAAGCCGGGCTGGATTCTTTTTTATTTCTATATTTCAGTCTTAGATTCCAGACTTTCATTTCTGTAAATTGTCTCGCGTTTCCAAGGCTTCTTTTATCTCTTGCTTTCCAGATGGTTTCGTTGTATGTTCCCGCGTTTTGCTCCCCGAGAGGAAAGGCATGCCAGTTCTTCACCTCCCATTTTTTCTTTGCGAAAGAAGCAAGTCCGAAAATTCGCTTTCCTATCGAGATTTCTTAAGAATGTTTGATCCAAAGTGTGTTGTTAAGGCAAAATGGAATCTACTCTTGTCTCGTCGTCCCTGCTGCCCTGAGATGGCGGTGCGTTGTCGAGCATCCTCGAAGCATGACGTACGAGGGCCGCCGACGCATTCAGACAGGATTAGCTACTGCTGCCTTTATTTGTTATTCTTATGACGAGCTGTGCTCGTTCTTGTTTTCTTTTCCTGCATGCTCCTTCATCTCTTTCAAATCGCTCGCTGTCGCGGTACTTGGATCGAAAAATTGAGAGACGTCGAGGATCATTGGCTCCCAGTGTCCTTACTAGTGTAAAGTGCTCCGCGTATGAAGCCCACCTCTGGCCCGTTCAATCCAGTCTCTTATCAAAAATTGGCTTCAGCTCTTCGATCACCTCCGGAATCAGCGGAGATAAAGGAAGGGTCGTCTTACAGACCACTTCTGCCATCTCGAATAAACTAGAAGCAACACTCAAGGCCAGAAAAGAAAGAAGGAAGAGCCTAACTTAAGTAATGAAAGGATGAACCGAAGAAATCCTCATGCTGTAGTACCATACGAAAATACTTCATTTTTATAAGTTTCAAATTGTAAGAAACCAGAATTTAACATGGTCGTAATAGAGTCTTTGATATGGGCTTTAAAGCGAAATAAATAAAGAACATACGCGTTCCCTGTTCATTGTGATTTTCTGGTTTAAAGATTGCGGGAATGTACTCTCTGGATTTCTTGTATGTGAGGAAATGACCTTCACTCCGGAACACAGAGTAGCGATGCCCCAGGCAACATTATATCTCAATAGCTGCATTGATATTGCGTGGAGGATCGAGTGAAATGAGCTGATCGGAATAGAACGCAGCGTATAAGCTCATATTACAGATGCCTAGGTCGTTTTACAAAGAGTTCATGACTTCCCCCTCCCCGCCCCCCCCCCCCCCAAAAAAAAATAATAAAAATTGGTAGCTACATTTAACACGGCGTACTGTCTTTGCCAAAAGTAACCGAGCAACCCAGCCGGCCGGCGGAGCAGGCACTGGGCCGAGCTGCGGCTCCACCATCACCGTCGCTGGCCGCTGCTCTCCGGCGGCGAGTGTAAGCTGACGTAAGCATGCTCCCTCGATCTCCTTCTTGGGATAATAAAAAGTAAGCGAGTATCATGTGCGATGCCTTGTTTGGCGCCTTTGGAACGCTGCGCTACTGAGGAAGGGCGCTCCGCATAGCATCACTCGCTCAACCCTTATTTTTTGTTGGCGCTGTGAAGCTGCGCTTTTCGTTATAATGTCTTCGCGTTTAATATCGGTACAGTGTTCACGCAGTTGCAACGAATGAACAAATACATGCTGTTTTACTCGTTTGTATAGCCGGGAAAGTAAGGCGAGGAATTGATTTCGAAAACTTGATGCGCTCTTCCTGCGATTCCTTGTTGTCTGTTGTGACCACTACCGGATTTGCTGTGACGTTCAGTTAAGCTGAAGGAGAGAGAAAAAAAAAAAAGATTTCCAGCTGTTTCGAGAGCCCGTCTTGCTGCAGACCCTATTTCCAGATATTTGCTAACGTATAAGTGCGTAGTGTTTTCCGCGTTGGTAATACATTCATGCGTCAGCATGCGGTCAATCCCTTCGTTTAATGAGCGAACTGCATAAAAAATATAATTCTCACACCTCAAAGATAGTCGCCTATTTTCTCAATGAGTGCAGCTGTTTCTTTCTTCTCTCGTTTTATGAAGGAACACCATGCGACCAACCTAGCTGCACTATATGTTCTGGAAATGGAGAAATCTGAACACGTGACATTTGGACTGCGAACTATTTTAGCATTACTCGCTATTACCTAACGACTTGATTGGTAGATTTGTGCCCTCTGGCAGAGTGGTGGATCGGGAACTCGATGAATAAGTTGCTGGAATGCAATCATCAAGTGCAACACAAGATCAAGCTAGCAAACTTGGCACTCCCGCCTTTGCTGAACTCCCTGGCCGCAAAAAGGTGAAGCGTCAGAGGGAATTTCAATTCAAGTGGAAGAAAAGCTCCTTCGTAGGAATCCTTCGCAATGCCAAGGCTTTCTTAGAGTATCATATGCTAGGGAACATTTACATCACTCATTCGCTATTGGAAAATAGTTTTGAGGCAGTTGCAATTTCCGCTCAGGTTTTTGGCATTCAGTTTGGCGTTGCAATCGCGAAAACCGTTACGCACTTCTGTACTTTAACAAGCGGCGGAAAATGCGACATTAACGGATCTACCTCATTACATTGCCAGGAGTAGCCGTGCTTGAAACAGCGAAAAATATTGCCTCGGTTTTGTTTCTCTCTAGCTGAGCGAAGCGTCATCATCGAAAATTAGGAATCGCGGGAAAAATCAAACCGGGGTTTCTATCGCGTCCTGTCTCACTGTGCTAACATTCCAAACAAGATAAAAACAACCACTTTCCAAATCGCTTCATCAATGGGATTCAACACGCATGGCGTTCTAACGAAGAGCGGGGCTTCACGAGGCCAGCTCAAAATCAGCGTTGAGCGTGTTTTGCTGTGCACAACGCCCTCTGTGACTAGCACAGCATTCTGAAGGCACGAAATCAGACGTTGTACATGTTACCCGCTCACATTTTATCGTCCCAAGAAAGATAGCGAGGGAACAGCCTTACATCAGCGAACTTAAACCCGCAGCCGGTAAGCAGCGGCCACCGACGGCGACCACCACGCCGCCGCTCGGCATATACGCTTGGTCCGCTGGCCGGTTGGGCTGGTCGGTTACTTTTGGCAAAGACGGTACATATGACATGGAGAAAGCATAACGACTGCAAGGCCCATGAGCCTTTTCACATTGCACCTTTCAGCGGTGGCACGGGCTCTACTAGTCCCGTGCTTTGCAAGAGATCACACGCTTGAATACACTCTAAAAGCTCGTTCGTCTGCGCATAAGAGTAGGGTCACGTACTCACAGATGCTTCGAATCACACTTAAGCGGATGCTGTCGCGTTGCTGAAGAAATATTTACTCTAAGAACGCAGAGGCTTCTCAAGACATCACACACCTCGACACGGCGTTGCATCTGTAGGGGACGCGTCATCGTGCGCAGAAGAAGCGCCACGCCCTGCACAGAAAGTGGGGAAGACGCTCGCCCGCCGACCAAGCCGATGTGGATGGTCAGTTCTCCACGTGTGTACTTACGCGTGAATTCAAGAAAAACACAAGCAGGGTGTTTTTGGCGCGAGCGCCGCACTACGACCTTAAACTCTCTCTACTTCTCCCCTCGCATGCATATGCTTGAAGCGCCACATCTACTTTTCCACATGCGTCTGCTTTGTCTGCCGACAGACCATGAAAGTGGCATGCCGCCGACGGG
Source organism: Amblyomma maculatum (assembly GCF_055883805.1). Taxonomy (NCBI): domain Eukaryota; kingdom Metazoa; phylum Arthropoda; class Arachnida; order Ixodida; family Ixodidae; genus Amblyomma; species Amblyomma maculatum. The sequence goes on from NC_139350.1 coordinate 124,273,504, forward strand.
TCTCTTTCGATCAATGAGGCTGGTAAAGTTCTCGCTTTAAAAAGAAGCCATCACCTGCTCCAACTACAACAGGGCTAATAGTAATATGCCGATAGGGTACGAGGCAGGGTTCCTCAGGACGAAGTCATCGTCTTGGCAGTCATGCAGTACATAGTCTGACTGCTGCTAGAGCAGGACATCGGTTTTCCTTTTTTTTATTCATCTCTTCGTGTAACCATTAGCCTCGAGCATTCTTGCCGCGCGAAATATTGTAACTATGCAGTACAAGGAAGAAGATAATCAAGGGATCAGTCTGGCACTACACACTATACTATACTTCGCTATCGTTTCCTTCGGTCGCAAGAGGCACGCGGCATTACTCCCCCCCTTCGGGAGCGGTGGCGGCACGACGCTGGCAGTGACCCCAAACTAGGCATACACAGGAGAAACAGGGAACACAAAAGTGAACACACGAAGGACCACTGCCTTTCATAGCACGGTTTCATCCGAACAACGTGAACAGTTTCAGCACTTAAGCGCCGCCGTAGTGAGGATCGTTGATCCCGAGGAACAACTTCGTAGTTTACGTTACAAAAATGCTCGAAGCACTTTGGAACCCTAAAGTGCGATGAGGCGAAAGCCTCTGTAGCACTGAGGCCCGTAGACCTCCACTACGGGACTACTCTCTCTCTTCTTTCACTCCCACCTTCCTCCTTTTCCTTGCGGCTCGGTTCAGGTGTCCGTGGAAAATCGTGACAGATACAGCGCCTTTTCATGTAAGCCAATTTGAAACTCCACTGATGCCCGCTGTGCTGCGTCTGCTTCTGTATGCTTTGTGGTGCGGCGTTCGAGGAAGCGCCAAATGAAAGGAGCCGCACGGACGCCTGGATCGGACGCCCGGCGGGATCAGCCTCGTGTATGCATGAATTGTCTGGTGGCGTAATGACCAGTCGTGACGTCATTATGGCATCAGTTCCTGTTATTAGGCGTGACCAGATGTGACTTCACGATGACGTCATGGCCGATTGCGTCACCATGTGATGGCGTCATAGTGAGTCATCTGTCATTACTCGTGGCTAAATAGTAATGAGTAATGACTAATTAGAACTAGTTAATGACAGGTTAGCCATTAGTTAGTACTGGTCAGTGACTAGTTGGTGATTAGTTAGAAGTGGTTAGTGACTGGTAAGTGAGCATGAGCCATTAAAGGCTTTCGCCTTAATACGCCGGATGACCTCGTATGGCCTCAAGTAACGGCGAATTAGCTTCTCGAAAAGTCCTCGACGGCGCACTGGTGTCCAGACGCATAAAAGACCGGCAGGCTCATAGTGAACGTCTTGGTGTCGGAGGTTGTACCGACTGGCGTCGTGGGGCTGTTATCGGTGCATACGCCACCGTGCGAGTTGGCGCGCTTCTTATGCTCGTTGGAGAAATATGTCGACATCCGCATAGGCGTTGGTGGCATGGTGACGGTAAGGCAGTAGACTAGCTAGAATGGCGCGATAAGCGTCATATCCTGTTCAACCGCATTGTATGCAAAAGCTGCACGCGGAAGAGCTTCATCCAGCGTGCAATGTTCAACGTCGACATACATGTAATCGCGTCGGCAAGCGTTCTATTGAGAGCGTCCAGTCAGTCCGTTCATTTGCGGATGATAAGCAGTAGTCCTACGGTGACTTGTGCGGGTAAGACTGAGGAAAGCTTGCATTAGTTCCGCAGTAAAGGCTGTACCGCGTTCCGTAATGATAACGGATGGCGCATTGTGGCGCAGTAGGATGGTCTTGAGAAAAAACTGGACAACTTCAGCGGCAGTTTTCATGGGAAAGTGGCTGTATCTCGGCATATTGCGTTCCGTCCGTCGCCTCTACGATCCATCTGTTCCCTGATGCGGATTTAGGAAAGGGCCGAGAATATGCATGCCCACTTGCTGGAAAGGGGCTGTCGGCGGAAGTATCGGCCGAAGAAGACCTGCAGGTTTCAGCGGAGATGTCTTTCGCCGATGGCAACCTCGGCATGTTCTCATCTACTGCTGGACTGAAAGCAGCAGCTTAGTTTCTCGAATGCGTGCTAATGTTCGTGTGACTCCTAAATGACCTGCCGAAGTCCCATTTGGTCATGCGTGCAAAATTTCCGGTCGTAGGTCGGATGGCACAACGAGAAGAAAGGTTTCCTTGTGCTGAAAGTTTATCTTGTACAGGACTCGAGTGCGAAGGCTGTAGGAGCATAAACGCTAGGCGAAAGCACGCGGAACAGCGACATCAAGGCCTTCGAGAAGCTCAATAAGCGGGCGTAAATCGGAGTCAGCCCGTTGACGCTGGGCCTATCGGTGGTCGTGACTACAGCAAGAAACGGGAAGTCGTTTTCGGTGTTAGGCGGGGCAGCACCAACAGGAGCACGCGACAAGCAATCGGCGTCGCTGTGCTTACGGCTGCACTTGTACAGAACCGATATTTCGTATTTTTGGAGACGAAGGAAAAACGAGCAAGCGCACGTACTGGCCCGAGAATTAGCTACCTCCCGGGATCCCAGTAACCTCTTATACGTAACCCCGTACCCCTTGCGCGATCAGGAGCCCCTACAGTTCGATGATGACCTTAATACCTACCAAGATATCCTAAATCATTACAAATTAGGTAGATAAATATTTCCAAAAGCGTGTAAGCAACTCACCAAAAGCGAGGAGGTTTTGTGGCGTAAGCTACAAACTGGAGTATTATCGAACCCCCAGCTTCACAGCAAGTGACACCCGGAATTTTTTAGCCCCATGGGCATACGTTGTGATGGCGTAGCGGATATGATCCACATGATATGAAAGTGGCCTAGATTTGGAGAACCTGACAGAACAGATGAGTCCTGGGAGGCACTACTTCTCAAACAGAACGAAAAAGGGCAACGTGAAGTCATCCTTCTCGCCCTGGCTGCTGGCCAGATCCAAGAGATCCAGGATGAGAGGAGGACATGGCTGGGACAGAGCTGCGCCTCAGATCCTCGCCAACCTTTTGACGGGTGCAAATAAATGTTACTTCTCTCTCTTTCCACCTTGCAAGCCATCCCAAGCAGTCTGTGAGGTTGGGTAGCCAGCGTAACGAATCGTGGTCACTCACGGCTTTAAAAGGGCGGCCGTAGAGAAAGGGTCGAATTTTTGTTATCGCCCAAACTACCGCGACGCATTCTTTCCCGTGGTTGAGTAGTTCGCCTCTGCTTTTGAAAGAGAGCGACTCGCGTAAGCGGTAACTTTCTTAGTGCCATCCTACCACTGAATCAGAACGGCACCGAGTTCGAAATTACTGGCATCGTATCAATATCCGTGGCAGTCTGTTCATCAAAATTTGCAAGTATGGGGTTGGCCTGCAGCCGCCGGCTTAGCTCATTGAATGCATTCTTTTGTTCATCGTGCCATGCAAAATGAACGTTGCCTCGAGCAAGAAGCGTAAGATGCTCGGCAATCGCTGAAAAAGTCTCGACGAAACGCCTGTAATAGGCACAGAGCTCCCAAAACCTTCTAACGGACTTTTGTCGGTTGGGCGAGAGAACTTTTCTACTGCAGCAGTCTTCTCGGAATCTAGTGTCACTCCCTCAGCATTAATAACATGAATAAGAAAGTGGAACTACTGAAATCCGAAATGGCATTACTGTGGTGTTATTGTCAGTAGGGCTGAACGCAGTGCCTCTAGTACCATTCGCAGCCATTTGAGGTGTTCCTTTAAACTAGCCGCTAAAATGACATCATCGAGATACACTAGGCACGCTTACCACTTCGGTCCAGAGAGAAGGGTGCTCATCACTCGTTGGAAGGTTGCTGACGCAGAACAGAGCCCGAAGGGAAGCACTTTAAATTCATAAAGGCCGTCGGAGGTGACGAATGCTGTTTTGTCTCTGCCTCTTCCGTCGACTTCTATTCCAGTAGCAATGCGCAAGGCGGGCATTGATGAACCGTCGAAGTCGGATTTCACAATAGCTTGGCTCGGCCAAACCGTCATATGTGATTCTTGTCAATTAATGATCGCACTATTAGCTCGCAAGAAGTCCAAGCCGAGTATGACGTCTCACGAACAATGGGGAAGAACAACAGTCGCCAACGAAAACAAATCTGTCAACTACAACTTTCGCAGCACATCTGCCAGCATGGGTAATAAGGTATCCCCTAGCCGTGCGGATCTGAGAGCCTGTCTACTCGGTTAAAACTTTCCTGAGTTTCTTGGCGAATCCACTGCTCGAAACTGAATAGTCCGCTCCCGTATCAACTAAAGCGGTAATGATGAAATAGCCGATAACAACCGGTATGTCCGAAGCTGCGCATCCAGGTTTATCGTTGCGTGGCCCCGTCTGATAGGCGTTATCTAGTAAGAAGCTTGATGGAGGAAGTTCGGCAGTTTGCTCGTCAGCGACCTCCGCAGGTCGCTGTTCCTAGTTTTCCCGACGACTCGGGGAGCGGGGGCTCGGTAGGCGGCCAGTGCGGTTTGTAGAGGGACGGGGACTTGAGGAACGATAGCGGGAAGAGGTAATCACACGGAACTCGTAGTGTGGAACGTCTGTGGGATCCGCATGCGCCGATAGGTACTCATCAATTTCGCGTGGTCGTTCACCACTCCGGGGACACAGTGCACGCGGATGAAAGCCACGAAGTCCGGCGCGGTGGTATGGACAGAACCTCAAGACGTGACCGGCCTCACCACAGTGTAGGGACACGCTAGACGTCGGATTTTCGAAATCGTGTCTCGGCTAGAAGAGGAGGACGTCGTGGGCTTGCATCAAGAGTAGGGGTGTCCACTCTGGCTCTAGAAGAGTCGCATTCATTATGTCTGCTGAATGAGGCACAGCATTCTTCGCTCTTGGTAGAATCGTACACGTTATGCTGCTGAAGCCCTAACGCGCGTCGGCACACTCTGTGGCGGTGGCTGCACACGAGGCGCAGCCGGTTCCGGGACGACTTGCCTAACTTCCTCACGAATGACCTCCGTGAGTGGCCGAAGCCTCGACGACGACGTGAGACCCTGTAGCCTGATGTGTCTCAGCTCTTCTCCGAGCACAGCTAGATCGAAAAAGCTCCCTTAAGGTATCAATAGAACCGTTGAAGGCGGAAGCAAAAGCGGCCAGCGATATGGCGGACATGCCACGGTTTTAGTACTCAGTCCTGCGTTGAAGCGTCTGTTCCATCGTGGTGACCTCCGGTAGAAAACATGATGTGGTGCCAGGTGGATTTCGCACAAGCCAAGCGAATAGTTCCTGTTTCACCCACGCACTAGATGGCGCATTGTCTTGTCCTCGTTCATATTTGGATCATCTCGCCTAAAGAGGCGAATCATATCCTCGTAATACATTGTAACACTCTCACTCGGGGCTTGGCAGCGAGATCGCAGTAGCGACTCTGCACGATCCCTGCGGTCGCTGGCGGCGTAGGTCGCCAACAGCTGGCGACGAAAGAGGTTCCACGATGGTAGCGTTGTTTTGTGGTTCATGAACCACATCCCCGCTTAATCTTCGAGAACAAAGTAGACATTATGCAGCTTCATTTGCACATCCCAGCCGTTGCAGTTGGCGACACTTTTGAATTAATCCAGGTAGTATCCAGCGTCCTTATGAAGCTCGCTATTAGCTCCGAGAGCGAACACTGGCGCCGCTGCGATCGCCGCAGTCTGACGTCACGGCAAGGACTCCGCCAGCCGGGCTGCTGCTCCTCCCGGCCGATGCCGGCTCCTTTCGTCCGTTTTCGCTCGCGAATAATCATGGTGACTTATTGCTCAGTGTGCAGTGAAAATCACGGAAGAAAGCCGGTGTAAGCTTCCACTTTACCCAAAGTTGTTCAAAATGAAGGAGGTTAGATTGATAAATTTAAGAATGGGGAAGCAACCGTCGGCATTGCCACTAGTGTGCAGTAAGCACTTCAAAAAGGAAGACTGTGTAGCCGGTGTACAAGATACTAGGTGAGCCGTACGTGTAGCGACGCTTTTACGGGCTGTTTGTCAACTAGTCTTTTTTTTTTTTAATTATCAGTGTACATGAACAAAACTATTGCCAGACGCTGTTCCATCCGTCAACATTCCCGTGCGTCCTAGCGATGCAAGGCGATCGCTCCCGGGATCGACGAAGCGGTGGCGTAAGTAAATCAGCCATTGCTCAGACTTTCGTTTCCTCGATCTTTGTGTCAGTGAGTGCTCAGACATTTTGCTCAGTAGCGGAATGTCCAAGCTGAATCAACTGTGACCCTGCTTAAGTTTTTGTTTAAAATGTGTCTCACAGCAGTGGTGTTCTCGTGTTCATTCATGCCGCGAAATTTGACACAGTCCGCACAGCTGGGCTGGTCTTTTTGTTTGAATGCTGATATTTTCCACATTTTCCAAGACATGGGGCGCAGATTCAATGCAACGCGTCCCTAAAAACAGCACTTCAGTAAGGGTTGTGATAGGGAATGTTTTTTTTTTTTTTCCGGGCTCCGTGAAGCCCTGCCTTAGCTACGTCTCAGACTTATGTGCTATGCAACAAGCCTGGCTTTAAAGTGCACGTGATGTGCAGCTGCTCTGCGCTTTTCTGAGGTAATGCCCAAACTTCGATAAGGCCTTGCTTCAGTGTTTTTTGAGGTTGTAGCCTGAATCACTATCTGATTCCAGGTGAAAGAGGCGTTCCCGCAAAGTAATACCAGTTCTGCGCACACGCAGAGGCTTTGACAACACACAAGAATGTGGACAGTAGTGAAAATTCGAGCGCCGTTCCTATGGACGATGCTGCACAACTAGAAGAGGAGGTGGAAGTTATAGATTGAGACGGTATGTCTACCTATGGATACGCTATGCGGCCACTATTCCTTTGTGATGATTCACATTGACGTGAATGATTTTTTATCAAGCATTCAGGAAAAAGAAAAACATTTATATATCCCGCATTGTCCTCAGTTCTGACCATGAAACTGAAATACATGAGTAAGCTAGAATCGTGATAAATTATCGGCTTTTGCTTCCTCAGCACTACTGTTGATCAAAACAAACAATTAATACCTTAAACAATCTCTATATTACTGCAGTAAATTCGAGTGGAGAGCTTGTTACAACATAAAAATGAAGTAATGAAACCACAAGTCATCCGTAGATACACGAGGAATATTCTTTTATCTAGCCACGTCACCAAATGTACATGAATATACTGCATTTCAACCTTATCACTCTAAGCATAATGTTACCCTAAGAACAGAGAAGGACTGGCCTGTTTAAACAAGACCAATTTTTCATCCTCTTCACATATGGATTCAATGAGCTGTTTGTAGTATTTAACAAAACGAAAACGTTTTCAATGCGTGACGGAAATTTAATTAGTGATATCTCTGTATCTGTAAAGAGTGGTCTAGATGGCATAATAATTTTGTCCTTTTTTTTTTCTCAAGGACTAACATGCAGCGCTAACTGACGCACAGGAAGTTCTGAAGGTATGTAATACAGTTTTATACACTGTTTGCCTGTTTCACCTGCAGCTGTATTTTTTTTTCTTTTTGTCAGAGTTTGCGCTTTTTTCTTTTCAGGAGTTACCGTGAAGGTTCAGAAGCTTTTCAAGGACGCTGGGATTCAGCTCAGCGCGAATGACATCTTCAAGCAAAAACAGCTAATAACGGTTGCAAAAATCATTGATGAAAGTGGTTTCTCTGCTTCACTAAGGCAGCGACTAGTTTCGCACGCTTTGTCCACATGGGAATTTATGCTCCTCAGTGAAAGAGAGACTGGAAAGAAATTTGCAAATTAGCAGTACCCCCAAGACATCCCATGCGCGCACGGCTGCGACGCAATAGGCAGAGGCGAACGGAATGACGGAAATATTTACGACGACACGGTTAATAACTCATATTTCTGGCCATCAAAATGACGTTGCTCTTGGCAAATCATGCGTAATTGCTTCTCAAAAATGCTCCACAAGTAAGATGATTCAAATAAAGTTTTAATCGGTAGCCTCTTTTAAATAAAAATCCGTGCACAAATTTCACAGCGCGCAGTCCATAATGCGCGCTCTAAGCAACGTCCACAGCAAAACGGTACAAATTTATCGCGTCGCAGGCATATAGACCTATCTTCACGGTTGTATTACATTCGTAATACAATCATGAAGATAGTGACTCCACGCACATCATCAGTTTCAAGGGACGACGCACGAAAGGCTCCTGCCGCGGCGATGGCACCAGCTGCGCCCGTCGCGGCGAGCGCTCGGGCACACGCGAGACTTGCGCTCACCGCGACGAGCCCATGTTTCGTGTTTTGAAAGCAAGAGGAATCATGATTAAATACTTTTTTTTTCCTGACACTCGATCGGTGCTGTCTGCGTTGTTCATAAGGCTGTTGTTATGAGAACAACCGAGGCCGCAGACTCGAAGCAACGCGGCAACCCGGAGAAGCCAGAGCGATCGGCGCAGGCAGTCCTTGCCGTGACGTCACGTTGGGCTGACCGCCAGAGGGCGCCACTCAAACTTCTCGGGGTTAATAGAAGGACGGTGGGGTTCGGGACTGAAGGGGTGAGCCCTCTCGTTTAGCCTCAGTGTTCATGTTGGATCTGTGCATGGTGGCCACAGGCATCCAGGACAAGGACCCGAACTTGGCTGATAGACTTCGAAGGCTGCGGCTCGAGCTGCGGGGCACCGGGTCAAATCCGTGTTGACTCTCGGCTGCCATTCAGGGGTGGAACTCAACAAAAGGGGAATCGTACATGGTAGCTCCACCAGAAAATGTAACCAGTACAAGACAGAAGACACTCAAGGGATCAGTATGGCACCGCACACTACAGTATGTTATTTGACTTTTGAATCTGATGCACACTATCTGCTGAGCACTGTAATTCAAGAATGTTGGCGGGGGATTCAGAGTGCGGACGGGCATTGGCAAACCGAAAGAATAGTGCTATCCGCTTTTAAGTAGAAGTACAGTGGTGAGATAGCCTTGTCTAGAGGGCGCCGACTGTGCTCCGCAGAGTAAGTCAGCGCCATCTAAAGTTAGGTCCTGGACGTCCTGTTATGCGTCCTGTGCGCATGCACGCCAGAAATAAAGCTGGGCCTGTTTGCGTTCTCGGCCTCATTTCCGCTCAGTGCTTACGCTTCATGCCGCCATCACGCGCTTATATGATATGTAACAGCGGCCGGAAAACTAACGCGCTTCGTGCAAATGAACGCAAGTGATATATTATCGGGCGATTGCTGGGTTCTAAAGCAAGTAAGTGATAACGGATGATGGCGCGTTTCAAACACGCACCAGGCTAACGCCCATATTCACAAGCGCGCCTCGACTCGACGCTCCACCTCCACTCCTTGGAGCGGAGAATACAGCCGCTACTCCACTCCAGGGCCGTTTCGGATTCATGAAAGCCCCTCGGCGTTTCCTCCGACAAGTTCTCCTCGAGAATATCTCCTCCACTCGGAGCAGCACAAGTGGCCTATAGAGACGAGATTAAGATGAACTTTTGGCCTGAAAACTGCGTGCTGAACTGTGTAACATGCTCAGTTTTTCATGTCAAGTTTTCTAAACAACTTTCGCAAGCGACTTCGACGTTAACAGCATTGTGTAACTTGTTTTGTGAGCAGGATGAAAAGGATCGCTGTTAAAAATGGCTGAAAATGTTTTTGCATCTGGCAACAGTCGCTGCTAGTGACGTAGGCTTCGAGAAATGGTGTGAATACTTCGGTTTATTTTTTGGTGTGAGATATGCTCTTAGCCTTTGTCGCTTTGCCTTTTCACTTTTTTTTTATTGCCAGGCTTCGACAGACTTTTTTTTTTATTACCACAATTTGACAGACTTTTTTTATTGTCGGGCTTTGACAGACGTCAAAATATATTGCAGAAAAAAAGTACAAGCCGCGAACTCCTGCGGGCATGGTTCTGGCCTGCTCTGAGGCGAGCAAAACTGCTAAACATGTGTGCTGCTTCGCAGCGCATTGCAGCTCATGCACACTGAATCCGATTCTCCAGAAGAAAATGCCGCGTGCGGTTTCCAAAGAAGTAGGGAGTCCTAATTGAAAACGTGCTTGAAAAGCCATGCTCTTCGTCGTCCGCGAATATCTCTCCGTATGACGAGCACACCAACGCGCTCCCTCGACAGCGCCGCGCGTCCGAAGACGTACTACGTACCCTCGGGCGACATGCAAGCCATTGATGCGCGGGGTACAGCACAGATGTCCGCACAGTCCCACCGCGCTTCCGGTGCTCGCCAGCTTACTGCATACAACACGTTGTTCCCCCACAAGTTCGGTGGCGTCTGCGGAAGCGCGCGAGGCGAGCCACGGAGAATGCGCCGCCGCCGCTCGACTCCGGCCCCTGGCGAGCTCGCCATTTACGGTCAAATCGCGCCTCAACTCTGCACTCGGTGGGCTCCGAAAAGGTTGTCCACTTATCCAGTGACGACTTGAAATGTTCCCGCGCCACACAAGCGCAATGCGATGATGCGAATATCAAACAACACAAACGTCGGTGGCTGATCACGGTTATCCATGCTCGGCGTGAGCGGCAGGGACGTACGGAGGCTAGCCATGGCCGCATTCGTAAAACGATAGCGTGCCAGACATCCCGGGTCACTGTCACTTTCTGCTGATGCTTTAGAGAAAAGTTCGGTGCATCCTTGTCGTATCTTCTTTCGTGAAAAGTTTGGTTTGCCGGTAGAACGAATTCCACACAGCGAGCGAGCGATGCGATGTCGGCCATGTTTACAAGCGGAGTGGCGGTCGAGCAGCGGCCAAGGTAGCGTCGTCCCAGACTCGAGATTCTCGAGAAAACTCAAGTTTTCTCCGCCGCTGGAGGAGCGATTCGAGTGGAGATTGCTCTCTGAAAAGAAAAACAGGCCTCGAGGGCCGCTTGGAGTAGAAGTTCGAGTGAAGGCGTGTTTGTGAATACGGCGGTAAGTGCGCGACAATTGGGCCTAGTCGGTTGTTTGGTGTCTGTTCTCGTCTTGTCCAGAAAGGTTACCACTACGCACCATGCGTTGCAGGCGTATGTATTGTTCGATGGATTGCCTTTACTCTCGGTTACCAGCTACAAGGGACACCGCATTTGGCATCCGTACAAATATTCGGACTTCCTCCACGCGAAAGCACGCGGGCGGCGAGTGGTGCGTGTGCAGGAACGCGCGTTAATCTGCTATCACTCGCGTTTGCTTGCTTGCCTGGCCGTGCCATTACACTCGCGAAATACGGCGGCATTGCCACACCCTGGTGACCATCCCAGCCACACAAATGCAGGCAGCGGTGCCCTAGCGGCGCGAAAGGCACTACTCGCAAGGCGGGGGCTGGGCGTGGAAGCGATGCGCAGATATCCCTTTAATTTGCGCGCATGCGCACGGGACGTATAAATCAAACCCAGATCCTAACGTTAGATGTCGCTGACTTTCTCCGTAGAGCGCCGTCAGTGCGCTCTAGACAAGGCTGCTCACCATGCACAGCACGCATTTTTCATGGAAGCTTACTCGTTGGCATAGGTGTGCCCTGTTGAGAGCCTCAGGCTTCACGTGACACCATATGGATAGATTACTGTGACGAGTCACTGCGTACTATATGAAATGTTTCTGATGAACGCAGTGACTGTTGTAGTTAGGTGACTCAAAAACCAGACATTTCCCTATTGCCCATTCGATTTCACCTGAGCACTCAGAGTACTACCTATAGTGCTTAGTAATGCGCTCGTCCTAAGCAATGCCTCGCGGTATTGGACGCTACCACTTTCTGAAAGTTACGGCAAAATGCAAAAGCTATAAGCCCCACTAGCAACAGAGCTCGGTGCAGTAGTAGGCGTGTAGGTCTATGACCACGGAAAGTTAGTAACAAGTAAAAACAAATGAAAATATATTCTCATAAATACCAAATTGTCAGGGAGCATCTTGCAACAAAACGAAAGTAACGAAGCTGAAAATAAATTTTTGTTCATTTGGGTAGAGTGAAAATCGAGCCAAGGGACTCTGGATTGCAAGGCCGGCACGTTAACCGCAAGACACGAAGGTTCCTCTTTTTCTTTGCATGGTATGCACTGTATACAGTGATTATTCACAAAGCAGCAAGCCATGGGGCTGCGCTGTAGCAACTAGAGAATTAAAAGTAAGCGCAAGTGCAGAAGTGAAGACCGTTAGAGGTGTGACATGGAAAAGGAAGACATAAACAACGCAAAGTAGTACGAGAAAAAGTCGCTTTCATCAGAGGTGTGTCTAAGCGGCACTATCATCTGGCCAAAATACATCCATCAGGAGACGGGCAGGCTCATCATTCCGGTCCGCCATCCGCGTGTTCCACAACGCAGACCCAGTAGAAAAATCATGTCTCAGGGTTCGTGATCATGATTAATAACCATGAAATACGGCATGCTGTCTCAAATCGAGGAAAAATGCGTCTAAAGTGTTCTTTGTAGAACGTCCGAAAATTAAAATTGCATCTACGCAGCCAATAAAACAGTGCTAGATTGTTTCCCAGCCATCGCACAGAAGACAGTTTGCAGATTACAAGAAAACGTGCTATTGAGAAAGCCCTACTTTTCGGGCCAATCAGAAAAACAGGAGGCATCTGTGATGTCTCAACTTTTGACCAATACCTGTGACAAGTCGTAGCTGGTAGTTGATATAATCGGTCACTGATTGGTGCGTGGTTTCTGCGAAGTCACGAGATCGCACTGAGGCGGGAGTGTAAGATCGCAATCGAGCCTTCCTGGCTGCTAGACTCCCCCGTGATTGACTCCGTGCCACGAGGGCGTGTTGGTACGCCTGGGTTTAAGCTGGACTTTAGGTCACTGATGGTTAGCATACATTATGGTCCACCTCACAAACGCGCTTCCGGCAGGTGCTAGTTGGGTGGAAACATGGCCGGGCACTGAGTGGTCGGCAATTTCTGTGACGTCATCAGTCTCATCCATTTGTGTTTGCTTACATTAAAACTGTGTGTGACGTAACCAGCGACGTGTGTTCTGTGAATTAACCGTATAAACTCACGCGATGAGCCGAGTGAATTCAGTTTGCTTTGAAATGGATAGCGAGCCTGGTCCTTCGCGGAAGTTGTCGAAGGCAAAGATACGACGCGTCAGCGGCGTTAAAAGGCAGCGACTACGTCATCTACATTTAACATTTACCAATATAAACTACGCCAAACTAATGCGCTATCATGTTATACTATTTTTGCCCACGTTAAAACTCGGCAATGTTTTCTTAAGAAGTCACGTTTTACCTGGTCGGGTTTCAGCATGCAATCAGCGGAACAATGTTTTAGTGAAAAGCGAAATCGGCATTTTTTGCCCTCTCGTTAACACACCTCACCCCTAGGATCAATATAGACGGAGTATAAAAGTGGAGGCGCAAGGCGCACTGATGTCATTTTTTATATGAAATATTACAAGAAAACGTAGGATAAATACGCTCTAGAAAAACGAACTATCTATAAACGTTACGAAGCATGAATATCCTGCATGAACCCAAGTAAGTAGGAGCGCTCAGTGAAATCGGAAGACGCCACTAAGTTGGGAAGCAGGTCTACAAATTTTACTGGAAAGAAGGCTCCAATGATGAGATAGAAGCTGCCACACAAACAAAAAATAAGTAGAGCAACCAACCCCCACATACAGGTACCCAGTTCGCCAACAGAGAGAGAATGCTTGTCGAGGTTATCATGCTACACCGGCTCAAAACTAGAGGACTGAATAAACGCCGTGAACGTACCTTAAAAGCTATGAATGTAGTTTATGTCGCATTGCAGCAGCTGCAGTACATAATATGTCTAAACATGTTCCATGCCTGGGCTCTCCCAAACGTTAAAAGGCGAACTGGGACAAAAGTCTGAGCATACTCCTGAAAGGCAAGGGCCCACTGTCTCAATTCATGAGAGCTTGACTTCAATACGTGAAGCGGTACAGCAAGGTATTTAGAGAGGACAGAAGACTATTCGATTCCAGCATAACCACGAGGTATTGATCCCCATGAGCCGAATCGCAAGCTCGAACTGTTAAAGAAATTTGTCTGAGAGCCCGTGACGATGCCAAACGGATCTATCGTGGAAACAATTCCATCTATGCTGGGCTTATCAATATCAAATAAAGCAAGGTCGTCTGTATATGCCAGAACTTCGACCTTATTGTTGAAAGCAGTAAAACAGCTAATATTGCTGATACGTACAGCCCTCGAACATAGCTGCCCCAGGCAAAAAGCGATCAGGAGCGGCGACGTTGAACAGCCTTGCTACACGGAAGACGAAATTGGTACAGGCGCTGAGAGATAACCATTAATAATTCAGATAGTCGAACAATTGCTGTAACGAAGTTGCACTCTTTTTCGTACAGTTGGTCCTACATTGGCGCGCTCGAGAAGACAAAACTGAAATAAATGCCAGACATGACAAAAGGCCTTCGCAAGGTCAACCTGTAGCAAAGTATACTGCTCATGAGAGCAGGATTAAGACAATAGAACTTCCCGTGAATACGTATGTTCTCACTGCGTGTCTTATGAGGGCTAATTAGGAGAAACGTCTCGTATTGCAGACGAAGGGATAAATTTTTTGCGAGAATAAGGGTAGTTCACATTTGCCAAAGTCATGATCTCTAGCCATCCACAGAAAACAAATTTTCTTTTCCAGTGCCCTTTGGGATTTAAAATGTGTGATTTTAGCAACGATTAAAGTAGAGCATCAGCCTCAAAACTCTTTGCGAAAATGTGGAGCAGGACGGGACTCAGCATAGATTTGTAAGGTTTGCAAATCGCAGGAAATGCCATCACAGCCAGGTGTTTTGGACAGAGGCAACGTATCAAACGCTAATTCTGCCTCTTGCTGAGTAAAATAACCGCCAGTTAAATAACAATCGTCATCCTGTGAGGCTCGTTAGAAGGTCCGAACCATAAATGTCGGGCAGCCCAAAAGAACTCTGTATAATACTTCAAAAACACAGACAGAGATTCAGTCATGCCGTACTGGTAACCAAGGTACCACAGGGCACCATCTCCGGTATAAACATTGCAGTCGCATTACGGTGCTCATTAATAGAGCTGGTCGCGTGAGACGCTCATAAGGCAAAACAGTCTTGGCACAAGAATGAGCTCGGGTGCACATGCATATTTCTGCATCGTGTTTTAGTAATTCACATTAAACTACTGCATGTTCATCCAAATACAAGCCATATTAATAATAGCTGTAGAAGGTTTTGTGCAAAGTCTTATCCTGATCCTTCTCAACAGACCCCTAACAAACCCAAAATCAATACTAGTCGTTCGCACTTCCTGTTTGAACATCTCTCAAGCAACAAATAACAGCATGTCAACACCCAAACGCTATTGCAGATATGAGTGTATGCGAGCGACAAATTATACCTTAGTAACAATTAAGCGAAGATTTTAACTTCGAAAGCTCCTATAGCGGCCTAAATTTGGAATGATCATTTGGGTGCATTTGTAAACAAGAAACGTGTGCGCGCGAAAAACGTGTGCGCAAGATGCATAAATTATATCTACTATATAAATGTGGTTCCACATAGATTTTGTAAATGAAACATTTTCAAAAAGTTCCGCTTAAGTTCCGTTCGTAACTGCAACTTACTGGAACCAGATGTACAGTGTAGGAACGCATGAGAACGCCCGTGAACGTGTGTGAAAGAGCACGGAGCCTTGCATCGACGCATCTGTATCAATTAGAAACGCATTATCTATCACACGCAGCAACACTTCACACCTGTCTCAGTGAGCGTTAGGTGAAACCCGGTCATTTGGGTTACGTACACAGTTCAGGCTTCTAGATAACCTAACATTCGCTCACACGCCTCAATAACAATTAGGCGCTGATGTAAGCTGCCCATACTTTCACGACCGATACATTCTGCAATAGTATATTAGTTGTATAAACACCCATGCGACTCCGTGGCTTCCTGTAAAGCATGAAAGTTGATTAGCCGCCATTCAGTGGAGAAAATTTAAGACAAAGCAGAATAACCAAGTGCCTTTCTAAAAAAAAAAACACCTATAATGCCACAGCATGCCGTACAGGGGTGGTGACTACAATCGGACAAAAAAGGCTTTACAGCCCTCTCGACATCCTTCTCACGCTAAATCTTCGTCTCCTGGACGCCACAAAATCACTCACGCGACGAGAAGAAAAGGACAATGATGGCTTTGTCACGAAACAAGCGCCTTTTGGCCAAACACACTTAACTAAAGGTAGAAAATTTCAGTGGAAGGCTTAGTCACGTGCAGCAAGGCGAACGCATTTTGGCCAACCTACTGCGAAACTTGGAACGCCCCTGATTCCTAGAGAGATAAAGAGAGAAAGACTCTTTATCTCTCAGTGTCTACTATCTCTCTCTCTAGATAGAGATGAAGAGAGTAGACATCGAGTCTGTCTTTCTACTCTCTCTCTGAGGGAGGGGATGAAGGGGGAGGGAGGGTTAGAAGGAAAGCGGTGTCACTATTGTAAAGCAGAAGAAAAACAACCCCATGTCGTTGTTATGATCTGAGCCCATGGCCTCTGATTTTCGCGTATGGTGCGCTGCCAGCTGAGTTATACAACGACACTAAAGAGCTGTTAAAGGCTTTCGTCTTAATATTTGCAGATCCTCAAGTGCAGTAACGTCGCCGACCGATATACCGTTGGAAGTGCTGCTTTCACCGCCGTCAACTACCTCAAGGCTAAGTCACGCGCACCGTAAGCACCCAAGAACGTAGAACAGTAAGGCGAAAGCCTTTATGGCTCATACTGTCGTGGACAGAAATGTGTGCCGCTTTTGCGGCGGTTCTGATTGGCCGAGGCGTGATGACGTCATAGAGGTATCCACCAATCACAGGGCACCACCATAATGCGCGAATGCGTGCCTTATGGCCATATCTCAATCAATGTTCAATTACGAACAAATGATTATTAAATTGATTGCTAATTGATGACTGATCAAGTAATTCCTTCATTACCTAGTTAAAACGTATTAGTTAAATAACTGTTACATATTTCATGACTAGTAACCTAAATAACTAACTGCTGACTAATTAATTAATTACTCATTAGTGCCAGTTGCGTAGCAGAATGTGGCACTAGGGCTTTCGCCTTTCACTACTTTAGTCGCTAAAGTCCCTCGTAATTTTTAAACAGCTGGTGCTGCATACCTGAGCTGGCAGAGCTCCATACGTGAAAATCAGAGGTCATGGGCTCAAATTATAACAACGGCATGTGGTTGTTTTTCTTCTGCTTTACAATAGTAACCTTAGCTTAAGAACGATTAGCATCGATTCCCATCAGCATCATAAATAAAAAATACAGGGCCTCCTAAGAGGTGAACAGCGAAAGATACTCTTCCTCCTTTATATTCGCCTCTTTCTCTTGCCTCATCTCTTTACCTATTCCTATTTCCTTCCTTTTCTTGGCCCCTCATTTTAGTCATTACTAGTTGCTACTAAGCATTTTTAGTCATTTCTAATTGTAGTCGTTACACATCCTCGTTAGACATATTGGTCAATTGTAGTCATTAAAAGGAATTACAAATCATTAATAGTCGTTTAGTAATTACAACTCATTACTAAGCATTTTAGTCATTTCTAATCAACTGTAGTTGTTACAAGTCTTTGTTAGACATATTGGTCATTTGTAGTCATTAGTAGTCATTGCAAGTCAATAGTAGTAATTTCACTCATTACTGCTCAATACTACAAATATTTAGTCATGTCTAATCATTTGCAGTCGCTACAAGTCGTCGTTATACATATTGGCCATTTGTAGTCACTAGGAGTCATTTTAGCGATTACTACTCATTACTAATCATTTTTGTCAGTTCTAATCAGTAGTAGTCGTTGTCCTGAGACATATTGGTCATTTATAGCCGTTAGTAGTCATTACATGTCATGAATAGGTATTTTAGTCGATACTCTCATTATTAAGCATTTTAGTCATGTTATAAGCCGTCCTTAGACATATTGGTCATTTATGTTCAGCAGTAGTGATTTTAGTCATTACTACTCATTACTGAGCATTTTAGTCATTTCTAATAATTTGTAGTCGCTACAAGTTGTCTTTAGTCGTTGGACATCAGACACTTTGCCGACGCGTACGGCGGTCACATCCAGCTGACGCACCATGAGCCCGAAAAGCTTTCGCCATTGTACAAACACTCCCTACGCTTTGCTTGGATCTTAGCTTCTTCTGCTGGCTTTTTCCCATGTCATACCGAGCGCCTTATTTCCCTGTACTGTTATGCCTGTCGTCTAGTTGTTGTTCCTTCTTATTCGTCTGTTTGCGCCACGTCCACTATGATAGTTGCCCTACCACTGTCCAAGAATGATGGCCCGTTTATTTCTTAGCCGTTTAGCCCCTGATCCCTTCAAGGCCCTTCAGTTAACAGTTCAGGCCGCCGACGCACATGCCGAAAAATACGGGCCCTATTGCTTTCTCAGTAAAGACTTCAGATGCGAATTATATGTGAAATGTTGACGTTTTTTTGTTTTTTTTTAGCGAGTAAGACGCCCAGACTGTACGTGGTGTGCGAGTATTCAATTTGTTCTTTAACCGAACTGAATTCTTTCCTATTCGATACTCCGAACGAATCAAATAATGCGCACAATTTTTGAAATTAAATAAAAAAATGTTCTTCAGTTTTCGAAACTATTTCGAATAACAGGCTCTATCTTTGGATGAAGGCTTCAAGCTTGATGTTCACTTGAGCAATACAAGTTGTCCCTATTGCAGATGACGGGTTACGCAATTCATTTTGAGTCCTAATTGTGAACCCATCGTGATTAAGTTTTTCACACCAGAAGCCAAAAAAATCCTGGGACACCATGTAAAAGATATTACAGGGCAAAAGTGGCGTTGTGCAGCTGAAGAACATTCATTATATATATATATATATATATATATATATATATATATATATATATATATATATATATATGGCTGTACCAGCAGGCAGAGTTCCGCACACAACAGGCGAGCCGACTTCAGCGTCCTTTTCTTTCAGGCGCCACCTAGAACATCAGGAACACTAGGTGGCATTACACCCCTTCCTAAAAAAAAACCGAAAGCACTGACTGGGCGCGAGCGATGGGCGATGCAAGCGAAAATAAAAGGATCAGCACAGAAACCAAATAGAAAACGGAGGCGGTGCCCTACATAACTAAACAAGCGCATAGTACAGTGCACATTACCGCGTAAAAAACGGCTTCATGCGGACAACTTGCACCACCTCGGAGCGTGGCTGCCGACGCGAGGGCTGCACAGTACCCGCTGGAAGGACTTCGTATGTCACTTCCGTGACACGGCGCAGACCTTCGTATGGTTCAAAGCATGGAGGAAGGAAAGCTTAGGAGAGGCCCTGACGTCATTTTTTTTGAAGCCGGCGCGGCAGCGCCGCGACCGGACGCTGCAACGTCTCTCCTCCTCCTTTACCTTTCTCTTTCTCTCTTTCTCCGCGACGCTCACGTACCTAGGGCCCTCAGCAACACTGTTGCTAGTGGCCCGAGTTTTCATAGCAACGCGTCGCCGTTGCGAATGGCCCGACTTGGCTAACCCTAAATTTTGACGTCACTTCCGCCACACTTTCTCCAATGCATTGGGAATGGCAAGGGCCTCTCCTAAGTTGTTTCCTTCCTCCATGGTCCAAAGTAACGCGACATCAGTTTTTCAGACAACCCGGGCCGGCGCACCGGTGTCCACACCCAACCTTGCTCTCCAAGTTGGTATGTGACGTGTCGATGACGGAGGCTGTAGCGACGCGTATTCTTGCCCTGCTGTTGCTGAATGTGAATGCGGGCAAGTTGACGTACTTCCTCGGCGCGCTGAGCAAACTGTTCGGCGTCTGGCGTGAGAGGATGATCAGTGCAGCACGGAAGAGGGGCATTTAACATCGTCTGAACGTCGCGTCCGTAGAGTAGGCGAAATGGCGTAAAACGTGTTCTCTTTTGGATGGCAGTATCACTGCCTTGTCGTGGCGGAGGGGCTTGCGAAACTCGATGAAGTCGTGAGCTCTGCTGTGTAGGACCACCCAAGATAGACAGGTCACGGCAGAGAGTTCTGACAAAATGTGATTCACTGGAGAAGGTAATGGCAACCCACTCCAGTATTTCCTGCCAAGAAAACCCTATGGCCAGTTACAATACCATTAATGATATGACGCCGGAAGATGAGCCCCCCAGGTTGGAAGGCGTCCCACATGTTACTGGGGATGAACAAAGGGCGATTCCTAGTAGCTCCAGGACGAATGAAGCGGCTGGGCTAAAGCCAAAGGACGCTCAGTTGTGGATGTGTCGGGAAGCGACCGGAAAGTCCGATGTTGCAAGGAGATATATCACATAGCAACATGGAATGTAAGATCTATGACGCAAGGTAAACTGGATGTCGTCAAGCGAGAAATGAACCGATTGAACATTGATATCTTGGGTATCAGCGAGCTCAAGTGGACCGGAATGGGAGAATTTAACTCCGGCGACCATTATGTCTTTATTGTGGGCACGAATCCAAGAGAAGGAATGGGGTCGCTCTCATAGTAAACAGAAGAATGGGTAAAGCAGTGCTAGGGTACAACCCCAAAAACGACCGAATGATTTCACTTCGGATCCAAGGTCACCCTCTCAACATAACAGTTATCCAAGTCTATGCACCGACCACTACTGCTGAAGAAGCTGACGTTGAGAGATTTTATGCGGACCTACAATGCCTTTTAGACCGCACCCCATCATCAGACGTCGTTTTTCTCGTATGAGACTGGAATGCTAAGGTCGGGAGTGAAGAAATATCCGGAATTGTAGGCAAGTTCGGTCTTGGCGAGTCAAATGAAGCTGGACAGAGGCTAGTAGAGTTTTGTCAAGAAAACAACCTGACGATAGCGAATACTCGTTTTCAACAGCACAAGAGGCGCCTGTACACACGGACTTCACCGGACGGTCTGTACAGGAATCAGATCGATTATATTCTTTGCCGGCAGAGATGGAGAAGCGCTATACAAGAAGTAAAAACAAGGCCTGGGGCCGATTGTGGCACCGATCATCAGCTTCTTGTTGCCAAAATTAAGCTTCGATTGAGGAAAACTCAGAAAACTAGAAGGCCTTTCAGGTATGATCTGGATCAAATTCCATTAGAATATGCTGTGGAAGTGAGCAATCGATTTCAAGAATTAGATCTAGAAGACAGAGAGCCCGAAGAGATGTGGACTGATGTTCGTGATATAATACAAGAAGTTGCTACTAAGGTAGTTCCAAAGCAAAAGAAATGCAAGAAAGCAAACTGGTTATCTGAAGAGGCTTTGCAAATAGCTGAGGAAAGGAGGATGGCAAAAGTTATGGGGGAAAGAGAAAGATACAAGGTTCTCAATGCGGATTTTCAGAAAATAGCAAGGAGAGATAAGAATGCCTTCCTGAACATACAGTGCCAAGCAGTTGAGGACAACAGCCAATTAAGGAACACAAGAGCTCTGTACAAGAAAATCAAAGATATCAAAGGAAGCTTCTGTGCTAAGATGGGCGTGATAAAGGACAAACGAGGCAAGGACCTCATGACGCCTCAGAGATAAAGAAGAGGTGGCAGGAATACACAGAAGAACTGTACAAGAAGGACCCGAATGTGCAAACCCAACATAAGACGGTTGTGATTACTGATCTCGAGCCGGGCATCCTGAAGAGTGAAGTTGAATGGGCCTTAGCCAGTCTTGCTAAGAAGAAAGCCAGCGGAAGTGATGGCATTCCAGCTGAGTTGCTTCAAAACCTCAACCATGACGCTGTTAGCATTCTGCATACATTATGTCAGAAGATTTGGACAACTCTGCAGTGGCCACAGGATTGGAAGAGGTCAGTTTACATCCCCATTCCAAAGAAAGGCAGTGCCAAAGATTGTTCCAACTACCGCACGATCGCACTTATTTCGCATGCTAGCAAGGTGATGTTGAAAATCCTCCAAGGTAGGCTGCAGCAGTATGTGGATCGGGAGCTTCCGGACGTGCAAGCTGGGTTTCGCAAGGGCAGAGGAACTAGAGACCAAATTGCCAACCTCCGCTGGATCATGGAAAAAGCAAGAGAGTTCCAGAAACCCATCTACTTCTGCTTTATTGATTATGCGAAAGCGTTTGATTGCGTAGATCACAACAGATTGTGGCAAGCTCTCCAAGAGATGGGAGTTCCAATTCACCTCATCTGTCTCCTCAGGAACCTGTATGAAGGACAAGAGGCCACAGTCAGAACTGGGCATGGTCTTACCGATTGGTTTCCGATTGAGAAAGGAGTGAGGCAAGGCTGCATACTGTCGCCCTGCCTATTTAACCTATATGCAGAGTGCGTCATGAGGAAGGCCGGTCTGGACGAGTCTTCATATGGAGTGAAGATTGCTGGAAAACGTATCAACAATCTTAGATATGCGGATGATACCAATTTAATGGCAGAAAGTGAAGTGGAACTCAAGAGACTTCTGATGCGCGTACAAGAAGAGAGTGAGAAGTTTGGGCTTAAACTGAACATCAAAAAGACAAAGATCATGGCGTCTTGCCCTATCAAGTCCTGGAGCATCAATGAACAAGAAGTGGAAGCTGTGACAGATTTTCTCTTCTTGGGCTCCAAGATTACCTCGGAAGGAGACTGCAGCCATGAAATTAGGAGACGCCTGCTTCTGGGAAAGAGAGCAATGGTTAGCCTTGACCGCCTAGTAAAGAGCAGAGTCATTAGTCTGCCAACCAAGATCCGTATAACTCGTGCTATGGTCTTTCCAGTTGTGATGTATGGATGCAAGAGTTGGACTGTGAAAAAGGCTGAAAAAAAAAAAAAAAAAAAAAAGGCTGACCGCCGAAGAATTGACGCGTTTGAATTGTGGTGCTGGCGAAGACTCTTGAGAGTTCCTTGGACTGCCAGAGGATCAAATCAGTCCATATTGTCGACCATAAACCCTGACTGCTCATTGGAGGGTCAAATTCTAAAGTTAAAACTCAGCTACTTTAATCATCTGATGAGAAGAGAGGAGTCGCTGGAGAAAGATTTGATGTTGGGAAAGGTTGACGGTCGCTGGAGAAGGGGTAGGCAGCGAACGCGATGGTTAGATGGCATCCTCGAGGCACTGCAGATGAAGTTATGTGATGTTAGGAAGATAGTGAGAGACCGGAAAGCGTGGCGTGAAATGGTCCATAGGGTCACGAAGAGTCGGACACGACTGAACGACTGAACTGAACTGATTGTAGGTATATGTTACGCACGGGAGAATCTCGTCCCAGGTCTTGTGCTGGAAGTCATGTGCATTGCAACCATGTCGGCGATCGTTTTATTGAGTCTCTCCGTGAGGCTATTCGTCTGTGGATGATAGGCAGTGGTTTTGCGATGGCTCGTGTGACTGAGCTCAAATATGTCGTGCATACGTTGTGCCGTAAACGCCGTGCCTTGATCGGTGATGACTTGGGACGGTGCGCCATGGCGCAACACGATTTGTTGCATAAAAAAACTGGGAGATCTCAGACGACGTGCCACGTTGCGCTGCCTTGGTTTCCGCATACCGTGTGAGATAGTCGGTCGCGTCTTATAATCCATTTGTTACCAACCGATGTCAGCGGAAATGGGCCCAGAAGGTCGATGCCGATTTGATTAAACGGGGTCCGGGGAGGCTCAATAGGTTGGAGCGAACCCGCTGGTTTGAGAGGCGGTGCCTTTCGACGTTTGAACTCACGACAGCATCTGACGTTGCGATGAACGGCATCAGCAAGTTTAGGCCAATAATAATTTTGACGAACTAGGGCGAGTGTGCGTGCAAAGCCCAAGTGGCCAGAGGTTGGCTCATCATGGCAAGCAAAAAGCATATCGGCACAGAGATCGGCCGGCACTACGAGGAGGTACGCTCGGTAAACAGTGCTGGAGTTGTGCTTGAATAAAACGCTATTCCGGAGACCGAAAGCAGACAAGTTCAGAGCAATTTGGCGAGGGATATCAGCAGCGCGACCCTCAAGGTAATCAATGACAGGTCGAAGGTCCGGGTCAGCTCGCTGCTGGGTCATTACGTCTGAAGCACTTACCAGTACAAGAAAACCGCTGTCGTCATCCATGCTCTCATCGTCTAATCTGACGGGTGCGCGCGACAGCGCGTCAGTGTCTTCGTGCTTCTGGCCAGATTTATACACAATGCTGTACTCAAACTCTTGGAGGCGAAGGCTCCATCGTGCCAGGCGCCCCGATGTGTCGCGGAGGTTAGCCAGCCAGCACAAAAAATGATGGTCGGTGACCGCTTTAAACTGCCGGCCATAGAGGTAAGGCCTAAATTTCATGTTTGCCCACACAACCGCTAGGCATTCCTTTTCTGTAGTTGAATAGTTTGTCTCGGCGCGGGAGAGCGTGCGGCTGGCATCGCGATCACCTTTTCGACGCCAGCTTGATGTTGAACGAGTACAGCACCGAGGCCGATATTGCTGGCGTCGGTGTGCAGTTCGGTGTCAGCGTCTTCATGAAAGTGCGCAAGAACAGGCCTTGTTTGCAGTCGTCTGCGCAGCTCCGCAAAAGTGTCTTGTTGCTCGGCGCCCCACACGAACTGCGTATCAACGCGCGTGAGGCGAGTCAGGGGGGCGGCTACCTTGGAAAAATCGGCGATGAAGCGGCGGTAGTACGCGCAGAGACCCAGGAAGCGTTTCAAACTCCTATTGTGTGCAGGAACGGGGAAATTTGGCGACAGCAGAAGCCTTGTCGGGGTCTGGCCTCACTCCAGCGGCACTCACGAGATG
Source organism: Amblyomma maculatum (assembly GCF_055883805.1). Taxonomy (NCBI): domain Eukaryota; kingdom Metazoa; phylum Arthropoda; class Arachnida; order Ixodida; family Ixodidae; genus Amblyomma; species Amblyomma maculatum. The sequence goes on from NC_139350.1 coordinate 124,298,100, forward strand.
ACCGAGAAACTTCAACTCTTTGTAGCCGAAGTGACATTTCTCTGGCTTGAGTGTTAAGTCAGCTGAACGAAGGGCGTCTAACACTGTGCGCACGCGTTGAAGGTGTTCAGCAAATGTTTCAGATAACACGAAGACATCATCGAGGTAAACTAAACAAATTTGTCATTTGAGGCCAGCTAGAACCGTGTCCATCATGCGCTGGAAAGTAGCTGGCGCTGAACATAGGCCCAAAGGCAGCACTTTAAACTCGTACAGACCGTTTGGGGTGATAAAAGCTGTTTTTTCGCTGTCCCGCTTATCGACCTCAGTCTGCCAGTACCCACTCTCCAGGTCGATTGAGGAGAAGTACTGGGCGCAACGTAGTCTGTCGAGCGAGTCGTCGACACGGGGCAGCGGGTATACGTCTTTTTTGTGATCTCGTTCAATTTTTTATAATCAACACAGAAGCGAAGGGTGCCATCTTTTTTCTTTACTAGCTCGACAGGGGACGACCACGGACTGTTGGAGGGTTGGATGATACCATTATGAAGCATCTCCTGAACCTGTGTCTGCATCGCTTCACGTTCCGTCGTTGAGATGCGGTACAGCTGCTGGCATATAGGGCGTCAATAAGAGCTGTATTCTAGGAGGAGAGAACGCAGTTCGCGCTGCTGTGTTTCCGAGAGATCTGAACTAATATCAAGACGATCAAGAGATGGGCGCACATCTTCAACTGCTCCGAACGTAAAACATTCAGAAATGTCCGCTAAGGAGTCGGCGAATGCAGTTGCAGTACCGTGGAAAAGATGACGGGGTTCGTTCGTGAAGTTAGTCACCAGGAGTCCAGATCGGCCGTAACGGAGGTGGATGAGGCTCCGCGCCGAGGTGATGCCGTAGGTGAGCAAAAGGGACTGGCTGCCCTCAGCGACCGCCGTCCCGTCACGTAGTTCGTCGCAGTTAACAGTTACAAAAATACTAGAACGTGGCGGAATAGAAACGCTCTCGGCAGAAATTCGAACAGTGGCGCGGCGTTGGCGGTCCGCGGTGTCAGTATCATCAGCTTTCTCTGTCGAAAAGGTCATGGTACGCTTCCGGAGATCGATAATGGCTCCATTCTCCTGGAGAAAATCTACACCAAGGATACAGTCGCGGGAGCAGTCAGGTATTACAAGGCAGCTGACAACAAACGTGGAGTTGCGAATTTGAACTGTCGCCGTGCACTGACCGCTCGAAGTTACGGCATACCCGCCAGCGGTGCGAATCTGCGTGCCAGACCATGGCGTCATTACGTTTTTTTAGAAGCGCCGCTACCTTCCCGCTTAAAATCGAAAAATCAGCGCCAGTGTCTACCAATATAGCCGTCGAGGACAACGGGTATACCCAGCGAGAATCTATCGTCATGCGTACGAACAGCGCCGCTAGCTTCCCGCTTAAAATCGAAAAAATCAGCGCCAGTGTCTACCAATGTGCTTGCTAACCTTATAACCGTCGAGGACCACGGGCATACCCAGCGAGAATCTATCTTCATGCGTACGAACAGCGCCGCTAGCTTCCCGCTTAAAATCGAAAAATCAGCGCCAGTGTCTACCAATGTGCTAACCTTATAGCCGTCGAGGACCACGGGTGTACCCAGCGAGAATCTATCTTCATGTGTACGAACTGTCATCGGGGCCGTCAAGTCGCGGTCGCTCACAGGTCGCGTTGTCGGGGGATCTTCGTCGCGTCGATTTGAAGCGGCCACGCCCCCGGGTTCGCTGTCTAGTTTTCCCGACGCGGACTATAGGCGACCGGCACTGCGCCATCCAGGAGGAGCTGGGCTGCGTAGAGACAGAGATCGTGACTGTCGCTGAAACTTTGGCGCCATGAGCTGCTGGGCTACGTAGTCCTCGATGTTCAGGGGTCGTTGGCCTAATGCAGGGTGACGCATGTCGATGGGGAAACACTTCAGTCCCAGTTGTCGATATGGGCACTACCTATACAGGTGATCTGGTTCTTCGCAGTGGAAGCGCTCGGCTGGGGATCCAACGGATGGAGGCACGATTCCCCGTTTAGAGACATGAGTAATTTATTTTTAATGTGCTTTTCGGTTGATGACGACACACACACGCAAGCATATATATATATATATACACTCTCAAGGTTCGTATACAGACAACATAAATACCCACGAAAGTAGCAGGGGGGACAGCGGCCGATGTAGCTCAGTTGGTAGAGCACCGGACGCGTTATTCGGAGGTCGTGGGTTCGGATCCCACCATCGGCACGTTGTTTTTTCTTCTACTTTGTGTCTAATTATCTTTCCCCTAAACAGATTACATTACTAATTTCTGTGGTTATCGAAGTAAACATTAAAAAAAATGACATAAACATACCATCCCCAACGCTTTCCTTGGCCTCGCCGACTGTTGGCTTCTTTCCTTCATATATATATATATATATATATATATATATATATATATATATATATATATATATATATATATATATATATATATATAGATAGATAGATAGATAGATAGATAGATACTGTGAGCCACCGCTCGAACAAACTTCTTTATTCCAGCCACACTCTGGAACGCTGCGCGTGATCTTGCGAACACCGGTGAATGATGACGATGCTGAGTATATGTACAGGTGAAATAGGTGAAAGTTCTGGCACCGCGCTCACACAAAATCCCCCCGGCAAGGAAGCGGCCACCCTGGTCGCCGTTTAGATCAAAGCGGTTCGGCAGGTGTACGGCTTCATGAGCGAAACATGAACAACTTCTTCTGAGCGCCGACGCCGATCGGCGATGGTATGCGATGGGACAACGCGGTAGTTCACGGGAGGTGTTTGCTGGAGCCCGGTGTAAGGACCGATATAGCGTTGGAGGAACTTCTCGCACAATCAAAGCGTGCGGATAGGCGTCCAGAGCAGCACTTCATCACCGGTTGAGAAGGAGGCAGTGCGGTGGTGCTGGTCATAGCGGTGCTTCCGTTCTTGTTGGGCGGCTTCAGTGTTGAAGCGAGCAGTTTGCCGGTAATGGGTCATACGTGTAGAAAACTGGTCGCCCAACGATGCAGACGGGAAGGCAGGTGCAGAGAGGAAGGTGGTGTCGAATAAAGTTGTTGGTTGACGGCCTTAAACTAAGAAGAATGGGCTGTAGACAGTGATGCGTTGAACGGCGGAATTATAGGCATAGGTAACGAAAGGCAAAATGGTGTCCCAGTTCAGGACTGACGTACATGGATATCATGTTGGACGAGGTGCGGTGAAAGCGTCCGATGAGGCCATTGGTCTGAGGATGATAACTAGAAGATGTCTTGTGGGCGGTGTTGGCAGCGTGGAATACTTCCGCCAGGACTTGGGAAAGGAATGTCTTCCCACGGTCGCTAATCAAGATACGGGGAGCACCACGACGCTAAACGATCGCTCGCAGGAAAAACTCGGCACCTTCAGAAGCGGCACCGGAGCAAAGAGAGGCTGTTTCAATGTTGCGCGTCAGATGGTCAGTGGCGGTTACAACCCATCGATGACCGGCGGCTGTGAGAGTTAGGGGGCTCAATTAGTCAATAGCGACAGAATCGAAAGGCACGGATGGACAAGGAAGAGGTTGCAGGGGGCTGGCAGGAAGAGATGTTGACCGCTTACGATGTTGGCAAAGCGCACATGATGATATGTATTTCGCGACGCCGGTAGAAAGCCCGGGCCAAAAGTAGCGGCTCTTTATACGAGCGTACGTCTTGTGGTGTCCTTAATGACCGGCAGTGGCATCGTCGTGGTAAGCCTCTAACACTAGATGATTGAGAGAGCGAGGAACAACGGGAACCCAACGGTGACCAGTCGTGTGGTATACAGACCGGTAAAGCATTCAGTGTTGAATCCGGAAAAGGCGAAGCTGACGACGCAGGCGATTGTTAGGTGCCGGTGATTGACAGCGGAGGCGAGCGATCATTGTGCTGCAGTAAGGATCAGCTTGCTGCAATGCCGGAAAGTTACTGCTTAAGTTCAGCGGAGAGGCCTCAATGGGTGCAACATCTACACGATCACCGGAAACCTGACGTGAGGGGCAGAGTGTAGTGGCAGCATGGGAGTTGGTTGGAGTAGAAGACAGCGGCCAACGAGAGAGGGCGTCAGTATCGAGGTGTTTTCTACCGGATTTGTACGTGATGGTGAGGGTATACTTTTGTAAACATAGCACCCAGCGACCGAGCCGACCTGGGAAGTTGTTTAACGACGACCGCTAACAGAGCGCATGATGTTCGGTGACGATTGTGAAGTGGCGGCCATACAAATAGGGTCGAAATTTTTGGGCAGACCAAACAACGGCAAGGCATTCTTGTTCTGTGATGCTGCAGTTACGCTCAGCTGCTGTGGGAGAACGGCTCGCGTATATATGCCGTAACCTGCTCTTCGGAGGCAGCGTTGCGTTGCAAAAGAACGGCACTAATGCCTTGTCCACTGGCGTCAGTATGAAGAATGGTGGGAGCTGTCTCATCAAGATGTCGAAGCACAGGAGTTAAGTGAGTGCTTGCTTAAGGGATTGGAAGGCCTGTTGACATTCATTGAACCACAAGAAAAGCGCTTCCGACTCCAAGAGGTTGGGTAAAGGGGCCGCAGTAGAAGCGAAGTTTTGGATAAAACGTCGGAAGTACGACGCAAGCCCGAGGAAGATGCGCAGTTATTTGTGGCGTTTGGGCTGAGGAAAATTATTTGCAGCTGCAATTTTGTCGGGATTGGGCTGTATGCCTGCCTTGCTAATGACATGGCCGAAGACTTTGATGGTTTTGCTGTCGAAGTGGCATTTTTTTGTGTCGAGCTGGAGACCGGCTCGTGCCAGACATGTGAGAACTTCTGCAAGATGGTGCAAGTGCTGGACGTCCGACGAAAAGATGTTGATATCGTCTAGATAACAAAAGCACGTCTTCCATTTTATTCCGCGAAGCACTGTGTCGATCATGCGCTCGAAGGTGGCTGGAGCATTACATAAACCGAAAGGCATTACATTAAATTGATAAAGACCATCGGGAGTAGCAAATGCAGTCTTGCCTTGTCTGATTCATGCATGAGAATTTCCCAATATCCCGAGCGCAAGTCGAGACTTGACAAATACTCTACTCCCTAAAGGCAGTCCAGTGAGTCATCGATGCGTATTAGCGGGTAAACATCATTGCGCGTTATCTTATTAAGGGTCCGGTAATCCGCGCAGAACCGCACATAACCATTTCTTTTTTCTCGACGAGAACAACAGGAGAGGACCAGGGGCTGCTCGATGGCCGGATGATGTTTCGCGCGAGCATGTCGGCAACTTGGTCCTCAGTGTTTTTGCGTTCTGATGAGGAAGCGCGATATGGGGGGGCGGTAACGAACAATGGTTGATTCCCCAGTCTCTATGCGGGGGGAGGTGACATATGTTTGGCCTAAATTTGACGTACACACATCAAAAGAGTCTTTGTGTTTCAAAAGGACTACGAGCAATGCCGTCGACTGCTCAGAAGTTAGGTCAGTACTGATGGTTGCCGCGAGTGCCGAGGAAGGTCGCTAAGGTATAGCATCCGATGGCGGATATATATATATATATATATATATATATATATATATATATATATATATATATATATATATATATATATATATATATATATATAGACCGAAGTGTACACTTCATTTAAAGAAACCTTTCATTGGACTCGACGTTTCGACCAGAAGCTGGCCTTCATCAGGAGTGCGAATGCAAGCGATGAGGGTAGGTTCTATATGCGAAGAGTGGAAAAAGAAACAGGTGCACGAAGGCATTGTAGTGGTGGATGGGGTAAAAAGCTATATATATATATATATATATATATATATATATATATATATATATATATATATATATATATATATATATATATATATATATATATATATATTGTCACGCAGTGGTGACGAGGTCGACGACACAAATGAAGGGGTCGATGATTGCACTAAAGAAACTCTTTATTTGGGCTGACTTGCGCCCGCAAAAGAACTAAGCAACTCGGCGGCGGCGATAGAAACAAACGTGCTCGTCGATCGTCGAACAAAGAATGCCCGTCACACTCGTCAACGCTCAATTTAAAGGCTGCTCAGAACAATCTAGATAACGTCGCAATCAGCTACCAGCACAAGCTGGAACATTGTAAAAAGACACACGAGTGGCCGGAATCTTCGGGACAGATCTCGGTGCATCATGCGCTACAACGAAACTCATAAAGGTGTGACTCGCGACATCGAGCATTAACAAACAAAGAATACAGAACTGATACGCGATCCAGAATCAAAGTCATAAGGCCGTGTGGCAGCGGCTGCTAAAAAACAACAAATACAGTGTTGAAGGTTTCGCGGCAATATATATCATCATCAGCCTGACTATACCCACTGCAGGGCAAAGGCCTCTCCCATATTTCTCCAATTAACCCGGTGCTGTGCTAGCTGCATCCACTTGACCCCTGCGAACTTCTTAACCACATCCGCCCATCTAACTTTCTGCCGCTTCCTGCTACGCTTTCTTTCCCTTGGAATCCAGTTTGTTACCCTAAGCGACCATCGGTTATCCTCTCTTCGCACTATATGTCCAGCCCATGCCCATTTCTTCTTCTTGATTTCCACTACAATGTCAGTAACATGAGTTATTTCGCTGACCTACTCTGCACGCTTCCTATCTCTTAATGTTACCCCTACCATTTTTCCTTCCATAACCCTCTGGGTTGTGCTCAACTTAAGTAGAACTCTCTTGGTTAGTCTCCACGTTTCAGCCCCATAGGTGAGTACAGGTAAGATGCAGCTGTTGTATACTTCCCTCTTGAGCGATACCGGTAAGCTGCTAGTCATAATCTGCGACTGCTTGCCAAATGCGCTCCATCCCAACCTTATTCTTCTTGTTATTTCCTTTTCATGGTCCGGATCTGAGGTTACTACCTGTCCTAAGTGGACATATTC